>NC_071634.1:7994452-8338452 GCF_014839835.1 Dryobates pubescens | reverse complement strand
GGGCAGCTTTGCAGATGCCCTTGGCCAAAGCCACCCCTACTTGGTCAGCCTTGGGGAGAAATACAGACAAGCTGGAGGCCATGCAGCAGAGCCAACAGCTCCTGCTGTGTTGGAGAGGAGCCCACAGAAAGGATGGGTCTCACAAGGCTGCTGTGCTGCTACCTGATCCGGCTGCAGGCAGAAAACCTCAGAGGAGAAGCAGGGCTCCTCTGGCTTAGGTGTTTCACAGGTTTAGCACATGCAAATAGTCCAGGGAATTTGTCATCCTGAAGAAGTTGAGCATCCAGGAGGAATTTAAAAGTCCTGCTGGGTTCTTAGGTCCCCTTGGTTGTTCTCTGGAGGGTGATGACTCTCTGCAAGAAGCATAACTTGAGCCACCGAATATGCCTCCAACAGCAACTGGAGATCAAAGGAGCATTTTGGAACACCTTTGTTTCTCCCCTTGCAAGGATCTAATTGGGATTGCTGTTCTCCAGCTGCCTCAGTTCAATCTCTGTACCTGTCCACCCCAGGGGACTCTCCGTGACCCTGGGGCTTGACAGGACACAAAGCCTGACTGCCGCATGCAGCCTCCTTCCCTGCCTTGCCCCTCTGCTTCAATAACGCTAAATGTTATCTCAGCCCAGGAAACTGATTCCAGTTCATGCTTGACTTCACGTACCAGGCAAAGCTCTACATGTCTCAGAGCTCATCAGAAACCCATGATCCTTTCAGATGAGCCCCTCTGTCTCGTGCCCTGACCAGACATTTCCTCATGCACAGGGCTGAAATCCTTCCTCCAAACATGGCTTTCAGAAATCAACTTGCAGGTGCCACTAGCTCCAAAATCCTCTTTGCCACCACTTCCCCCAGCCTCAGTGTCCTACTCTGATTTTGGAACTGGTGTAGTTTAGTCTGGAGAAAAGGAGGCTTACAACAGACCTAAGCCTCGTGTCATCTCTACAGCTCCAGGTAAGGAGGTTACAGCGAGGTAGGTCTTGGTCTCCTCCCTAGGAACAAGTGATAGAACAAGAACAAAAGGCCTCAAGTTGCATCAGGAGGAGTTTAGGCTGAATATCAGAAGAAACTTCTTCCCTGGAAGGGTTCTCAAAGCCTGGAACAGCCTGCCTGGGGAGGTGGTGGAATCCCCATCCCTGGAGGTATTTCAGAGGCAGAGATGTGGTGCTGAGGGCTGTGATTTAGCACCAGTCTTGGTAGAGTTAGAGAATGGCTGGACTGGGTGATCTTCAAGGTCTTTCCCATCCAAAACAATTCTCTGGTGTCTCTGAACTTTGCTGCCCGTCGGAGCAGGCTGGTGGAAGGCGCCGGCCCCGCGCTGGTGGGCAGGCAGGTGGGCTGATGCAGACACTTCTTAGCTCCACTCCTGGATCTCTGTTCTCCGTGCCGGTCACAGTGACAGATTGACAGGGTGTGGGTGGGCCGGGAGAGAGCAGCACAGGCAGGAAACCCAGACACAGCCCGCTGGGGAGCGTGGCGGGAGGGCCAGGAGCACGGAGATTCCAGGCGAGCATCGGAGCTGCAGGGGAGCTGCAGCCGCAGCTGGGAAACACAAGTGGGCTGGCATCAATCACTCCACATGCCACACTTATTCCTCCAGAGCTCATAAAAAGTGGCAGAGCCCAGCCACAGCTTGGAGTGCAGTGGATTGCTGCTGGGCTAAGGAGATTCATGGGGAAATTAAAAATTGATCAGAGGAGCTAAAAACAATGTGTTCTGCTGGGGGGGGGCGGGGGGGGGAAAGGAGAAGTTGGCTTCAAGTCAGTTTGCAGCTTGGAAAAGTTGGAGGTTTGTTTTGAGCCATGCTTGACACTGCCGAACAGAAACGGTCCTGCAGCTGCTGTGGGGTGATGGGCAATCCACTGGGTGCTTGAAGTGGAAGTGAAGCATTCCAGTTGTACTCACTGGAATCTCTCCCTTCAGGTTTGCAGCACTGAGAAACGCCTCTGTGGTTGTGGCTTCTCAGTGCAACTCATGACAGATTTATTATTCTGTTCTTTGATGCCCTAACAACTTTCACAGGGAAAGAAAAGCCAGCTCTGCCCAGCCCTGGCTGCTCACTCTTTGGAGCCAGGCATTGTTTTGCAGGGAAGGCTCTGGTGTGGACAATTAAAACAAGGGCTACCCCAAACCCAGTTGTGCAACTGGTTGTTTAACCCAAACAGGAGCATTAACAGTCAATAAGTCAACCCAAATGTGGATGCTTCTTGCAAAGGCATCTAGCGACAGGATGAGGGATGACAGCTTCCAACTGGAAGAAACTTGAGTGAGATGAGACATGAGGAAGAAATTCTTCCCCATGAGGCTGGTGAGGCACTGGAACAAGTTGCCCAGAGAAGCTGTGGAGGCTCCAAGCCTGGCAGTGTTCAAGATCAGGTTGGATGGGGCCTTGAGCAAGCTGCTCTAGCAGGAGGCGTCCCTGTCCATGGCAAGGGCTTGGAACTAGGTGATCTTGAAGGTCCCTTCCAAACCAAACCATAGTATTATTCTTGAGTCCCCAGCAATGACATATTGCAGTCTGGAGGCAAGTGTCCCCACCAGGCATTACTTACCTGCTCCCAGGTTTGGGTCTGCTTCTTTTTTTTGCAAAGCAGAGCCAGCATGGCCCCTATTTATCTGCCCATCCAGAGGCACATAGCAGCACTTGAGATCCTCTGTGGGCACTGCCTGGTGGCTGTGACAGGAGGTCTAAGGCAGATTCCTGCCTGCACAGAGCAGCTGGACACCAGGTAGGCTATGAAACAGCATCAGTCACCTCTGTTTAGGCAACAACACTGCAGTGTCCTCATCTGCTTGAAGAGAAGACTCCTCACTGCCTGAATATTACTGAAGGACTGAGATTATGGTTGTGTTCATAGCCCTGTCTACAGAGCTTCTCTCCACTGCTGAGGTAGTCAGGTCTGGTGGGTGGATCTCATCTTTCTCCTGACCTTCAGCACAATGATTAAAGCAGACACTTAATGTAAGACCTCTCAGTTCAGCCCAAAGTCCTTGCAGGACACTGGCGTTTATCACCCCAGCCCCAAGGCTGTGGCAGGAGGTTTGGAGGCTGACAGCTTGCTCTCCCCCTTGCAGTGATCCAAGGCTGGCTCAGGAGAAGAGGCAGAGGTCTGCAAAGTGCCTCGGGGTGAGAAGCACCAGCAGTGGCCACCTGCCGCCCGGGGTGCAGAGGTGGAGGCCCCTGCAGGAAGCTGCAGGACCTGTACCCAGCATGATTGTTACAAGGATTGACAACTGAGGTTTCCATCAGGGATTGCCCCGGGTAGGAAAGCTGGGCATCATTAGTGATACAGGCAAAACTCCTGGAAGCCTCTGAGCATGAGGGCTGGGCACAAAAGCGCCGGGGTGCTGGGTCCTTGGAACAGGTCCTTTCCTGAGGGGTCAGGTTCCTTTGGGAAAGGAAGGCACTGGCTCTCATTTGCCTCACACCTAGGTGACCAGCCTGGGGTCATTTTTGCTTTGATCTGCTGGAAGAGAGAGGTGAGTGAGGACTGCTCTGTTTAGTCTTTGTCATCTGGCATCTTGCTATCACACCTCTGCTGGCCGAGCCAGCTGCTCCCCACACTCAGTCCTGCCGAGATAGCACAACCAGCTAAACGTGCTGTTCCCAGCGTGTTCCTCCAGCCTCACGCCTTCCACGAGTCAGGGAAGTCCCTGGCCAGGGTGCAGACCCCCCCTTTGGGGCCTCTGAGACAGCAGAGGATTGTCAAAGGCAGAAGAGAGGTTGGCAAAACTTGTCCTCAGCACTGGGGACCCAAGAAGGCTTCAGTGCAAGCCCAGCTGTAAGGATACAAACCAGAACCCAGGAGGTCTCACATGAACTTAAGGACAAACTTTCTTGTGAGGGTGCCAGAGCACTGGACCAGGCTGCACAGAGAGGTTGTGGAGTCTCCTCTGGAGACTTTCAAAACCTGCCTGGGCATGTTCCTGTGCAACCTGATCTAGGAGAACCTGCTTTAGCAGGGGGTTAGACTAGATGATCTCCAGAGGTTCCTTTCAACCCCCACAAATCTGTGATTCTGTGAAATCAGATCTCCCCATGGTATGGCTGTGCTGGCTGGGTGCTGTCTTGCCTTTCCTCTTTCTCTAGTCCTCCCTTCCCCAGAAGGTGCAGGGCATCTGGCCCAGGTGGCCTTCTGTGACAGCACATCAGTCACACAAGCTCCCACCTACAGAGTGGAAAGGAATTCTGTGAGGAAAACCCAGGGAGAGCAGATTTCCATTTTCTCCCTACACATATATGACTTCAGGCAGGAGAAGGGCATCCAGGGCTGTAGCAGCCCATGGCATCACTCAGAGACCTGCTCTAACAAAGAGGGGGTCCAGGTGAGGATACACAAAGCATGGGCTGGGTGTCCCCTGCAGCAAACTGGACTACCAGCCTAGGCTGCCTTGCTCCAGGAGCATGGGCTTTTGCACTGAGCAAAGACAAAGCAAGAGCCTTGCAGAATAGGTTCTGCTCCACTTCCTACCCTGTTCATAGCACTAGAAGAAGCCAAAAGCACAAGCAAGTTCAGAGCCAAAGCAGAGCCAAAGCCCTGGAGAAGCTGGGCAAGGGCAATGCCACTGGAAACCAAGTCAGAAACATGCTGCAAACCACTGTGGTTGAAAGAGAGAGGGACCTCAGCGTTTCAGCTGAGTCTTGGCTAGAAAGCTCCTGCAGAAGGGCTGTACTGACTCAGCCTCCCCATGGTGCTGCAACCACAAGCAGCTCCAACCAAAGGCAACATGATGTCTGTGGCTGCATCTGCTTGGATGATTTTGCTGGCACAGCTGCAGCCAGCAGAAGAGGAGCTCACAGCCTTAACCTAGGCACACCAGCCAAGCCTTAGGCTCTAAATTAAATCCAAATGGCTGGGAAAAAAAATCCCCCAAACAAGGTTTGTGGCTAAAGTTGAAGGAATCAGCCTTGTTTAGTCTACAAAAGGAGGCTAATATGCCATAAGATAATGACCTTCCAACATGGAAAAGCTGCTGTAAAGCAGGAGGGGGGCAGTCATTGTCCCTTAGCCTCTGGCAGGAGGACAAGAGCTAATTGGAGTAATACCCAGCAGAAGTGACTCAGGCTAGATGTGAGGGGATGTAAACACCAGGCAATAGAAGTGGAGATTAGCTTACTGAGGAAAGCTGCAGGCTCCCCATCTTTGAAGGCTTTTAATGACAGATGAGACTAACTTTGACTGGGAACGGTTTGGGAGTGCTTGTTCCTTCCCTGGTGAGGGACATCTGGATAACTTCTGGCCCCATCTCAACCAGAGATTCTGTTTTAGGGGCTGAACATGGGCAAGCAGATGGTGGGCAAGCAGATGGGCAAAACTCCAAGCTGATCGTTGCCTACAAGAAGAAGCCACTCTACAAAACATGGCATCCCAACATTGTGTGCTTTTCTTGCTCCCCATCTCTGTACAGCAGCTACCTGCACTGGTCAGGCAGGGTGCAGTGGTCAGTCCCTCACCCTGCTTGTCTGACCTCTGCCCTTTCCCAAGCCCTGGCTGTGCTTCCCCTGGGATCAGGGCTGCCACACCACGGTTAAGGTGTGTTTGGCACGTTCAACACTATGGCGTCTCCTGCTACCCAATAAAGCTGAAGGCAGGACCTGGCCCTGCTGTGATGTGACCCCGTGGTTCCCAAGAGGATGCAAGCTGCTGAGCTGTGCTTTCCAGTTTACCCAGATAACTGAAGCTTCGGGGCCAGACTGATTTATTGATGCTCCCTGGAGCCTGCAGACACAGCGCTGACCTCCTGTCGGTGAGCAGTGGCCAGCTGATCTCCCAAGGTGTTCCTGCTCAAAACAGGTGGATGAAATCCTTCCTCACCCCAGCAGAATAGATGGAAACGTTGATCCTGTGTGAAAGCAGCATCCAGTGACCTCCTGGCAGCCAAGTGCTGAACCAGCTGAAAAGGTCACGAGCCTATCAGCCAGAACAGCTGGATCCAACAGAAAATGAGTCAAGATGATACATAGTTGGCATTGCAGGAATAGCAGATGTAGACTGGGCTGGTTGTAGCAGTGTGGTGATGTACTGAAGCAACTGAAAAGAGACTCAGATGACCACAGCTTATCACCCTGTTTCCTTCCACTGAAACTGAGATGACCCACAGATGTTACACACAGATTTTCTGGTGACCAGGTCTCTGCACGTGGCTGATACTGGGCAGATCTCACAGCAAAACATGATCCTGGGCAGGGCCATTTGCAGTGAGGGATGTGGAGATGGAGCAGATCACAAAGCAGTAATCCCCAGTTTGAATTTGTCTTGAGACTTTACTTCTGCCAACCTAGACCAGGGATGCTGAAAACCCAGGCTTGCAACTTCACCTTCTCTGCTGTTGTTGAAGAGACAGGGATGCTTGCAGGTGGCAACAAAGAAAACAAACCACCCCCAGACCCCAGCTACTTGGCCCAGAGCATCTTGAATTGCCCAAAGTAAAAGAGGGACATGGGGGTGAGGTGGGGAAAGGGCTGTGAAACCAGTTAAGCCTACCTGTGGGCACTGCAGTGCTGCATTGGCAGCACCTCACTTCCAGAGCTGTAGGAAGGGATTAGCTTAAATCTAAAAAGAAAAAAGAAGACTAAAATAGGAGTCTAAAATAAGAATCAGAATCCCTCTGGTAAGTTGCTGAGTCTGCTCCTCGTGGTGGAGAGCCACTTGTGTCGAGGGGAGTGAGCTATTTTCTGGAGATGGGCTGGAAATAGCACGAGGTGGTCAGGAGCTGCAGCAGGTGAGCAGCAGCACAGGAGCCTGTGGTCCTCCAAAAGCTCTCCTGCTAGGCTGGACACCCCAGCATGCACTGGGGGATACAGCAGGAACCAGGTGGATGTGGGATGGGATGGAGTAGGATGGGGAAGGTTATGGATTCAGTGTTGCTGATTCAAGGCTCCTGGCTCCAACTCTCAGCAGAATCAGCCTGCTCCTGGGCAGGGCACCGAGCCCCAAGCCTTGGTGTGCTGTTCGTGGGGTACAGCTGAGCGCAGTGGGATGCTGGCTTCTTGAAGCCCCATGACTTATGACACTGTCCCAGCACTGTAGTCCAGCTGTTCCAACCCCAGCAGGAAAGAGGTTTTCCTTCCCAGGCTTCAACCCTCACTTGGACATGCTGAAATGAGCCAACAAGCCTTGAACTCGAATCCTCCGATCTCCCCTTGTGCATTCAGCACTGCTCCGGATTTTTCCCGTATCAAACCTGTTTGTCCAAGCCACACAAGGCACCTATCCAGGAGGTGGGCTCTGAGATGCTTGTGCTGAGTTTTGAGGTGATTCTGCCTCTTGTAGAGGGCATGACAAGAAGGTGATGGGCACTGGGGCAGTCAGAAGCAGCCATAAACTGCAGGAGGCTGGGGCTAAGAGGCTATGCTAAGGAAAAAGAGTTTTTGCATGTGGTGGCCAGAGGTCACAAGAGTGAAAAAAGGCACATCCAACCTAATTCCCTGGGCATTGTTAAACCTGGGAAATCACCAAAAAGCAGGGATTCATTTTGCTACCTTTTTCCCTCCCCCCAGGAGCAGCAAGCTGGCACGTAGAGCACTGCCCTGTAAATGAGTAACCATTTCCTACAGGGTATTTACAACAGAGGCACGTGGAGCAGGGCTGGTTGTTAGGAGGCTTTTGGTAAGGTCACATGAAGCTGATGAGTTCAAGCCCTGCATCTGCCTGGAGGTGAACACCAGGAGAGAGGATGGTGAGGGAAAGCCCAAGCGTGTCTCAGAGTGGGAGGGAGGGAAGGAGCAGGTGCAGAGATTCCATGCCAAGCCCTTTCCTGTGGGCAGCAGGTTGTGTGGAGCTTGTCTCAGCGATACATGGTGATAATCCCCGAGCCAGAGCTCTCCTGGCCCTTCAGTATGTGTTCCAAGGAGCATTCCTGAGTGTTGGTCACTCATCATGAGAAAGCCTCTGATCAAGTTTGGGAAATGAAATCCATGAGGGTCTCACCTGGACTCAAGCTCCATGTTTCAATACCCAGAGGGGACTGGAAGCAGCCAGGCTGAGCCTGTGCCAGGTCTCAGACCCACACCAGGACTGTGCAGGTTCAGCAGCATTTCCAGGGACCTGTGGCTGTGAGCACACCCCTGCTCAAGCTGCAGGCTCTGGGCCCCAAAAGTCAAACCCAGACCAGGACAGGCAGCTCAGCTTCACTTCGTGGGCAACACCCCCACAAGACCCAAAGCACAGCCTGCAGCCTCAGCCAGCCTCATGCTTGAGGCAGTGGCCACTGAAGCAGGGAGGAATCAAAGAATCATTTGGGTTGGGAAAGTCCTTGAAGATCACCCAGTCCAACCATTCTCTAACTCTACCAAGGCTGGGGCTAAACCATGTTCCTCAGCACCACATCTCTGCCTCTGAAACACCTCCAGGGGTAGGGATTCCATCACCTCCCTGGGCAGCCTGTTCCAGTCTTTGAGAACCCTCTCTGTGAAGAAGTTTCTCCTAATACCCAACCTAAACCTCCCCTGGTGCAACTTGAGGCCTTCTCCTCTCGTCCCATCAGGAGAAGAGGATCTCTTCCACATCTCTTTGCTTTTCTACAGGACCCCTCACTGTGCCTGAGCTCTTGCTGACCCACTCGCAGCGGTGAGGGAGAAGCAGAGGCGAGGTGCCCCTGGGGTGGCAGTGGCAGTGGCAGTGCAGTACTGGGGAGGACCACTGGAGGTCTTGTGTGCCTTTGCTTTCTCCTCTTCACTGCACAGCGCAGCACAGCGCAGCAGTAACCCCACTGGCAGCCACCACCCCAGGTCAGCCCCAGCCCCCACGGGTGGGGGGTGCTTCCGTAAAATTTGGCACCCCAGGATCACAGTGCCCCTCGGTACCTTGTGGTGGCCCTGGTCTAGATGAGAAAGTCAAACTCCTCTCTCTGCTAGAGATTTTGCTTCTCCGGGAGAAGCCCAGGTCTCTGTGGCACCCCAGCGAGCATCTGCCCACCCCATGTGCAGAGGGAAGGGGAGTGGGGCCCTCGTCCTGCAGCACTGGAGCCCGGAGGCATCAGTTAGCAGGAAAACTGGAAATACCTGAAAACTGGCCTCAGCTCCTTGCTGAAAGGCATTATGCAAGGAAAGGAAAATCCCAGACTGGATCAAGGGCTGGAAAAAACAGTGTAAAATCATCTCTGGCATGAGGCCAGCCCCTCCAGGAGATGATCTATACATTGCCTCCCCCGAGGCAACCAGACATCACTGACGGAGGAACTGGGGGCAGTGGCTGGCCCCTGTGAGCAAGTGCTGCCCAGCCTTGCAGCCCAAGCTGAAAATGTGGCTTTCCTTTGCTTAGCAGCAGAAGCAACTCCCAAATGCTTTAAAAAAACACAAACCACAACCAACCAACCAAACAAAAGCCCCAAACAAAAACATAAGCAAACAAGAAAAGGCAAAACAACCCCCAAATAACCTTTCCACATCTTTTTCTGCCTCGTCGTTGCAGAGTTCATCCTGGGCAGGGGCATTTGCTAGAGGTACACCTGTGGTTGGTTTGACATCTAATTTCCCTCTGCCTGCTACAGACTGTCCTCATCTCTTCTCTGCTGCAATTTGCTGCCTGTTTTCCTTCTTTTACCTCCCCTGGGTCCTTTCCAAACTGCTTTCCCTCTGTCTGCTGTCAGGCTGCAGTGCCTGCCACGCAGAGGGGTAAATAAGACGCTGCTCATCCGAGTCTCCTCAGGCTCCTTAGAAGATCAGAAGGCTACAGCCAGATTTTGGGGGCTGTTAGAAATGCCAGCAAAAGAGCTGTTGGTCAAAAGTACAGCCATTAACCTTATGTTCTTCTCTCCTTCCTTGGGAAAGATGGATACACATTGACAGAGCTGCTCATGATACAGCAAATTTTGTAGCAGTCTCACCCTGCTGACCCAAGCAGGTAGCCAAAATTCGGGTGGCTGGAGGTTATTTACAGCAAGAGAAGGACCTGGCTGTGGAGGCAGGTATTTTTCCACAGCACTGTTGCTAATTTACAAAGAAAGTGCAAAGTCCTGCCCTGAAAACCCCAGAAATGAGCATTTCCTGGCTCCCACCACCTGTGTTATTCCCACGTGTACAAGAGCTCTTGTGCTCTCCGCTCTCCTCAGGTCACACATAGCCCTGGTCCTTCCTGTGCTCCCAACACGTCCCCCAGCCAGCCTGTCCCGTGCTCTGCACGCACAGCTCTGTGTCCTGCAGCTGACTAAAGTGAAAATCTCTGGTGAAATCTGCCCCCAGAATCTAAGCTTGCAGCAGCAGCGTTATCAGGAGGACAGATGTGTTGTCTCCTCAAGCCATCACCCCCGTCGTCACGAAATACGGCTTTCAACCCCTACAGCAGCTCTGCTTGTCTGGAAATATTCACACACACACTCACAGAATGGTAGGGGTTGGAAGGGACCTCTGAAGATCACCCAGTCCAACACCCCTGCTAGAGCAAGATCATCTAGAGTAAATCACCCAGGAACACATCCAGGAGGGTTTTGAATACCTCCAGAGATGGAGACTCCACAGCATCTCTGGGCAGCCTGCTCCAGGGCTCTGGCACCCTCAAAGTAAAGAAATTCCTCTTCCTGTTTAGATGGAACTTCCTATGTTCAAGTTTGTGCCCATGACCTCTTGTTCTTTCAGTGAGGACCCCTGGGAAGAGTCTGGCCCTATCTTCCTGACACCCAGCCCTTAAATATTTGTAAGCACACTACTCCTCAGCTGAAGATGCTTTAAATCTCTAGAGAAGCTCTCCTATTCTGAAAGTATTCCTCACACTTGCACCAAGCTGCTCTAGATAAATCTCCAAAGAGTTGCTGCAGAGCTCAGATTGCAATGTCATAGAATCATAGAACCATAAGAAGAGACTGGATGGGGTGCTTGGTGCCATGGTTTAGTTGATTAGATGGTGTTGGGTGATAGGTTGGACTTGATGATCTCAGAGGTCTCTTCCAACCTGGTCTATTCTATCCTATCCTATCCTATCCTATCCTATCCTATCCTATCCTATCCTATCCTATCCTATCCTATCCTATCCTATCCTATCCTACCCTATTCTGTTCTATTCTGTTCTATTCTATTCTAAGGTTGGAAAAGACCTCTAAGATCATTAAGTCCAACTTTCTACCCAACACATCTATGACCACTAGACCATGGATGGTGACCCCACCACCTCCCTGTGCAGCCTGCTCCTCATGATGCTGTGATCTGGAGTGGTGCTCTTTCCCTATAGATGTTACTCTCCATTAAATGTGCATGCAGTCCCAAAAACCCTCTTGAGAAGAGGATAAAGACAACTGGGTGCTGGCACACAGTTGAGGAAACATTTGTCTTATATTCACAACCCACAAAATTCTTGCAGCCTGAAAAAAAGTTGTAGGAGGATATCCATCCTCAGATATCCCTCAGGGGAGACTTCCAGAGCCGAGCTAGTCACCCTGCACTTCCTTTGGTGACAAACCCAACCACTTTCTGCACATGAGTCATCCTGCCTATTTTAGAGGTCCACATTGGATCAGGAAGCTCCATGCCTCCAAAGAAACTCCATGCCTCCCCCCTGGCTGGAGTAGAGGGCTGCCAGCTCCAATGCCAAGGTCCACCTGGCAGAGGTCTATGTCCATCAGCAGATCTCACCTCTGGTTACTAGTTCATGGCATTTTACAAGTTGGAAGTATTTTGGCACAGAGGGGCTTGTAGTGACTCATTACTCATGGCACCAGGAAAACAGCAGAAGGAGGGAGCCTGCATCACCTCTGAGGCCCCCAGCACAAGAAGGACATTGCACTGTTGGAGTGAGTCCAGAGGAGGCCATGAGAATGATGAGAGGGCTGGAGAAACTCCTGTGTGGGGACAGGCTGAGAGAGTTGGAGCTGGTCAGCCTGGAGAAGTGAAGGCTCTGGGGAGACCTTAGAGCAGACTTCAGTACCTGAAGGGGGCTGCAGGAGAGCTGGGGAGGGACATTTTACGAGGGCTTTTAGTGATGGGATGAGGGGCAATGGGTTGAAGATGGAAGAGGGGAGATTCAGACTGGAGCTTAGGAAGAAATTCTTTCCAGTGCGGGTGGTGAGACACTGGAACAGGTTGCCCAGGGAGGTTGTGGATGCCCCCTCCTTGGAGGGGCTCATGGCCAGGTTGGATGAGGCCTTGAGCAAGCTGGGCTAGCGGAAGATGTCCGTGCCCATGACAGGGGGTTGGAACTGGATGATCCTTATGGCCTCTTCCAACCCAAACCATTCATGGATTCTACGATTCCATGACCACTGCTGTGATATGTCACAGCTTACAGCAGGACTGGGGAAACTGGGCTGTGTGCACGGTTACTGGCTCCCATGGCGTGGGTGCTGCTGCAGTGACAGCTCCTGAGCAAAAGATGTGCAAACCCTCAGCAAATCCTCAGGGGTCTCTGCGCTGGGAAAGGGGCCGGCAGCTCCCAGCGGGAAAGAAGTGGCCCTAAGAGAAGATGCTGCCGTCAGAGGGAGTGCAGTGAGAGCAAATCTGGGGATGCTAATTAATCCCCCTTCAGGAAGATATTTATTAGGCAAATGCCTCACATTCATATGCACATCTGCAGCCGACAGAGAGGCTTTTACTTTCTCCCAGCCCAGCAGAGCAGGAGGTGGAAGGCTGCAGGGGCCTAGCAGCTGGCAGTGCTGGGGGAGTTCAGTCCATGCTGGGTGTCTCGGGTCAAGCATGAAAAGCCAATTCAAGCGCCAGGTTGGAGGAGAACCTGGAGGTAGTTCAGAAGAAGAGGTTAAAAGCTGGACACCTTCCTCACTTGCTCAGTGATGGAGACTTCAGAAAGGCCAGGGTGGGAGCCATCCCTGCCAGACAGCCTCATCCTGCTGGGATGAGCTGTTCCGGAACCACTGCATTCACATAACCTGGGGCAGCTTTTGCTGTCAACCAGTTAATTGCTGAGGTTGATTGATACAGCTCCTGATGAGCAAAGGCTTGTAGCTGCTTGAGGCTTTTGCAGAAGAAAGAGCACAGCAGCACGTCTCTCCTTGCCCAGCAGACAGTGAGCAGTGGGTCAAGGAGGTTTGCAGGGGACCTGCCTTGCTGTTCCCAGCTCCTTAAGCGCAGACGCTCTGCAGGAGTGACTGCTCATCCCAAATGGTTAGCTGCATTTAGACTGCTGAGGTTGGAAGAGACCTTTGAGATCATCGAGTCCAACCACTTGCTTGGAGCTTGCAATCCCACCACACTTGCAGTCACACAGATGTCATTGCTTCAAGAGGTACAGCAAAGTCTAGCTGGAAGAGGTTTCAAAGCCCAGGGTTGGACAAGAGACCCTAAAGTTTCAGACCAAGAGCAGAGTGTGAGCTTCCCAGCAGGAGCGATTCCCCAAACCCAAGAAGAGAGCTGCTGCTTTGGGAAGGATGAATAATGTCATCTCTGAGGCTTACTGGTTTGATGTGCTAATCCAAAGCAAAGTCAGCCTAAAGCAGACATGCTGAAGGCAAAGCATGGCTCTTACTGAAATATTCAAACATGCCCAGCCCCCAGAGCCACACGATCTGCCCTGCTTACCCCAGGGCTCCTTCCCAGCCATACCAATGAGCAAGCATCTATACAAGCTCCTTCTTTACACCCAGCAATGAGAGCTGCTGAGCACACTGGCACGACATTCCAGCTCTAAGCTGTCCATCTTAATTAAATTGGCTCGATCCACGAGGTTCAGCAGTAGGTCAGGGCATGTGGGAGACCTCCCCTCAGGTCCTGGAGGAACAGGAGTAAACCCAAGAGCAAAATCCTCGGTGACTTGGGATGACAACTGTGTTCTTAAAGACTGAGAGCTCCTGGCAAAGCAGTTGCCGTGCCAGCAAGCTGCTAACAATGTCCTTTTCATTCCAGGGGCCCAAACCTGCCCTCTGCAAACCTGACTGGCTTCTGCAATTGATTTCAGCCAGGCCCTTGATTCTCACTGACATTTGCTTCACTCAGTCACAGCCACCTGCTCCATCACCACCCCTCCTCCTCCTCATCACACAGCAGCACCCCCAGAGCCTCCTCGCCAGCCCAGTTTACAGAGGAAAGCTGAAATCTTGGCTTGGCAATGAGAAAGGCAAAGTTTGGCATTCAGACAGCCAGGAGGGACTCGGGAAATCTGGTCTTCTTCTTCGAGTCACTGCATGATGGTGCACAAATCACCACGTCCCTCTGTGCCTCAGGTCCCTCGCCCCCATGTGGGGGGGGGGTGGGTGACGGTACCTGCTCTCCTCGGGGGAGCAGAGGTTACTCAGGAGACGCTCAACTGCAGCAGCATAAATAGTAAACAAGGATTTAGTGCCTTTCTAAAGATATCTCTCTGCAAACACTCCAGTCTGTAGCCTGGGTCTGGAACTGGGAGCTCCCCTGGCTGTTATGTAACTGCAGTGGGCTGGGGTGAGTTGGTTTTATGGGGGTTTTTTTTAAGCAATGGGTAGATTTTATTACTGTTGGTTGTTTCATCAATAAGCAACACATCTGACTAGAAAGGATCAAACCAAAATAAATGCCTGCTTAACTCAGGCATATGGAAACTAAGCAGCACTTTAATGATATTTTTGAAACAGCAGCCTCCTATCTTCAGCCCCAAGATTCCAGAATTCAGAGCCAAACACTGCCCTGGTTTATTTTAGTGTTTATTCTCCCCATCCACAGAGTCTTTGCCTTCGCATTGGTGAACGTGGGGCTGCCAGGTATCTCCCGAGTACAGAGTCCATCTGATCCTCACTGAGGTGAGATGTGACAGGGGGGGGCACAGGGGTGCCGTGGGGGAGCTCCTTGCTGTGCTTCATTCTTGAGCAAAAGGAAAAACTTCACTGAAAAGGTGATGGAGCACTGAAACAGGCTGCCCACAGAGGTTGTTGAGTGTCCTCTGGAGATTTTCTAGACCCACCTGGATGTGTTCCTGGGTGACCTCCCCTAGGTAACCCTGCTTTGGCAGGAGGGTTGGACTGGATGATCTCCAGCCCCTACCATTCTATGTTGCTCTTTTGGCTAACCCATCCACAAAGCAGCAAGACCTCCATTGTACCCACGCTGTGCCATCTTTTCTAACCCTACATTTTGCTCTCCAGTGCAGACAGTTGCAGGCTTTGGGAGCTGGGGGTTGTTTTGGCTGCAGCTGAGAAGATGCTGCTTTGAAATGGGAACTCGGCTGCTAGCAAGTCCATGCTCTGCTTGCTCCTCCAAGCAGCCTGGCAGTGCTGCAGCTTCTGACCATGCCTAGATCCCACAGCTGCCCAAAAGGAGCTTCTCACCAGTGACATCCGATGCAGCACAGCCCTGTGGGGGGCTGGCATCACTCCTCCGGATGGGAAGGTTTCCAAGCCCTTATCTAATGCTTCCTCCTCTCCCATCTCTCGTACTCCTGAACGACTTTTAATAGCAAAGTGAAGCAAAGAAACCACAATGAAAATCAACGCAGTGACAGCAAGCTTCAGCTTGAAGCGAAGACCCGTGGCTGTGTCTTCTTTGAAGGACGGAAGTGTGCCTTGTGAGCTCCTCAGGGACAGCAAGTCTTGCGGGATGCCAGGGACAGAGTGAGCAGCTTCTGGAGGGGTGCAGGGATGTAACTCAAAGAGGCGTGGGAGCCGGGGTGCCTCCTGCTAGGGGGATGCACCTTGCAAGAAGAAGAGACATAGATGAAACTTTCCGGGGGGTGGAGCGGTGCACCTTGCAGGCAGAGGCACAGCTAAAGCTTGCGGGGGAAGGACGCACACAGACGAAGTGTATGTGGGGAGTCGCGGCTGCACACCCCAGGAGGAAGCTTTCGGGGGATGTACCCCGCAGGGGTTGGGGGGGGTCAGCACAGCTCTTCAGCCCCGGGCCGGCGGAGGAAACCGGGTTGAGGGGTGGTAGGGATGGTCTGGAGCATCCCCCCGCTCCGCCCCGTCCCCGCACCGGCCGTGCACGGCGCATGTCTCGGGCAGATGCCGGCCGGTTCCAACCGGGAGAGGCCGAAGCTTTTCGGGTGCTGTGAAGAAGAGCCCACGCTCCTCCCTGCGCATCCTTCCGCCTCTTCTCTCCGCCTCGCGTAGGGGCGCGGAGCCGGCCACGGAAAGAAAAGTTACCGGCCGGAGGGCTGATCGGTGGGGAGGGGGCTTTATTTGGGCTTGAGGAGTACCGCGACTGCACACACACACACCCTCGTACCCCTCCTACAGTGTTCCCTCGCTGGGTGGGCTGGGGTTGCTCCTCCACACCTCGCGGAGGGTGGTGGATGACTCCCTGCGGAGCAGCCCACGCCGCAGCCCGCCGGGATACGGGGACGGTGCGGGTCCAAGGATACCGGGACACCCCCAAGCCTCCCCAGCGTGGTCCGCAGGCTCCCGCAGCGACTGTTCCAGAAACCGTAGGGTGCTTTAGCTGTATATAAATAAATAACCGCAGGCGCACACACCGGCCACACACGGGTGTATGCGGTAGCGATGTGCGACCGCCCCGGGAGGAGCCCACCGCGCAGCCCCGCGTAGGGACGCGCCGTAGTAATTTGCAAGGGGCGGTGCAGGGATGGTGGAGGGGGTGGGTGGAAAGGAGGGAGCCGTCCCCCCTCCGATCACATGGCGACCCTGCGCAGCCAATGCGGGGGGCTCTAGGACCCCGGGGACCTGCGGGCCGTCCTCCCCCCGCACTATAAATGCTTCTCCAAAATGCAGCGAGGGTCCTTTCTCCCGTCCCGCCCGGCCGCGCTGCTCCGCGCCCCGCGTAGCCGCTGCCCGGCGGGTCTCCGTCCCTGCTCCGCGCCCCGTTCCTTCCCCTCCCCCTTTCCTTTTTTTTTTTTTTTAAATTAATTTTATTTTTTAAATTTCCTTTTTTTAATTTATTTTTGTATTTTTTTATTCTTTCCCCTCCCACCCCCTCATCCCGTTTTTCTCCTGCTCCCCTCCCCGCGGCCGGTTTGCATGCATTGTCTGTCTCCCAAGATGGTTTGTGAGACCAAGATTGTGGCAGAAGATCATGAATCAATCCCGGGCTCTAAAAAGGACACGATCATTGTTTCCTCCTCCCAAATGTGGCCCTCTTTGGCGGGTTCTCCTTCATCACCCCCTCCACCTCCCCTCACCCCCCCAAAAGAGGACCCTAGGCGCGACAATGTCTATATCCGCGAGTTCCACCCCTCGGAGCAGGAGGTTGTGCGCCGCATCTTTTACGAGGGGATCATGGAACGGATCCCCAACACGGCCTTCAGGGGGCTGCGGCAGCAGCCCCGCACCCAGCTGCTCTACGGGCTGCTGGCCGGTGAGTACCTGCTCTCTTTTTGGGGGGGCGGTGGGTGGCTTTTTTCTCCCCCCTCCCCCTCCCCTTGTCTCCTGGGTCTTCACAAAATGGTCGGAGAGGCGGGAGCAGCCGCGGCCCCGCAGCCCCGGGCTCGCCGCAGCATTGTGCGGTGCGGAGCGGCCGCGGAGCCGCAGCGCTGCGGCGGGAGCAGGCAGGCGTGGGGAGCCTGGAGCGCCGGCGCCGTGTGTGGTGGATGCGCGACCCTGCGCGGGTTTGAAGGGAGGGGAATGCTGTGTGTGTTTGGGGTACGCCGCGCAGGTTACGCGGGGGGGGGGGGGGGAAGGTGGAGCCGTCCTTCTGTTCCCGCAGGCCTGGGTGCGGGGGGAGTTGCGGGGAAGAGGAACTCGCCGCCCCCGCGCAGCACTGTGATTTGAGGGGGGGGGTTGCTGCGTTTCGGCGTTGCCTGGAGACGGCCGGGCCCGCCAGCGGAGAGTTCCTCCCTTTAAGCCTCCCCCCAAAGCCATGGGGAGGGAGGGTGACCCCTGATACAGGGTCGGGGGGCGTCACCTCTTAGAGCTTCGTGCCCCAAACAGCATCCGCAAGGTGCCCTCTTCCCAGTGCAAATAATAACGCACCCCCTCCCCCCGGTGCAAATAATTGCACACAAGTGAGGCCACGTTATTGATAACGTGCATGTCCCCTTCCCCTGCTATGCGCCCACCACCCCTTGGAGCAAGATCTGGGCTGGTTTCTCATGCCCTTGGTGGGTGCAAGCAGGTTGCCCCCAGTGCCCCAGCAAGAAGGGAGGACAGGGCCCTGTGTTGGAGGAGAGTCGTCCCCCCTCCCCAAGCAGACATGTGGCTTGATCTCGGAGGCTGGGACCGTGCTGGGGGAAGCTAACATCTCGGGGGGCATCTGTAGAAGTTCCCCCAGGTCTCCAGCAGCATCGTGGCAGGCAGGGTATTTCCCCCCCGCGCCGGGAGCAGGTGCTCCCCGTGATGGGAGCAGCAATGCCGCAGTGCCACACGCGTGGCTGCGGAGCGGCGTGCCTGCAGCATGGCTTTTCCACCCTGCCTGCCTTTTGGCTTCACCAAGGAAAGCAAAGCAGCCCCTTGAGGAAAGCACCTGGCCCCCAGTGGTTCCCCACCAGCCTCTTTCCTGAGGGAGTTTGGTGGGCTCTGCTGCAGCTTCTCCACTGGCTCCCTTCAAGCACCCCCATAAAGTTACCTCAGCGCGATCATCTCGAGAGGGTGAATTTTCTGTGTGCTGCAAATGTGTATTTTGTCTGTTCTGTTTTGTTGTGTTTTGCTTGGTTTTGTGGGGTGTTTTTGTTCTGCTGGTTTTGTTTGCTTTTATTTCATTTCTTTTTAATGAGTTTGTACTCCGAAATCAACACTAAATTCTCTTTTCTGACAGGTGTCGTTTATTTCTCTTCCTTATCTCCATAGTAATATGCTTTGTTGTGACCAAGTCCTTCCTGCTGACCTGCTGCTTGCCCATCTTTCTGATGGGCATGAGGTACTACTTCAGTAGAAAAGTTATCCTCCACTATCTCGATTGCGCCCTGCACACGGACATGTCTGATATTGAGCAATATTACATGAAACCACCAGGTGAGTGTCCACTCCCCGGAGGCAGCCTCCCCCCAGCCCTGCTGGGGGAACATGGCTGCTCCCTGCTCCTTGCTCCCGGAGCCTTTACCCTCCTGTCAGCAGCCCTGAGCAAGCTCCGGAGTCGCCACAATGCAGCTCTTTTAGCCGCTCCAGGCACAAACCTATCTCTGCTTTGCTTTTAATCTGGCTTTACTTGAGGGTTGTTTTTTGGTAGGGTTTGGTTATGCTTTTTGGCCTTTTTTCCCCTAAAATGTCTAGTCATCCAAGGCAGCTTCCATCCACCCCCTGAGTGCAGCACTCCTGGGTCCCATGGTCTGCCTGCTGACTGAGGTGCTGAGTGCCTGGGGACACAGGGGATGGATGATGGGGGTTATTCACTGCAGGCTAGGTCCACCCCAGCCCTGACTTCTTGAGCTTATGATTTCATTGCTCCTCGACTTGGCATTAGCTCTGAGAGCAGGAGGAGTGGGAGAGGAAAGCTCTTTTAGTCCAAAACACATCAAGGAACCTGTTTAATTGCACTGATTTTCCATGTTATTCAAGAGCAACATTATTTGATGCTAGTGCTTTGGAAGAGGCACAGATCAGGTATGCAGAGGGATGCTGCCTGACTTTGATGTGATGCCTTCCTCTATTTGTGACACACATGCATGTAATTAGAAACAGAGTATCTGATGATAACATTTCCTTGCGGTGCTCTTAATGATCCCTGATGTGATTGTTTTAAAGAGCCTTTAGAACTTCACAGCTGCTGTTTCCCTTTTTGTAGGCAGACAGTCCATGTTGAGGACCAAAGCAAGGGGGCTGTCTGGGCAGCCCTTTGGGGTCTGAGGTGTGCATTTGGTGGTTGCTTAGTAGTGGTGGTAAGCTGGGAGAGCAAGGCAATGCCCATATCCCACCATAGCTCCATCTTCTCAGGGGTGTTTATCTCTCTGCCCATGTTTTTGCTGTATCATTGCAGTCCTTCAGGTGTGACAAACCCCTTCCTGGGTGCTTTTAGAAGACTCATAGGAGGTGCCATAGCCACAAACTTTCTTTGACTTCTGATGCACAATGATTATTGCTAAGATGCTGCTGCTCCTCTAATAAGAACCCCCCAAACACTTCAGATGTGCTTGCTTTAGATTTTGTTTCCCATCACAGTGTGTCTCTCGTCCAGATCTTGTCCCACCTCACACAGAGGTTGTGCTGCACTTCCACAGTGTCCTTGGTCTGTAACAATTCAGTAATGTGTGACTTGCATTTAAAGAGCTCAATCTTTTTTAAGGGTGATGGCACAAAAATAAAAGGGCTGCTGGCAAAACTCTCTCTGAACCTCTGTGGTGGGGTTCAACTGCGTTGTTGTGCTGGAGAAAGAAGCAGGAGACTCCAGCAGGATGGTTGAGCTGCGTCACTCATGGTTGGGATTCGTGATGTGGACCAAAGTGCCTGTTTTGATCATGCTAACACAGGGAGACAACAAAGGGAAGGGGCTCAGAGGACTGCCCTGGGTTTGTTTAGGGTCAGCAATGTCATCTGCTTCAGCTGTGTGGCCACCATGGCTTTGAGGCAGTCACAGTGCTTTTATTTGGTACCTAAAAGGGCTGATTTCAGTGACAGAGCAAGTGTGGGGGCTTTGCTTTCTGACAGGATTTAATTGTGTCATTAGGCTTCTGCCATGCCATGAAAAAGCAGATTTATGGGAATGTTGGTGCTTGCTGGAGTTCCTCAATGATGATAGTGGTGTTAAGCAGATTGACTGGAATTGTAATTAGGTAAAGACCAAAGAGGCTTTGGAAGCTGGAGAGGAGAAGGGTGTCCATGGATGGGGACTGACACCCCCCCCCCCCCGGTGGTGCCTGTCCCTGTGCCATGAAGCTGTCTGGTGCTATTTGGTGGCACCGTGGACAGGACATGAATCCCGTGTTTGGCTCCTGTTTCCCCCCAAAATAAGAGCTGCTGGATCTCCTCCCTGTAGGATGACACCTGGGAAATAGTCACCTGGGAAAAGCCCAGAGCTCTGTGGGCTTCAGAGGCCATCTGTCTGAACTGCATTGTCTGCCTGAAGGTATGGAAAAAGGCACATCACCGTGTTGGGGCTGCCCAGCCCACCCAAAGGACAGAAAAATGGCAAGGAAACAACTTCCAGCCCCAAGCTTGTCTTTTGTTTGGCTGCTTTGCCGATGAGCACCCAGGCAGAAATGATTGCAGTGGGAGGGAGAAGGGCTCCTTGTCTTCTGCATTGCTCTGGCTGGGGGATTAGGTCCTCATTGAGGTGTTGGAGAAGAAATGGTCACAAGAAGGGTAATCAGATGTGAGAGCAACTGCCCAGAGAGGCTGGAGGTGGTTGGAGCTTGACTGGATGAGTTAACAAATCCCAACCTGATGGAACTGCAGGTTGGCCTGGCTTTGGCTGGGAGTATGACCAAGCAACTTTTTGCTCCTTCTTGGAGAATCCTTCTTTACCTGCTTCAATGTTTTGTTTTGGTTTTCCCCACCATGGGAAAACAGAGGAAGCGGAGTGTTCCTGTGGTGGGTTTATGGATTCTTTCTTCTTAGGGTGATGAATGCAAAGGTGGGACTGGAATGTGGTCTTGAGGACTCAGATGATGTTGGTTGTGGCTTTGCTAAGGTTTTGCTCTTGGCATGCCTGGTAGCCAGGCATAAAAACCTGTTGTTGGCAGCGGGCTCTGTGGTGTCTGGGGCCGCTGTAGCAGAGAGTCTACAGCAAATGGCCTCTGGTGAGGCAAGGGTCTACAATGAGGGAATATTTTAGCTATCAAAACAGGTCATTCCTGGGGGATTTCCCTAAGCAGCTGCAAAAATGGAACTGAAAGGACCCAGTTTGCAGTGGGATACCCCACGAGCACCCAGCTTAATGATTAGTGTGGGACAATTCCATCAGTTACATCATGTTGTTGTTTTGCTTCTGCAGTTTTCCTGAACCACTCACCTACATGCTGGTGGTTGTCTGAATTTCAGTGTGAACTGAAAAACACCTTCTGCAGAAGCTCAGTAGCCAGAATTTCCATCTTTGGTTTCTCTTGCCCACCTACATTTATGCCAAGAATCTGGCAGAACATTTGGGCCAGCACTTGACTTGGACTCATAGAATTGTTTTGGTTGGAAAAGACCTCCAAGATCATCAAGTCCAACCATCAACTTAAGACCACCATGGCCATTAAACCATGTCCTGAAGTGCCAGGTTTCTTGAGCACCTCCAGGGATGGTGCCTCCACCACCTCCCTGGGCAGCCTGTTCCAATCCCTGACCACGCTTGGCAGCGCAGAATTTTTTCCTAATCTCCAACCCAAACCTGCCCTGACACAACCTGAGGCCATTTCCCCTTGTCCTATTGCTAGTTACTAGAGAGAAGAGACCAACCCCCACCTGGCTCCAATCTCCTTTCAGGGAATTGTAGAAAGGAAGAAAGTTTTCTCCAGGCTAAGCAACCCCAGGTCCCTCAGCTGCTCCTCACCAGCCCTGTTCTCCAGACCCTTCACCAGCTTTGTTGCCCTCCTCTGGACCTGCTCCAGCACTCCATGTCTTGGAGTGAGGGGCCAAAACTGAAGCCAGTCCTTGAGGTGTGTCTTCAGCAATGCTGAGGGCAGGGGGGCGATCCCTTCCCTGGTCCTGCTGGTCACATTCTTCCTGATCCAGGCCAGGATGCTGGTGGCCTTCATGGTACTTCACCTGATCCTGGGGAGAAGCTCGTGCTTGGAGCTCACACGCAGTGGAGTGACTTGAAATTGCTGCTGATTGGAGGGGAAGTGTGTCAAGTCCTGTGCTGGGGGTCTTAAAGCAAAAGGGTGAATGGTTCCTACACCTTCCAGAGCTATTTGTAAACTTGTCTTTCTCGTTTCATAAATAGCACTTACTGCCTTTCCCCCCTCCCCTTCTTCACAGGGCATGGAAAAAAGGCGCTGGGGTGGTGGGTAAGAAAGGAGTTGGATAATTGAGCTTAATTGTCAACCAGAGTAACTCAGGCTCTAGTAAATGACAGAAAAAGCAGGAATTAATTTAAAATAGAACTCTGCCTCCTCCTCTACGCAAATAAGAGGAGCACAGCTGGGGCTTCTTTTATGGGCTGATGATTTTGACGACTAATCAGTTTTACAGTGTCTCTTCAAGCTTCTGTCCCTGCTGCTTGTGTTGTGTGTTTTGGGTTTGTTGATGGGTTGGTTTGTGGGTTGGTTTTTTTTGCAGTGGTTGGTGTGTTGAAGAGATGCTTGTTAAGGTTGTGAGATCTCTGCTGGAGAGCTGCTGGAAACCTGGACTCTGCCTCCGGTGCTAAAGCTCTGCTCTCCGGCGTCGAGCTGAGCCAGGGCTTGGGAGCTAACGCGTCGTGCTGTGGTGGCTTGAAGTGCTGTCTCCCGCTGCTGGCCCTCCTGGCAGGGTCTGCTGAGGGGTGTGCGTACGTGTGGCGGTGGGAGCCGGCCTGTGCCAGCGGTTTTGGGCGCCAGTGATGAGCTGGGTGGCTGCATTGCAGTGCTCGGTGCCGCAGGGCAGGACGGGCAGGCAGCGGAGGGGCGACCTGGAGCGCTGTGGCCGTGGGACCGGGTGGAGTCTTGAGGGCATCTGCCTTGCATAACGCAGCAGATGAAGCTGAAGTGGTTGCTGCAGGAGGTGTCTGGTCACATTAGCCACGCCAGGCTGAGAGCTGGGGCTTTTGGCAGTGGCTGCACATCTGTGGCTCTTGGCCAAACTGGTGCCTCTGGTTTCCTCATGCTGGGAGGGGATGTGTGCCTCTGCTCCCCTGCCTCCACCCATCCAGGGGTCAGCAGAGCCTCCCTGTGCTGCTGTCCTTTGTCCTCTGGTACGTGAGGGTGCAAAGGAAGAGCCTGCAGTGATATCCCAACCTCCGTGGGGGACAGGGCCCTAAGGAAGAGAGGTCACCGGAGGGTAGTTCATTAGGGTTCAGTTCCTGCAGCTCTCTGTGCCCACCTAAGGAGTGTGCCACCCAAGTGGGGATGTCCTGCTGCTCTTGGCTGAGGTTTTGGGATCATATCCTTCTGCCAGAAGGACCCCAGTTGAAGTGGGGCCAGAGCTGGGTTGTGAGGAGGTGAGATCCTGTTTGTTGTTTGTTTCTCTTGAGATAGTCCTCACCTTCAGTGAGATGTTTGGGAAACAAAGTATTTCAGTTGTGCTCTTGTGTCAGGCTATTCCCAGTGGCTTTGATGCCAGGGGGACAGAGCTGATACCAGAGGAGGTGAACCCAGATGTTTGCAAGGAGGAAAGCAGCAGGGTTTGAATGGTGTGGTTCCTGCTAACCCAGCTCAGCAGGTGCTGAGCCCCAGGGGGCTGTGGGGTGAGCAGCAGGGAGTTAGGGATGCAGGGAAAACTCAGGGGCCACCTCTGGAGGAGATCCTCACCCTGGGAGCTGTGGTTGCTCTGCCATGCCCAGACCCTTTGCAAGCCAGGGCAGGAGTTTCTCCCCATCAGAGCCCCCAGGGTGGAGGGGCAACCCTGGAGCCCAGTTCCTCCACATTCTGGGTAATGCTCAAGCTGCCAGATAAGCAGGAGCTCCACTGCCAGGTGATAACATTGTTTGTCGAGAGCAGGGCAGCCCTTGCTTTGCAAAGGGGGGGCTTAGTTACCTGACACAGGGCAAGGGCTCAGGGCTGCTGCTTCCCAGTGGAGGAACCTGGTTTTGGAGAGCCCTACCCTGTGAGGTGCCCCAGAGGCAGCTGGAATCTGAAGCATCCCTATCCTCAGCATTTCCTGCTGGCCTATGCAGTGTCCTCACCTCAGGTATCTGCCAGACCCCTGAACTGGGAGTCCTGCATGGAGATGTTGGGATGTACCTCTCTTCATGCACTGCACAGTGTGTGGAGGAGACCAGTGTGGGGCTTGGAGATGGAAACGTGAGGGAGAGGCTGTGTGCTTACCCTGCCTCCCTCTTTGCCCAGCTCTTCTCCTGGGAACTGAGCTCAGGTCTTATCCTCAGGCAATGGAGGGTCTGCCCAGTGAGCCTTTCACTGCTGGCATCTCTCTGCAATTCAATGAGGCTGCTCCAGGGGATGTGATCTCCATATCAGAGAGATCCTACCAGATTAGGATTAGAGACCTTCAGTGTATTTTGTAGTGGGAAGGATTACATCTGAAAGCTGAGACCCCTTGGGAAGGGGACAGCCAGGGATGCTGCTGCTTACCAATTCCCATTGTTGCTTTTGGGTTTATGCATCTTACCAGCACTGAACTGCCTGCTGTGGCATTTTTGTTGTCTCCAGGGTGGAGTTTGTTGGGAAGCAATAGGAAAAGCAACTCGTGTTTCCAAGTGTGAGGGATGTGCTTTGTCCAGCATTGGTAGTGGACTGAGATATTTTGGGTTTAACTGAATCATGGATAACATCTTTAAAGTCAGGGTGCCTCTCCCAAAACCCACCTTGCCCTGGAGGAGCCTTGGCTTTTGCATCTGAAGGCAGCTCCATCCTGCAGGCACTCAGCATGGGCACAGCGAGCAACAGAGCTCCTAACCTCCCCCTTGCCCTCCCAGAGCTGACCAAAGGCTTTTCCTGGTCCCAACAGCAAGGGCAAGCTGAAGACAACTTTGCTGGGTCCCAGTGGCAAGGCTCATCTGAAGGCAGCTCTGCTGGGCTGCAGCTCTGCTGAGCCCCAGCCCAACCCTGCAGCCCTGCTGATAAGCTCTGGGTAGCTCTGGAGGTGACAGCCTGGGTCTCTTGCAATGCCATGCCACAGGGGTCAGCTCTGCTCAACCCACCCGAGGGCCTGCAGGGTCTTTCTACCCTGCAAAATCTTGATCCTTCAAAGTCTTTTTTTCCCCACTTTTGGAAGGTCCAGGTAGTGCAGGGAAGAGCAGTGCTGCCAGCCAGGAGCTGGCACATGGCAAAACTGAAGTTTGATGGTTGGAGGAGGGTGGAGGGCTATGTCATCCCCCACAGATGGGATAAACACATTCATGGGCAAGCTGCTGCAGCCTTCCCCCCTCATATTTATTTATCACTGGAGTAGCAACATATGCCCAGACCCATTCCTCAACATGCATCTCCATAAGACAAAAATAGCTTTGCCTTCAGATCTACCAGCTTTGGCACACTCCCATGTCAAAATTAGAGGGAAATAGATTTTATAGTAAATTGTGCAGAGCAGCAGAACTTCCCCTCCCCCACACCCCCTTTTTGTTTTCCCCCTCCTGTGCACTCAGAATTTCTCCCTGTGGGTAAAATTCTGCCATGACCATCAGTTGATCCAGCAGTCTCTGAGTTGCAGCCATGACTGGGTGGATGTCATGGGGTGGGAACTAGATGATCTTAAAGGTTCCTTCCAACCTAAACTGTTCTGTGATGGTTCTAGAAGTGTGTTCTGCCTGCAGGTATGAAAACCCCTGGTACATGCAAGTGCTGTTCATTAATCTTCAGTACAAGAAGTAATAAGTTGTGTAAATTGAACATCATTAGGTTTTTTAGGCACAGTTAACTCCTCATGAGTGTCAAATGCAAGCATGGGGATCTGGAGAAGCAGGTCTGGTGAGGAGCAGCTGAGGGAGCTGGAGGTTAGCCTAGAGGAAAGGAGGCTGAGGGGAGACCTCGTTGCTCTCCGCAGCTCCCTGAAAGGAGGCTGGGGTGAGGTGGGGGTTGGTCTCCTTAAGAACAAGTGATAGAAAAAGAGGAAATGGCCTGAAATTGTGCCAGGGAGCTTTAGGTTGGATGTTAGTTAAAATTTCTTTCCTGAGTGGTCAGGCATTGGAACAGGCTGCCCAGGGAGATGGAGTCACCATCCCTGGATGGTGCTCAAGAAGTGCGTGGCCATGGCTCTTCGGGGCATGGTTTAATGGTCATGGTGGTGTTAGTTGATGGTTGGATTTGATGACTTTGGAGGCCTTTCCTAACCTTAATGATGATGAACATGAAGGGTGCAGAAACATCAGGTGTTCAGGGGCTTTTTTCTGGCTTTGTGGGTTGTTTGTGTGTGTGTGTTGGTTACCAGGATGCTGCAGAGCACACATTTATATTTTGGTGTGCTGGGGATCTGTTGCAAATAATCACATTTGATGCTGCTGCTCCCTTCCAGTCCCAAGCAAAAAGAGAGACCTGGAGTGTTCTGCTGGTTTCTCCTTCTCTGAGGGGCTGAGGGATGCACTGGTCTTTGTTATTGCTTCCTGCACCAGTGAAACAGGGAGCTTCAAAGGGTATTTTAAGATAGTTTCTTTTCCCCCCTTTTATTTTTGTTCCCCCCTTGTAGGAAGCTGAGGAATCATTTCTTTTTCCTGACAGGTAGCTAATGAGAGCAGTCTGCCAGAGAATCCAGAGATTAGAGGCGTGTTTTAGGTTCTATTTGCTTGTAAGGATCTATTCCTTGTAAACACATACTGAAGTTTGGGGGTTGCCTTTTCATTTGGGGGTTGTGGGGTTGGTTGGTTTGCTGCTGTCGTTTTCCGAGGGCCAAGTGGAATCACCAAGAAACTTCAGGCATTCTGTGAAGGTTGCATCCCAAATGAGTTTGTAGAGGTCTGGTTAGAGTTAGGTGCAAGCCATGGTCATCTGCCACAGATGGCTTTGAGCGGTTATTTGCAGTCATCTCTCGACCCATGGGCCCCCAGCAATCAATTAACTGATTATAGATGGGTGTCATTTGCTGTCCTCTACAACTGCTTATGTCTTTCAAGAGTTGCAAATTTTATCTCTGCCAGGAGAATTCTCAAACTCAGACCTGAGACTTGGCTTGGCTTGGGGCCAAGCTGGGATTCTGCTTTCAAATGGGATTCTGAGAGTGTGAAAGGAGGCTACTCAAAATAGGTAACAGCAAACAAGAATTCCAGAGGGTTGGGGTTTTTTTAAAGTGGCTGCATGAGCGATTTATTGCTCTTCAAAATGGGATGTGCAGCTAATAGAGAAACAAACCCCATTAGCAGCAGGTTATTGGGTGCTGCTGGAAATGATGGCTTGTGAGCAGTAGCTGTCACTTTCAAATTCATCTGCTGCTTCTAGGATTCATCCAGGTGCCAACACTGAAAACCAGAGGCTTTATAAAACAATTATCTCTGCAGTCCAGGAGCTGTAAGATAAAAGGGAGGATAGTTTTGATCACCTTGATTCTGCCACTCTATTCTGCTCTGGTGAGACCTCACCTGCAGTATTGCAGCTGGCTCTGGAGCCCTCAGCACAGGAAGGACGTGGAGGTGATGGAGCTGGTCCAGGGGAGGGCCATGAAGATTACTGGGGGGCTGGAGCACCTCTGCTATAAGGACAGGCTGAGGGAGCTGGGATTGTTCAGCCTGGAGAAGAGAAGTCTCCAGGGAGACCTAATGGCAGCCTTCCAGTACCTGAAGGGGGCTACAAGAAAGCTGCAGAGGACTGCTCCCAAAGACCTGCAGTGACAGGACAAGGGGCAATGGTTTGAAATGAGAGAAGAGCAGATTTAGATTGGATGTTAGGAACAAGTTCTGCACCATGAGGGTGGTGGAACACTGCAACAGGGAGGTAGTTGAGGCCCCATCCCTGGAGATATTCAAGGTCAGGCTTGACAAGGCTCTGAGCAACCTCTGAGTGGAGGATGTCCCTGCTGACTGCAGGGGGGTTGGACTGAATGACCTTTGGAGGTCCCTACTTTTAGAAAGTACTGATTGTGGTAGAGCTGTGACAGGGTTAATGTTTGTTGCCTTCCAGGCAGGTCCCTGTGTTCTTGGTTGTGACACTATGAAACCTACACTGAGCCAGTGCTGGGATTGCCTGGATCCCAGACCCTGGTTACAATATCTATTGAGGCAGCAGTTGAGGAGGTGCTGTTGACAGAGACCATCTCTGAGGTCTTGGCAGCCAGGACATCCCCTGTGATGCCAGGGAGGACCGAGCCATGTGCAGGTGCCTGGGCCAGCAGCGCTGGGGATGAGCTGTGCCAGGATTAGTGCCAGCCTGACTTTCCTCTGCCTTCTCTTTCCCGGCTGGAGATCTTTGGGGAATTCAGGTCAGATGTGGAAATTGTTTTGAATTGACAAAAAGCTGCATTTTTAAGAGAGCTGCTTGCCTGCCTTTGCCCTGGCTTGCCAGTAATGGCTGTACAAGCTGCTCCCACTCCCTCTTGCCAGTGTGCTTGAATCCTGACTTGGAAACTGGCCTCAGAGACCCAAGTTTGTTTGCTTTGTACAGTTGCAGCTCTTGGTCTCTGCTAATTGAAATGGGGGGGTGTGGGGTGTGTGATGGACCAGCTGTCCAGCCATGAATGGCTCCTCAGTGCACCTCACACACAACACCCATTTCAGCAGCTCCCACAGAAGGACATCCTACTATTGGCAACCAATACTGGGGCTTTGAATTACTTTTTTCCCTCCATTCTTTTGCCCTCTTCCTTCCCCTGCCACAGCACTTCTGTGCTTTCTGCACTTGTGTCACACTGCAACATTTGCCTTTTCTGGGTTTTTATCCTTTGAGTTCTGCTTGGCTCTCTTGTCCACAGAATCAGAGAACTGTTTTGCTTGGAAAAGACCTTGAAGATCAAAGACCTTTAAGATCTTTCTCTAGCTCTACCAAGTCTGGTGCTAAACCTTCCCTGTGTTGAATTTTCTGGTGGCTTTGGCCTGGTTCTTCACTCAGCACTTCTGCTGTCTCCCAAGAGTGATCATTCCCCCACACAGCCTCCCTCTTTGTCTCTCTCTGATCTTCCTTTCCCTTCCATTATGTCCCTTGGGTTATTTTCACCCTCTAAGCCCTTAGTTTGACGTTCAGCTGTTTGTTGCACGGTGAGCACAAGTTTTCTTTGGGTAACTTGGTTTGGTTTGGGGTTGTTTTTATGTGCTTTTTTTCCCCTCAGCAGAATACTGAGAATAACAAAGATGAGCAAATAAATCCAAGTCAGCAGCATGAGGAGGTTGTGTCTGCTAAGCTGAAGGCAGAGCGTGTCAGCCATGGTGGGGAGAGAACACTCTGCCTAAAGGCAAATGAACTGCCAACAACAGGATTTCTTACACCTTCCTGAGAGCATCTGGCGTGCCTCTCTCCCAGGTGTATCTGGGCATGGCCTATTGATCTTTTCTGTTATTTTTATCCCTATAAGCCTCCTTCTTCCCTTTTTAATAGAATATATAAAATTGTTATTGCAGTCAGAGTGCAGGGGAGAAAAAGGGGGTGGGGGGTGGGGTGGGGAGGGAAGCCAGAACAATAATCAACAAAACGCCACCCCCAACAAATCAACATTCCCTTTGCTGAGATCAGGGCTTTTTGTTCTTTTTTTGGAGGTGCCAAATCTGTTCATCCTCTCTGGAACTAGCTAACAGCATCAGAAACACTGTGTAACACTTCTAGTGGGAAGCCAGGGAAGACCTAAATCTGTAGTCTTTCAATTGAGAATGCTGTTAAATAGTAGAGCTGCAGAGAGCAGCGTTTGAGAACAGCCTGGCTGGGAGCTCCTGCCATTTAGACTATTTAGGGTAGAATTAACCAGGTTGGCAAAGACCTTCGAGATCATCCATTTGTAAGCAGTTCCAGATGATGATGGTGAGTTGAAGGGCAGGGCAGGAACCCAGCTGCTGTCCACAGAGCATCTTGGTGAAGTCCTCCTTGACAGAATCCCATCTCTAGTTGTGGGGGGAGAGAAAAGGAGCTTGAGGGGAGGACATTGTAGGAAAGTGGAGCTAATGAGAGATGTTTTTAAGGTCCCAGCTGTTCAAGAGGGGCCTTTGTAAGGCACCTCTTCAAGCTTTTGCTGCCTGTAAAGTCAATTAGATTCACTTAATGGCTATGAAAATACACATCTGGTGTGCTTTTTGGAACCTGCAAACGCTGAGAGGATAACATCAAGCTGTGCCTCTTGGGCAGTGATTTATTTGTTTATTTGTTTTTCCTTTGGGAGTAAGCCATCAGCAGGCTTTACAGGGCTCTGTTCTGAGCCATCAGGAGTCTGAACAGCATCAAAGCATCTGCAAGGATTCCTTGAGACGTGGGGACATTTATTTATTTATTTATTTATTCATTTTCATGGAGAGTTCAAGCAGCTAAAGAGGATTTCAGTAAAATGCTTAGAAAAACTCTAACCCTCCAAACAACCAAGCCCCCCACCAAATCAAAGCTACCCCAAGCCCCCACCAAATCAAAGCCACCCCAAGCCCCCACCAAATCAAAACCACCCCCAAGCCCCCTGCCAAACCAAGGCCACCCCAAGCCCCCACCAAATCAAGGCCACCCCAAGCCCCCCAAACCAAAGCAACCCCAAACCAAAAAGCCCCAATAAACAAACAAAAAAAGCCCCAACCTGCCCCCCAAAGCCAAAGAAGAGAATGGGACTGAGCTCTTCTCAGTGGTGCCTAGTGACAGGACATGGGGCTCTGGGCACAAACTAGAACCCAGGAGGTTCCACCCAAACACGAGGAGAAAATTCTTTGCTGTGAGGGTGCTGGAGCCCTGGAGCAGGCTGCCCAGAGAGGTTGTGGAGTCTCCTTCTCTGGAGAGATTCCAAAGCCACCTGGACATTGTGATCCTGGGCAAGCTGCTGTGGGTGTCCTGTTTTAGCTGGAGGGTTGGTCTGGATGATCTCCAGAGGTCCCTTCCAGCCCTCACCACTCAGTGATCCTCATTCTGTCCTGTCTCAGCATGGGGTGTGGGGGTGTTCAGTGTTGCCTTTGTGGTTGGCAGACCCCAGCAGCTCCTCACAATACAGCTTTTCTGCTCAGGCTGGTGTGGATTTGCTCCTCTCCTGGCTCTGATTGCTGTAGGTGCTGTTCATATTTATAAGCTGATCCCCTTTCTGCAGACACTTGGTGAAGGAGCCTGCCACAGGCTGATGGTGTCTGCTGTGAAGGTATCTGGTGTGCCACAGGTGATGGTACATGCCCTGAAGGTATCTGCTTTCACCAGCTCTGAGCTGGCTGCCCTTCATTTCCCAAGTGCCTCCTCCGTGGAGCGAGACCTGGCCCCAAATAAATCATCTTGGATTTAGCAAATCTCTTTCAAATCCCCAGCTCTCCTCTTGAGGCTGGGGCTCAAAGAACCCTGCTCACCTGGGTGGGGGGTGTAAGGTGGTGGTGGATGGTCATCACAGGAGAGCTGGGAATCCCTGCATTAGGCTTCTGCAGGGACTTTCTGCCAGGGTAGTCTGAACTGGCAAAGTAATTTTAGAGGTACAGAGGTTTACAGATGTCATTTTCCTTTTAGTGCATCATCCACAAGAGGTCCATTGTCTGTGCCCAGCCCCACAGATGTTCATGGTTTGAGTTTTCTTTGGCTGCCCCATTTATTAATGGGCTATTTGCTGACTGCTGTGGTAGAGTTCAGTGGAATTCCACTAATTGAAGAGGCAGATAATGGTTGGACTCACTGTGAAAGGTCATGTCCAAAGGCCTGAAGCTGTTCTATGATTCTACACCCAAGGTGCATCTCTACAAACCAAAGGGTTGCTCCTGTAGCTCCCCCTGGCCTTGGATGTCAGAAGTACCCAGCAGACCCCCTCCCCAAGGGAAAGGTCTTGTTTCTTGCTGTGCTGCAGGTACAAACTGCTTGGTTGGTTCCATCACCTCCCATGCCAGGATGAACATCTCCATAGAGATGCTGTTCCACCTCCATGGCAGCAGGGCAGAGCAGTAGTAGGGTTGCCTGGCTGACCCAAGCCTGATTATCCTTAATCAGCTTTATCATCAACCAGCACCAGAACAAGAGGACACAGTCTCAAGGTGTGTCAGGGGAGGTTTAGGCTGGATGTTAGGAAGAATTTCTTCATAGAGAGAGCAATTGCCCATTGGAGTGTGCTGCCCAGGGATGTGGTGGAGTCACTATCATTGGAGGTGTTTAGGAGGAGACTTGATGGGGTGCTTGGTGTCATGGGTTAGTTGATTACATGGTGTTGGGTGATGGGTTGTACACGATGATCTTGAAGGTCTCTTCCAACCTGGTCTGGTCTATGCTATTCTATGCTATTCTATGCTATTCTATGCTATTCTATGCTATTCTATGCTATTCTATGCTATTCTATGCTATCATTTCAGTTCCCCTGTTACTTAGTCATCTACTCCTTACCCAGAGGTTAGGGGAACAGGTTTGACCCATGGGTTGAAGGGCTTTTACTGAGAGGTCAAGCAGGGTTGGTCCTGGTGAGAGGCACCCAAAGAAGCATCCTTGGTGAGCAGCTGGGGAGGATAGAGTACTGAAGCCACCCTCACTCCTCACCTCCTGAGCTCTTTCCATTCCATTGCAATGGATTCTAGGGGCTCATCTTGGTGTGGCAGATGGCGGCTGTTCACCTGCTGCGATGTTGAGAGTGTGGGTTGGTCTCAGCTGGTTACACCTGGTGTCCTTGTTGGCTACCTGAGCTCTGGGAAGGCTGTGTGTGCAGCACCATTTCAAGCTACTGTGCTAGAAAGAGAAAGAAGTATCTATGGCTTGGAATAGCTTCAAGGAGGCCAACTGCCTTCAGCCTGTGGCTTGGACAAAATCTGTGCCCTGAACCAATTTTTCCTCATAAAAGAGATGTTCTTAGAGGTCTTCTTCCAAGCTTGATGATTCTATGGTTCCATGTTCCAGTCCCCTCAGCACCTTTTCTGCACCTACTCCAGAAACCACTCTCCTCCTTGAACTGGGGAGCCCAGAACTGGACACAATACTGCATCTGGGGCCTCACCAGGGCAGAGCAGAGGGGAAGGAGAACCTCCCTTGACCTGCTGGTCACACCATTCCTGATGCACCCCAGGATGCCATCGGCCTTCTTGGCCAGAATGGCACATAGCTGCCTCGTGATCATCCTGCTGTCCACCAGCACTTCCAGGTCCTTCTTCCCAGAGCTGCTCTCCAGCAGATCAGCCTCCAGCCTGGACTGATCTGTTAGTTTCTCTCCTTGCTGCGCTGTTTGGTGCAGTAGATACAGACACTTCTGTGGAAATAAAGGGGATTTGGGCTAAATTTAGACCAGACAAGTAATGATGGATGGTGGAAATAAGATCAATTCTATCTGGTTTCCCTGTGTTGATTTATGGCTGGGCCAGCTGCTAAAAGGAAGTCATTTGGTGGTGATTGCTTGGTGCCTTTTTACAGTAATGCACATGAAGCAAAAGTCAGCCAGCAAATAATTCTCAGACATCCAGTAACTGGAGAGTATTTTTCCTGGTTTTCCCAGGAGTTGGAAGTGGAAAGTGCTGCCATGTAAATTCAGTACCTTTCTGAAAGCAATCAAGCTGTGGAGGGAAAGATTGATGTAGAAGATGGAGACTGAGCCTTAAGGATGTCCTTTTCAGGAGCTGGCTTAAACCACCACCACCAGCACATTTAATCTTGTCAACTAATTTAACTAACAAGGAGCTAATTGTCACATCAGTCTTGTCTTTTGGAGCAGCTGCTAGGAGGACACTGGCCAGCAAAGCTGCCAGAAGGGCTTGATTTCTTGGTGTGTTGTGGGGTTTTTTTCCCTTTAAGCTGCTAAGAAGCAGTCTGAATTCTGAACTGCTGCTCTGGAATCAGTGAACTGTTGAGGCTGGAAGAGACCTTTTCAGATCAAGTCCAACTGCTCACGTTGAGCTCACAATCCTGCCACTAAACTGCATCCCTCAGCACCACATCCACCTCTCTCTTGAGCAACTCCATGGATGGTGGCTCCACCACCTCCCTGGGCAGCCTGTCCAAAGCCTGAGAACCCTTTCTGTGAAGAATTTTTTTCCCTAATATCCAACCTGGACCTCCCTTGATACAACTTGAGGCCACTTCTTGTTCTGTCTCTTGTTGCATGTGATAAGAGACCAGCCCCCACCTGGTTCCAACCTCCTTACAGGGAGTTGTGGAGGGCAGTGAGGTCTCCCCTCAGCCTCTTTTTCTGAAGATTAACTTTTCTTTTTTTGCTTAAGGTCTGACTCTGCAGCTGATCAGCTTAGTGTGGCTTTGGGATGCACAGGGAACATCCTCTGTGAAAGGACTTTAAATACTTTTCCCTGTGCTTGTCCATTTGTGCAGAATGGTCTATTCTGCTGAGCCAGCTCCACTGAGCTGGGAATTGTCATCCAGCTAGTCCTGAGGACAATGCCAGGCCAGCATCACATCTTCTAGGCTTTATCCACTCCTTTAAGCTGTTTAATGCTTTGCTTATCAATGACAATTGCTCAGGAGTGTCCTTCTTTTCATCAGTAGGGAGCAGACCAATGGACCAGGCTAAATATTCCCTGATGGCATCCTGGCCTGCATCAGGAACAGTGTGGCCAGCAGGAGCAGGGAGGTCATTCTGCCCCTGTACACTGCACTGGTTAGGCCACACCTTGAGTCCTGTGTCCAGGTCTGGGCCCCTCAGTTTAGGAAAGATGTTGAGATGCTGGAAGGTGTCCAGAGAAGGGCAACAAAGCTGGGGAGGGGTTTGGAGCATAGCCCTGTGAGGAGAGGCTGAGGGAGCTGGGGTTGCTTAGCCTGGAGAAGAGGAGGCTCAGGGGAGACCTTCTTGCTCTCTACAACTCCCTGATGGGAGGTTGTAGCCAGGTGGGGGTTGGTCTCTTCTCCCAGGCAGCCAGCACCAGAACAAGACAAACAGTCTCAAGCTGCACCAGGGGAGGTTTAGGCTGGATGTTAGGAAGAAATTCTACCCAGAGAGAGTGATTGCCCATTGGAATGTGCTGCCCAGGGAGGTGGTGGAGTCACCATCATTGGAGGTGTTTAGGAAGAGACTGGATGGAGCACTTGGTGCCATGGTTTAGTTGATTAGATGATGTTGGACGATAGGTTGGACTAGATCTCAAAGGTCTTTTCCAGTCTGGTCTATTCTCTTCCTATTCTCTTCCTATTCTCTTCCTATTCTCTTCCTATTCTCTTCCTATTCTCTTCCTATTCTCTTCCTATTCTCTTCCTATTCTCTTCCTATTCTCTTCCTATTCTCTTCCTATTCTCTTCCTATTCTCTTCCTATTCTCTTCCTATTCTCTTCCTATTCTCTTCCTATTCTCTTCCTATTCTCTTCCTATTCTCTTCCTATTCTCTTCCTATTCTCTTCCTATTCTCTTCCTATTCTCTTCCTATTCTCTCTCTTCCTATTCTCTTCCACTACCCCAGGCCATCACAAGCAATGCCTGGTGTCACTCATGACAGACGAGGCAAAGTGGAGCAGCCTAGAAGAGGCACAGTGCAAAACACAGCAGGGAAAGGAAACCAGCTGCAAAAGGAGCAGGAGAGGAAAATGAAAAACATGTGAAAGTTGATCTGGAGACAGAGGTGATTGTGTAGTAACCTGGAAGTCAAGAATAAAAGCCTTGAATTTGTGACATATGATAGGAAGTCAAAGAGGGAACTTGGGATGAATGGGAGTTGGGGGGTGGGCGAAGGGATAGTTCACCGCAGAGGAAGATCAGATAGACACATCTGGCTGGCTGGCTCTGGCCAGCCTGATCTAGTGTGGGGTGTCCCTGCCCATGGCAGGGGGGTTGGAACTAGATGATCCTTGTGGTCCCTTCCAACCCTGACTGATTCTATGATAACCAGGGTGCCTCTCACCTCCCCACAACTGCTCCTGCAGCTTTTCCTCGAGCGGTTGTTGCTCGTTGGCTTTATTACAGTCTTTGCTTTTCAAAGCGCATCACAGCCAACAGAAAAAGCCAGAGAGAAGATTTTTTTTTTCCAAGCCCTGCTGTTGCAGTTCTTAATATAGCACCCTCTGAACTGTGCAGGAAGGGCTTTCTGTGCCCTGCTGGTGGCACATTTCTAGCTGTCTCATCAAAAGCCTGTTCCCGAGATGTGCCAAGCGCTTCCCGGGCCTTTGATGAGCTCCCCGGGTGCTGTCGTGCCTGGTGACACTCTGGGTCCTGTGGGACTGAAGCCTGCTGGAAAAACCAGCCTGTGAAGTGCTGATGTGGGGCTATGGCTGCTAACAGCTTGTGTTGCTTTGGAGGAGCAAGGTGTATGGGTAGGAGCTGTCACCTGGGTGCTTCAGAGCGGGAGTGCAAAGGTTTTAGGCTCAGAACTGCCTGCAGGCTTACACCCCCAGCAGCAACAGCAGGAGATGCTGTTTAGGACCAGATGTGGCCAGGTTCTGAAGTCCATTTGCTGCAGAATGTTGTTCTTTTCTCCAGTCAAGATAGGAAGTAAACCACAGCTGGCTGTCAACCTCTTTTTGAGGGGTTTGGACAGCCCCTGAAAAACCTGTGAGGAAGTAGCTGGGTGCTTTTGAGGATGGACCAGCTCCATCGGCAGGTGTGGGGCAGACACTGGTGGAAATCAGTTCTTGTGCTGTTACTGTGAGTTGCAAGCCCACCACCCTTCCCATCCCCAGGTGAAGGTAAAGCTGGGCTGCAGCAAAGCCTCCTGGTGGGACCATCACCTGCCCAGGTTTATCAGCAGTGACACGTCAGGGCACGCGCCAGTCTGAATCCAAATGTGCTCTTGGGCTTGCACAGATGCTTAGGCCAGCTGTTGCCTGCAGTCTAAACCCCATCACCCACCCCCACCCCCCCCATGTCTCATTTTATGCTCAGGTTTTAGAGGGCACCTCTGAATTCCTGGCTCCTGAGTCAGTTTGAAACCCACTGCTCTTGAGGGTGATAGTGACAGTGTTTCTGGTGGTAAAAGTGCATGGAACAGTGCTGTGGCTGTGTTCCAGGTCAGATGCTGTATGTCATCCACCTTGAGTTCTGGGCCCCACAGTTTAAGAAGGACATTGAGACTCTTGAACATGTCCAGAGAAGGGCAATGAGGCTGGGGAGAGGCCTTGAGCACAGCCCTATGAGAAGAGGCTGAGGGAGCTGGGGCTGTTCAGCCTGGAGAAGAGGAGGCTCAGGGGAGACCTTATTGCTCTCTACACCTACCTGAAGGGAGGTTGTAGCCAGCTGGGGGTTGGTCTCTTCTCCCAGGCAACCAGCACCAGAACAAGAGGACACAGTCTCAAGCTGCACCAGGGGAGGTTTAGGCTGGAGGTGAGGAGAAAGCTCTTCACTGAGAGAGTTGTTAGCTATTGGAATGTGCTGCCCAGGGAGGTGGTGGAGTCACCATCCCTGGAGGTGTTCAAGAAGGGATTGGATGTGGCACTGGGTGCCATGGTCTAGTAGTCATGAGGTCTTGGGTGACAGGTTGGACTTGACCTCTGAGATCTTTTCCAACAGTTGATTCTATGATCCCACAGTGACATCCAGAGCTGACTGCAGCTCTGGAGGCTTTGCCTGAGCTTAGAGATGACTGCAGGTAGCATCAGCCTCTGGTAAGAACCAAGGTGGAAGGTAGCAATGTTGGAAAAGGAGGCAGATGGAGAAATGGCTGAGCTGGTTGCTTAGGACCAAATCATCCATCTCTTTTTGTGCTCTGGGGGTGAGCTCATTGCCTGCTGCCCAGATGTGCCATGAATCAAGAGGTGTCACCCACCCTTGGCATATAGATCTGCTGCCCTGTGCTCTTCCAGCAGGGAGTTATTTATCACAGGGCTATGAATCTTGTGCTGGTAGCTTCTGTGGAGTTATTTATGGGAAGGAAGAGGTCCCACAGCATTTCTAATTTCATGTGTGAATAATTCTTGTGTGTCCCTGACATTTCTTGTTTCCCCTGTGCCTGGGCTTTGTCTGGTGTAGAGGCATTGTCAGGGGTGTTCAGTCAGGGTCCATCACATCTAAACAAGTTTCCATGGCCATAAACTACTCTGCAGTGTCACTATTCTGTGGGAATGGCTTTTAACTGAGGTCAGGCGCAGTGTTGTCAGCACAAGCTGTGGGGGCTGCTGCACAGCCCTGTTTGAAGCCAAGGGAAACTAGAAATGTGGAAAGGAGACTCCTAGAATCATTAAGGTTGGAAAAGACCCTCAAGATCATCAAGTCCTTCAGACACCACCACCATTAAACCATGTCCCCAGTGCCATGTCCACACATTTCTTGAACCCCTCCAGGGGTGGTGACTCCACCACCTCCCTGGGCAGCCTGCTCCAGTGCCTGACTACTAATTTTTCCTAACATCCAACCTGAACCTTCCCTGGTGCAACTTGAGGCTGTTTGCTCTTGTCCTGTTGCTAGCTACTGGAGAGAAGAGACCAAGCCCCACCTGGCTCCTATCTCCTTTCAGGGAATTGTAGAAAGGGAGAAGATTTTCTCCAGATTAAGCAACCCCAGGTCCCTCAGCTGCTCCTCACCAGCCCTGTTCTCCAGACCCTTCACCAGCTTTGTTGCCCTCCTCTGGACCTGCTCCAGCACCTCAATGTCCTTCTTGGAGTGAGGGGCTAAAACTGAGGTGTGTCTTCAGCAATGCTGAGTGCAGGGGGGCAATCCCTTCCCTGGTCCTGCTGGTCAGATTCTTCCTGATCCAGGACAGGATGCTGGTAGCCTTCTTGGTGTCTCCCTTCTCCTCCTGCCAGCACGGTGCTCACGTCACTTCAAGTGAGACAGGTTGTACATGGCAGCAAAGGGACAGGCTCCAGCACAGAGCTGGCTGTGCACTGTCGATGCTATTTCAGTCCCTGCCCTTATCCCTGTCTGGGTCTGGAAAGGAGCAGAGGGACTCAGCACTCCAGACACCCTTCCCTCCTCCTGGGTGAAGCATGGGGCAGCCTATCTGAGTCACATTAATGTCAAGGAAGAAACGAGGCTCTTCTGGGAACAGCTGACAGAAATGGTGCCTCAGGAGGAGTTTAGGGCACATCAGCTGCCACACAGACACAGTCAGTTTGGGCACAGGGACACTAACCAAGGACAGGCAACAGCTGTACCTGCTGCTGGCTGCAACTGCTCAGCCAGCTGGGATGGGGGGGTTGCTGCTTCTCCTTCAGGCTGTGGGCAGCCTCCCTGCTCCCAGAGCTCTCACCTGCATGTCACACCTCTGCAGCTTCCTTGCTTTCATTTAGAGCCTGCCCAGAAGGTTCTGTTAATATCAGCTTCCTTCTTTCCTGGTGGCCAGTCCTCAGATGCTTTCCTGGCTCAGCTGTAAGCATGATGCAGAGGAGCCAGTGTTCACCTGGTAGGTTCCCAGCAGTGCTGGTGGTAGCTGCAGAGCAGCTCTCCTGGTCTCCTGATCTGGATGATGCGCTGAGGATGTCAGCTGGGACAGCTTGGAGGCAGGAGGGGAATTGCTCATGTTTGCATCGGTGTGACATGCTGGAGCAGAACTGAAAATCACAGTGCTGGAAGGGACATTGCCTGGGGAAGTTGCAGGTCTGGAAATTGTATTCCACAAATGACTCTCAAGGAGATGATGAGAGCTCAGCTGGGGGAGGTAGCAGTGCCACCCGTGAAAAAAAGAGGGAGAAGACCTTCTCTGCATAAGGTTTCCATTCTTGCCCTCTGCTGAGCTCCCACAGGGATCAACAACCTCACCCAGGCAAAATCAGCACCAGCAGGTAGTGGTGACCACAGGAGCTGCTCTGTCCTCTCTCCAGCCCTGTGGGAAGCAGGGACAGGTTTTGTCTGGCTCAGCCCTTCACCCCTTAATGCATGAATCATAGGCTCATATAATTGTTTTGGTTGGAAAAGAGCTCTAAGGTCATCAAGTCCAGCCATCAACCTGTGAGTGCTGCACCCCAGTGTGACTTCAGAATGTTTTGGGGAGGCAGAGCTCTGCTTGTTCCTGTGGAAGTACTGGAATTTACTAGAAAACAATGGATTTTAGCAGCACCTGGCAGTCAGAGTGTTGCTTTTTCTGAGCAGCTCTGCTTTTTGAGGTAGCATTCCTCAGGTGCTGAAGGACTTGGGAAAGCTCTGAGAACCTGCTGGAGTCAGTCACGTAGGACTCACGTTGGTGGGGAAGGCTGGGATCTCATTTCCCCCCTTCTTTTGCTAGCAGTACTCTATGCTCTTGCTTTTGGCTCCAGCCTTTCCACCCATCCACCCACCAGCCTTTTATTCACCAAAGGGGGGAGAGGAGAGTTTGCAGCAAAAATAAATGAATTTATTTTCACCCAGCAGCCTCGTCGGCTGCGCGGGGGAGAGCTGTGCAGCTCACGGTGCTGGGGGAGAGCAGGAGAGGAGGGCTTGCGAGCACAGCTAGGGGCTCACACGGTGTGTCCTCCTTGGGCAGGGCTGGTGGGTGCTTTGGTTTGAGAGTAAGCTATCAGGCATGGTGCTCCGGGGAAGTCCTCAAGGCGTGGGGCTGGCAGTGGTGTGTGGAGCCTGAGGGCAGGAGCGGAGTGGGTGGATTAGCTGAATGCTCTCTTTTGGGCCTCAAAAGCTGGGAACCATCCTTAAATTTAGAGCAGAAAGACACTGCCATCGTGGGTGCTTTCAGGTCCTGGGTACCCTCAGCTCAGGAGCTGTGGGTGACCTTGCTGTGAAGCATGAACAGCCCAAAATCACCTTCCTTGTTGTGCACATCACACAGGTGCATGCATCCCAGGTGGTTGTAGAATGGTTTGAGTTGGAAGAGACCTTGAAAGATCATCTAGTCCACCCCTGTGCCACAGGCAGGAACATCTTTGAACAGATCAGGTTGCTCAAAGTGCTGTCCAACCTGCCTATGGATGCTTCCAGAGATGGAGCATCCACAGCTTCTCTGGGAAACCTGTTCCAGCCTCTCACAGCCCTCTCATCATAAAGAAATAGTCTTCCTTTGTTGTGACTTTTGCCTGTGAGTTTCTGAAGTTAAGGCTCTGTGTGGTGTCTTTAGGAGGCTGAAGGATCTGGCCACCTTCGGAAGCTTGAGGTGTCTTTAGGAGGCTGAAGGATCTGGCCACCTTCGGAAGCTTGAGGTGTCTCTAGGAGGCTGAAGGATCTGGCCACCTTTGGAAGCTTGAGGTGTCTCTAGGAGGCTGAAGGATCTGGCCACCTTCGGAAGCTTGAGGTGTCTCTAGGAGGCTGAAGGATCTGGCCACCTTTGGAAGCTTGAGGTGTCTTTAGGAGGCTGAAGGATCTGGCCACCTTCGGAAGCTTGAGGTGTCTTTAGGAGGCTGAAGGATCTGGCCACCTTTGGAAGCTTGAGGTGTCTCTAGGAGGCTGAAGGATCTGGCCACCTTTGGAAGCTTGAGGTGTCTCTAGGAGGCTGAAGGATCTGGCCACCTTTGGAAGCTTGAGGTGTCTCTAGGAGGCTGAAGGATCTGGCCACCTTTGGAAGCTTGAGGTGTCTCTAGGAGGCTGAAGTGGCTACTGATGATCCTGAGAGCAGATGCAGACAGAAGGTGGGAGGCAGGGTGACAGCATTGGGGGTTGCTGGTGTGAGAGCTGAGTACCAGTGGCATTGTTTGAGCAGCTGTGTCCTGTCTGCTGCTAACCCTGAGCGTTGTGTGCACAGCAGATGCTGGCAGACGTGCCAGATACGATGTCTGTTCACATGGAACCCAAAATCCTTGTAATTAAGCTTTGAAGTTGTAAGTGGAAGCTAACAAGGAGTGTGTGTGGGGTTGTTGTCATGTTCCTTGCGACCTTGGACAATCCCTTCTGTGGTGAATGAGTGTGAAGCTCCTGGCCTGGGGTGGGTAGTCAGAAAGGGCTGACCCCAGTGAAGGTGTGAAGGGCCATGTGGGCTCCCTTGTGGTGGTCATGCCCAGATTTGGGTCTTAAATAGGCACCAAATCCCAAAATACTGGAAATTGTCCTCGTTTTCTAAATGTGGGCAGTGCTGCTGAGGGAGCTTTAGCAGCCTCCTGGGCTTGGTGGGCCCAGGGCAAGAGGTGCTTGCTGAGAAGGGGAAATCAGGAACCTGGGGCTGAGAGAAATCACAGAATCATTTTGGTTAGAAAATCCCTTTAGGATCATCCAGTCCAACCATTCTCTAGCTCTACCAAGGCTGATGCTAAACCATGGCCCTCAGCAGCACATCTCTGCCTCTTTGAAACACCTCCAGGGATGGGGATTCGACCACTCCCTGGGGGGAAACCCTTGGTTGGTATCTGTGGTTTGAGGGGAAAAAAAAGCTGGAGAAGCAGCTCCAGGAGGAGATGCTGCATGTAGGGCTGCATGAGAAGGATGTGGTGCCTGTGCCACCAGCTGCAGCTTAGCAGCCACCAGCTGATGCCTGCTTTGTGGCATTTGTTTGAGGTTGCTTCCGGACTGAGTGGGTGCTGGGGAGATGTGAGTGTGTACCTCCATGGGACTACCCCACCTCTGGTCTCCAAGCACGGAGGAGACTCAGGCACCCCAATTTTTAGACTGCACCACAGGAGCTGGGGGTTGTTGAGCAGAGCCCTAACGTGATGAGCTGTTTAAAGTCAGCATAGAGAGCAGCCAGCTGAGCCCTGGGACTCCTGTTCAGAGGGAGGCTGGCTGCTGGGGTTCAGCTCTTGCAGGTCTTCATCTGGGGTCACGTCCGAACAACCGACGCTTGGAGATGCAGGTGAATGCAGTCACTGCCAGCGCAGCAGCAGAGGAGAGACATCTTAACTGCTCCTGAGAAGTGGGTCAGGATAGGCCCCAGTGTTTTAAAAATTAGCAGCTGACCTAGATAGTGCCAGTGGAGTGCCTTGCAGTGGGGACAGCAGTGGGCATCACTGAGCTGTGTGTCACTGATGCTGGGGATGAGCCAGGGTTGAACCTGGGTTGGTTCCCTGCACTTTATACCTGGTGGTAGAGTCTCCATCTCTGGAGACATTCAAAACCCACCTGGATGTGTTCCTGTGTGACTTTCTGTAGGTGAGCCTGCCTTGGCAGGGAAGTCAGACTCGATCTTCAGAGGTTCCTTCCAACTGCCACTGCTCCATGATTCCTCTGCAGCTGGGCTCTGTCATACAGAAGCACAGAAAGCCTTGGCCATCGCTTTCTGATGGCTTTGCCAAGTCACAAGGTGCTGCTGCACTACTCCAGAGTTACAGCAGTTGCTAATCGAATCAGCTTTCATGTTTGGCCAGTGTAAGCAGTGGAATGGGATGGTCTGGGTGCCTCTCTCCAACAAGGTCATAGATTCATAGAAAGGTCAGGCTTGGAAGAGACCAACCCCTCTGCCATGGGCAGGGACGCCTCCCATCAGACCGGGTTGCTCAAAGCCTCATCCAGCCTGGCCTTGAACACCTGCAGGGAGGGGACATCCACAGTCTCCCTGGGAAACCTGTTCCAGTGTCTCACCACCCTTAGAGTTTGTAGTGACTTCTCTGTGTGTCTTCCTTGGGAGAACAACATCCCCTTCACAGTGTTAGAGGAAAAGCAAGTTTGGTCTTTATTCATGGAGGTTATGACAGAGAGGTGCTTCCTGACCCCATAGGTGTATTCACAGGATGCTAGGGGTTGGAAGGGACCTCTGGAGGTCATCTAGGTCAGTACCCCTTGCCAAAGCAGGGTCACCTAGGGCAGGTCACACAGGAACACACCCAGATGGGTCTTGAAAGTCTCCAGAGGAGGAGTCTCCACAACCCCCCTGCAGAGCCTGTTGCAGTGCTCTGTGACCCTCACAGTGAAGAAGCTCCTCCTCATGTTGAGGTGGAACCTCCTGTGCTGTAGTTTATATCCATTACCCTTTGTCTCTCACAGGGTGCAACTGAGCAGAGCCTGTGCCCTCCCTCTTGACCCCCAGCCCTCAGATATTTATAGATACCTATTAAATCCCCTCTCAGTCTTCTCCTCTCCAGACTGAACATCCCCAGGTGTTCCTCAGGGAGTGCTTTGCCTGCCTTGTCCATCTGGGGTGGCTCCATGTGCTGCTTTCTCCCCCGCAGGCTCCTGCTTCTGGGTGGCCGTCCTGGACGGCAACGTGGTGGGGATCGTGGCGGCGCGCGGCAACGAGGAGGACAACACCGTGGAGCTGCGCCGCATGTCCGTCGACTCCAACTACCGCGGCAAAGGCATCGCCAAGGCCCTGGGCCGCAAGGTGCTGGAGTTCGCCGTGCTCAACAACTACTCCTCGGTGGTGCTGGGGACCACGGCCGTCAAGATGGCCGCCCACAAGCTGTACGAGTCCTTGGGCTTCAAGCACGTGGGGGTGGTGGAACATTACGCGCTGCCGGGGATGACGCGCTCCTGGCTGGAGAGGATGTTTTTCCAGGTCCGCTACCACCGCTACCGCCTGCAGCTGCGGGAGGAATGAAAACCACCCAACCAAGCAGCAACAACAAAAGTTGATTTCCTCTCTCTTTTCTTTCTTGTTTTCGTTTTGTTGTTGTTGTTGTTCTGTTTTTTTTCTCCCCCAACTCCTCCTCGTCCCCCTCAAAAAATAACGAAGCCCCTTTTCTCTTTCTCACCACTGCTGATTTGCCAGTGTAGGGTTGAGTTGGGGTTTTGAGTTTGGTTTGGTTTTGGTTCCCTGACGTCCTCTCTTGGCTGGCTGGGCGCAGCGCTCCTCCCTCGCATGCTGCAGGTGGTGGTGCTGGGAGTCCTGCCCGTGACCCGCGGCGACCTCTCCGTCCCAGGTACCTCCATAAAGCACAGAGACCTCACTGCAAAGTCGTAGTGCCACCGCTCTGGTGTACATAGCCCTCTCCTTCTCCAGGGGCGAGATAACGTAGCGATGCATCCACCATAGCGCAGAAATCTTACTTGAAACGCGGTCTGCAGTATTCCACGTGCCGGTGAAGTAGAATTCACACTCGTCTCACCCTTACTTACTGGTCAGTAGTCTTCAAAGAAGAGGTGTGGCGGGGGACAAGCCTCCCCGTCCCCAGCCTGCTTGCTCCCCTGCATGAAGAGGACAGCGCGCTGCACGCCCTCTGACACAGCACTTCCTGGGTTGTTCGTTCTTTTTGGGATGTGCCTCGTTCTGCCAAACCTCCGAGAGACCCTGGGTGCATCCGAGTAACCACAGCTCCATCCTGCCCCTCTCCACCTCCTTCCTGAAGCCAGCACAGACTCCAAACTCTGAGCCCCGTTGTACCATAGTGTGAAGTTGAGATCAATCCCCAACCATCTCCTGCGCTGTTCCGTAGCCACGTGTTAAACCTGCAGCCCTGGGCCAGACTCCGCATGTGCGTTGGGACTTTCTCTTTGCTGCCTTTTTGGGGTTTGGGTTTGGTTTGGGTTTTTTTTTTGTTGGGGTTTTCTTGTTTGTTTGGTTGGGGTTTTTTTTGGGGGGGAGGGAGGGGGGTTGGGTTTGGGTTGGGTTTGTTTCTTTTCCCCCCTGTTTGTTTTGTTTGATATTTTAAGGGCTTTTTGTTGTTGTCGTCGTCGCTGTTCCTTGGTTTTGGTTTTGGCTTTAGCTGAATGGTGTCGTCGAGGCGTAATGGAGGCTGCAGTTCCTATGGCAACACATTCTGCACAAAATTCATGTGCACACCAAACCCAACCGCTTCAGAGAAGCAACCTGTGACAGATACTTAGCATTTCTGGGAGGGGGGGTGGGGGGGGGTGGGATGGGAGGGGGGAGGAGCTCCGAGGGGTTTGGGGTGGGGACGGGGCGGGGTGGGGGTGGGGGGGAGCGTACTCACTATCTTAACCAGCTGCTTGTCTGATCAATGTAGATGGCCTCACTGCAGCCTGCCATCAAAGGTAATTAACTGCTTTAATGATGTCAGATTTGTGAATTGTACAATGCAAAAAGCAATGCAAAGCAGATTCGGCATGTGTCTGTACCCGGTATGTCTGTACAGTGCCTGCCAACTAAAGAATAACCAAGACTACAAGCTTCTTCTAGCCTGAGATATCAACTTTTATAACTTATTTAAACAAAATAGCAACTTTGCATGAATTAAGTCTTGGGGGAGAAAAAAAAAAAGAGAGGAGAGAGAGAGAGAGAAGACTGGTAGGTTTGCAATTTGTGAAGCGTGGTATCGGAGGTATAGAGAGAACCGTTTCTGGCTGCACTTAATTGGGGGTGGGTGGAGGGGTTCAGCTCTGTTAATACATGGAAAGGGAAAACTCCTTTAATTTAGTTCCTGGGGAGGGTAGGGGGGGGAAAGTTACTATTTTATGAAGTATTATATGGGGGTGGGGGGGATGACAAGCACCACCTCTCTCATGCTGAGCTTGATGAAAGGGTAGAGCACGTGTTAACCAAACACAATGGGAGCGTCAATGGGAGAGCCCCAGCAGGGAGGTGGGCTGGGTGTGGGGAGAGGAGCTGTGGGCTGGACTGGAGGCAGATGGCATGGACCCACACATGGGATGTCACCTGTGCCTCACTGGGACTGAGCTGTCCCCTTTCCAGCCTAAAGCTTTCCCAGCACTGAGCCGCGGCGATGCTGAATGTGAGCAGCAAGGGAGGGGGTCGCCTCATCCCTGCCAGGGCTGTGGAGCAGGCAGCGATGCCAGGGATGCAGGAGCCGTTTGGCACAACCCCAGCAGGTCTCTCAGTGCTGGGCTAAGCCTTGGTCCAACCTTTTAGGAGCAGGGGTGGGGACAGAACGCCCGCGTGTGTCCCAGCAATAAGGGGTGGGGGAGGGTGGGGGGAAGATGAGGATGGCGAAGGGCACTGTAGCAAGAGACCTTGAGTTTAATTAACAAAATTTGTGTATTGGGGCACTCTATTTTTAAGAAGTCTTTCTATGCTGTACATTTGTCCTGAAGCTGAAACCATGTACTGTTGGGAGGGGGTGGGGGGGAGGGGGTGGGGGCTTTGTATAGTGTACAGAAATTGGCAGAATATTTTCTTGCTGCGTTCAGTGATTTATTAACCGAAGCAAAATAGACATAAAGTATAAAGTGTTAGCAAAAGCTAAAAGAGAAAAAAAAAAAAAACCACAAAAAAAACCAAACCACAAAACAGTTTGTGCCTTTTTTTAGTTTATTTTCTTTTTCTGTTGCTATATAATCACTGCACTAAAACCTTTCCAGAGGGGTAAAAACAAACCAACCACACACCGAACCAAACAAAACCGCCACAGAAATAGAGGGGGGAAAAACCACCAAGAAACAAAACCACCACAGAAACTAGGAATAGGTAAAGCCTAAATTGAGCATTTTAATTGGGTTTTTTTTATTATTAATGATTAGGGGTATTTTAATTGAAAGAATGTTGCTGGGTTTTATTTGCAACCTGTGCCTTTGTAATCAAAACTCCACCTCCTGTCAGAAAAGCTAAACCTGGAATCAAGCCCACCAGATCCCACAGCTGCAGAAGTACCATCAGGTTACCAGGATTTTGGGTTGTTTGTTTTTTTTAAGCTATGTAAACCTCAACTGATGATGTTGCAAGTGTCTGCTTGTGCTGCCTGTTTTGTTCCTGGGGTTTGGAGGGGTGCAGCTCTTGGGGTGCTGTCTGCGTTCCTCCCCGGGCAGGCCGGATGCCAGCAATGCACCGATAAGGGTTGAGTCATTGCCACTTGGCTGGTAGCTGCTGAGCAAATTTCTTCCCTGAAGGCTTCTGCCAGTTTGTGACCAGGCTCCTTGGAAAGCACCCAGCTGCTTGCTCCCAGCTCTCCAGCCAGGACAGCTCATTTCTGAAGGAAAGGGCTGCCTGCCAAAGCGGCTGTGTTTTGCCTTCCTCAGAAGGAGGGGGCTTGGCAGGGTGAAACATCACTGACCCCAGCCTGATTTTTTGTTGGGAAGCCCAGGTGGTGGCCAGAGCTTCCCTGGTAGCAGTAGTGGAGGTACAGAACCTTTGTTATTGCTGCTTCCCCCACAAGCTGTTCTGAATAGGACTGGATAAGGTCAGGCTTAAAAGTGATGCTGCTGGTTCATCTGCACTCATGGGAAGTGCACCCTGTGACAGGACAAGGGGCAGTGGATGTAAACTACAGCACAGGAGGTTCCACCTCAACATGAGGAGGAACTTCTTGGCTGTAAGGGTCACAAAGCATTGGAACAGGCTTTCCAGGGGGGTTGTGGAGTCTCCTTCTCTGGAGACTTTTGGGATGTTGTGTTCCTGTGCGACCTGTGCTGGATTCAATGGTCTTGCTCTGGCAGGGGGTTTTGACTCAATGATCTTTGGGGGTCCCTTCCAACCCCTAATGTCCTGTGATCCTGTGAGGTGTCCCTAAATGTGGTGGCTCAGCTCTGGAGCTCAAAGGCCACTGCTCTGCATGGCCTCAGCTCGCAGGGTGGCATGCTGAGGTTGGACAGCCTTTGGCAGACCCATGTGTCTGCTCTGTCTCTTCAGGGCCTGCTTGTGCTGCATGGAAAAGATCCCACAGCTCATCGCTTGTGCCCCCTCCCTAGTGGCTTTGCTCCCTTTGGGAGCTTCTTGCTTCTCCTGCACCTAGCCATGGTCAGTTGGGGCCATCCCCATCACCTTGTCTCCAAGCTTGAGCATCACCTCCTGACCCTTCCTATCCTAGCTCAGGGGCTGGATGGATGCAGAGCAGCCTGAGATGATTGTTGGTTTGATCCCAAGTGGAAGAGCTGGTGATCTAGACCTACTGCCAGAACCCACCCCCTTAAGATCTTCTTTCCAGTTGCTGACTCTTAATTCCAGCAGCAGTGTGAGATGGGAGGAGATGCTCCTCATTTCTTTTGCTTTTTTTTGGTTTTCTCCCTTCCAAGGACACTTCTGGCTGTACTGTGGGACAGCTCCACAGCTTGATGTGATCCAGCAGCACCCAGCAGCAGATGCAAGGGGTAAAGAACCCTAGGGACATCTGTCCCCAGGGCGGGGACCTGGACAGTCATTTCTCCCCACTGTGTTCATCCCCATGGATGCTAAGGGAGCTGGGTTTGTTTAGCCTGAAGAGGAGGCTGAGAGGAGACCTTACTGCTCTCTACAGCTACTTGAAAAGGGGTTGGAGTGAGGCCAGTGTTGGCCTCTTCTCCCAAGTAATTAATGGCAGGACAAGAGGAAATGGCCTGAAATTGTTCTAGGGGAGAGTTAGGTTGGATATAAGGAACAATTTATTTACAGAGAGAGTGATCAGGCACTGGAACAGACTGCCCAGGGTGGTGGTGGAGTCACCACCCCTGGAGGTGTTCAGGAACCAAGTAGATGTGTCACTTGGTCTCTAGTAGTCATGGATGTGGGTGGAAGGTTGGACTTGATGATCTTAGAGGTCCTTCCTAATCTTAATGATTCTATGTTGTCCCATGTGAAGAAAATGGAGGGATGCAACTGTTAGATCAGCTTTAAAATGCAGAAAGGTAGTTTTCTCTCTTCCCCCCCCACCCAGAACATTGACAGAGTACAATGGTGTGCTCCTGCAGGCCTCAGTAACAGAGCCTCTGCACAGAGGTTATGCTTCTGTCCCATCAAAATGCTGCTGCCTGAGTGATCATTTGGAGAGCCTGGCATTAAAAAACATGGAACAACAACTGGAACAGGTTGTTTAGCTAAAACTCAGTTAAACCAACAAGCTGCAAGTCAGCATTTGGAGCTTGGTCACTGTTTTGAGGGTTGATTGAGACTGGACATTAGGAGGGAGTTCTTTACAGTGAGGAAAGTGAGACACTGGAACAAGCTGCCCAGAGTTGTGGATGCCTCACTCCTGGAAGTGTTTAAGACCAGGTCGCCTGAGGCCTTGAGCAACCTGGGCTAGCAGGAGGTGTCCCTGTCCATAGCAGGGGGGTTGGAACTGGATGATCCTGAAAGTCTCTTCCAACCCAAACCATTCTGTGACACAATGGTGAGCTGGGGGAGAGAGCAGGTGGCCAGCATCCACATAGCAGAAGATGGTCTTGTTGAGAGCAAGAGGCTGGTGAGAGGCCTTGAGCACAGCCCTGTGAGGAGAGGCTGAGGGAGCTGGGATTGTTTAGCCTGGAGAAGAGGAGGCTCAGGGGAGACCTTATTGCTCTCTACACCTACCTGAAGGAAGGTTGTAGCCAGGTGGGGGTTGGTCTCTTCTCCCAGGCAACCAGCACCAGAACAAGAGGACACAGTCTCAAGCTGCACCAGGGGAAGTTTAGGCTGAAAGTGAGGAGAAAGTTCTTCACTGAGAGAGTTGTTAGCCATTGGAATGTGCTGCCCAGGGAGGTGGTGGAGTCACCATCCCTGGAGGTGTTCAAGAGGGGACTGGACGTGGCACTTGGTGCCATGGTCTAGTAGTCATGAGTTGCTGGGTGACAGGTTGGACTTGATGATCTCTGAGGTCTTTTCCAACCTTGTTGATTCTGTGATTCTATAGCAAATGCATGGTGCAGCTGTAGGTTCATTTATGAGTAACACAGCTGGGTGCAGAAGCAGCTACAGCTACATAAGTGTGCCGAGCATAGAGCTAACCTTGCTTTCAAGTTTCTTTTCCTCCAGAGTTCAGTCCCTCTGACTTGTAATAGGTACCTCTTGCCCTTTTTTGGTTGGTTGTTTGCTTTGTTTAAAGAAAAACCAACCAAACAAACTACAATTAGGGTTTTAACAAAGCCTCTGGTGCTTTGTCAGCTGTACTTAGGATCGTGCTGGGTTGTTAGCTCGAAGCAGTTTGTGTGCTTGTGTTATTTTATTACAGCAAAAAAAAAAAAAGCAGCAAATAGAAATCTACTTGAGACAAATGAGGTAATGGGAAAGGAATAAAAAACCAAAACCCAACACTATTTTTCTGTTGGTAGTGCTAAGCAGATGTGGTGTATGCATTTGGCAAATGTCCAATGTCAGTTCAGCCACAACAAACAAAGAAAAACTCCCAACAACTCGGGGCTAAATTGCTAACCAGACCTGCTCCTGTTCAAGGCAGTGGCTTTTTAGTTCATGGGCTACAATAAACTCAGATTTCCCCAGACAGCCTCTTGCTCTGCATCTCTTCACCCTTGTGCAAGACCGATGTGAGATGAGTCTTGTGTTTTCTGTTTTCAGCACAGTGTGTACTGTACTCTGTCATGGGAAGTGGCTACAAGTCCTCAAAGAAAACCCATCCTACTCTAAAACAGCAATAATTAACCACTGGAAAGAGATGAGCAGGTGGAGGGAGTGAAGGTGATTCCAGCAGGAGCATGCTGGTGTCAGTTCTGCCGCTGCACCTGGGGAGCAGATTTGAGTGCCATGAAAGGCCATTGGTCCCTGGGACTGGACTTCAGCTTGGCAGAGACTTGCCCATGTAGGATCCTTCCCTCTTGGGCACTGTAGGGCCTCAGGCAGTGCAGGTTTCTCGCTGTGGTTTGAAGGGTGAGTTACTGAAACTGACTGTTCCTAGTGGGAGAGACAGACACCAGAGGAGCTGTCAGCATCACACAGGAAGGTGCATGCTCATTCCTGCAGTCTCATACCCCAGTGTGCTCTGCTGCTGCACTGCTGGGGCTTGACAATGGCAGAAAATAAAATAACTGAGGAATTTTCTTAGGGAGGGAAGCAGGAGCCAGCTCTGGTGGAAAGCTGATGGGTGCCGTCAAGGAACAAAGCAGTTCCTCCAGCGTGGCAGGACATGTGTGAGGTGGCCCTTGGTGTGCTTGAGGCAGGTGAGCTCCAGCCTGGAGGGTTTATCCTGCTGCAGCCTGGACTCTTCCAGTTTCCAACAGGAGCCAGCCAGCTCCTGAGGGCCAGCAGGGTGTCCTCGGGCAGGGTCAGGCGAGGACAGCTGACTTGTAGGTACTTCAGTTCTGTTCCTGATGGCCGCTGTAACTGTGAAAATTAACCAGACCTGCTGTGATAAATTTGGTTATATAAGGTTTATTTGGTTAATTTTTTATAAGTGAAAACTGAAAAGATGAAAGAGAATTGTAATATGAGAGCAACTGCTGTAAATAATGTACCAATAAAATCTCAAACTTATGTCCTTTTTTTCCTAACCTGCATCGCTGTCAAGTTTCTGACGCCGCGGCGCAGGCGGTGCTGCATCTCCCCCTGCTCCCACTCGGCACGGGCAAGCACCACCCTTCCTCTGCTCAGGGATGAACTGGGATGGCCTTATGGCTGTGTCGTGCATGGCCCTGGATTGCACTGTCATGCTGTTCCAGCTCCCTGGCTAATGCTGACAGGCTCAGAGTGCTGCAGCAAGCGTGGAGCCATCTCTGGGTCTTGCATTGCTGGCGCTGCCCCATAGAGTCATAGAACGGTTGGGGTTGGAAGGGACCTTAAAGGCCATCTAGTTCCAACCCCTCTGCCATGGGCAGGGATGTCTATCACTAGACCAGGCTGCTCATGATGGCCCTTGCCACTCAGCACAGCGCTCTCTCAGGCCATGTGCCTCTGTTTGCCCATTGAGAGCTCACACTCAAAATCCCACCTGTGATCAGAGATAGCCCTCAGAAATGTCCTGTTGGAGCGGAGGGCAAACCAAACCTACCTGCTGTGACTGCCATTCAGTTTTGTAGCTGTTAACATGGAGATGAAGAAACAAGACCCCCACACCAACCCCTAAATCAGCTCCGTTCATCAGGTTCTCTTTGAGATGATGTATTAAGTGTCCTGGGAGGGGTAGAGAGCTGAAACAAGGGTGAGCAAATATGAAACTGAAAAACCTTGGGGAGGAAAAAAAAAGGTGGGGAGAGGAAAAGGGAGAGGAAAGAGGAGAGGAGAGGGAAAGGGAGAGGAAAGAGGAGAGGAGAGGGAAAGGGAGAGGAAAGAGGAGAGGAGAGGGAAAGGGAGAGGAAAGAGGAGAGGAGAGGGAAAGGGAGAGGAAAGAGGAGAGGAGAGGGAAAGGGAGAGGAAAGGAGAGGAGAGGGAAAGGGAGAGGAAAGAGGAGAGGGAAAGGGAGAGGAAAGAGGAGAGGAGAGGGAAAGGGAGGGGAAAGAGGAGAGGAGAGGGAAAGGGAGGGGAAAGAGGAGAGGAGAGGGAAAGGGAGAGGAGAGAGGAGAGGAGAGGGAAAGGGAGAGGAAAGAGGAGAGGAGAGGGAAAGGGAGAGGAGGGGGGAGAGGATAAAGGAGAATAAAGGGAGAGGAAAAAGGAGAGGAAAGCCAAAAAATCACCACACTGAAAACTAATGTCTACAAATGCCACAGTGTGAAAACCTCCAGCAGCTGTTTTGTGCACAAAATCTTGCATGGCTGGCACCTGGGCACGTTAAACTGCAGCAAAAATGCCCTTGATGTGCTATTGCATTTTCAGAAGGCTGAGGTGTTTCTCGCTGATGCTTGCTCTGAACTTTTTGTCAGCGCAATAATAGTTTCCTAAATGTCAGCTCATACCCAAGATTATCACACACAAACCTCTTGAGTGTGGCCAAGGGGAGGAGGACTGCAGTTCCCCTTCTGCTTCAGGGCTATGCAGTGGTTAAAGGCAGCACTTTTGGATTTGGGGCATCCTGGCAAGATTCCCTGGCTGTGACTTGCAGAAATGCTGCATTTCGTGGAGGCAGATGCTGATTTTTGCCTCTCATTCTAACAGCAACACAATGGATTTTGATCTGAATAGCAACAGTCTCTAGAAATACAAAGGACATGATTCAGCTGGCTAAACACAAGGACCTAGAATCATTTGAGACACCCTATGTTTAGTCGCCTTGAAGCGAGCCCAGGCAGACTGTGTGCATTGCTCTGGGAGAGCTAATAAGCTGGAGAGGGAAGCAATGTTGTTGTCTTCTCCTTTACTCTCACGCTGAGTCATTTAGGTTTATTCTATGTTATGTTTGCATAGCAAATGGGAGCCAGTCAAACAGGCAGCTTGAGCTCTTGCACGCTATGAGGCCTATACTCCTTTCAACCTAAGGGATTGCTTCTCTCCCCAAACTCTGGCTGGCTGAGAAGCACAACTCAGTCTCTTCATAGAGTCTAGAATGGCTCAGGGTGGAAGGAATCTCAGAGATCATCTACTCCAACCTCCCCACCATGGGCAAGGACAACTCTGAACCAGACTGGTGTTCAAGGCCTCATCCAACCTGGCCCTGAACATCCCCAGAAGAAGAGAACGCATCCACAACATCCCCGGGCAGCCTGTTCCAGAGTCTCACCACCCTCATACAGAAGAACTTCTCCCTAGGATCCAGGCTAACCCTGCTCTCCCTCAGCTTCAAACCATTCCCCTTGTCCTGTTGCTAGACATCCTTAGGAAAAGCCTTCTCCAGGCTGAACAACCCCAGCTCCCCCAGCCTATCCTCACAGCAGAGGTGCTGCAGCCCTTGGATCATCTTTGTGGCCCTCTTCTGGACTCATTGCAGCAGCTCTGTGTCCTTCTCATGCTGGGGACAGCAGAACTGGAGGCAGTATTGGAGGTGAGGTCTCAGCAGAGCAGAGGCAAAGGGCAGAATCGCCTCTCTTGCCCTGCTGGCCACACTCCTCTTGCAGCCCAGCAGACAGCTGCCTTCTGCAATGTGAGGTTGATGTAGGCAGTGAAAGGATTTCAGTTCCACAGTTGCCTCACTATTACTAATGTGTTTAACTGCATCACAAGCAGGACAATTCTCTGAGGTGGCAGATTTGGAAAACAGACAAACAAACAAGCAACTATAAAAAGAGATTTTGCTGCTGCTGGGGAAAGAATGTCCTTGAGCAGAGAAGCTGTGGAAGCTCCAAGCCTGCCAGTGTTCAAAGCCAGGTTGGATAGAGCCTTGAGCAAGCTGCTCTAGCAGGAGCTGTCCCTGCCAGTGGCAGGGGTTGGAACTAGGTGATCTTGAAGGTCTCTTCCAACCCAAACCACTCTGTGATTCTAGGAAATAAAAACCTGTCCCTGGCAACTGTGAAGCACAGAGGTATCAATGAGCAAAAAAAAGCAGGTGGAGTGGGTTGGGGAGTGAACAACACCTACTGCAAAGCTCATCACTGAAAGAACTGAAGTGTAAGGGAACTAGAAATAAATTTTAAGGCCAAAAGATCACTTTTGAGTCAGAAGGTGACAAAATGGAAGCAAGGAGAAGAAGGTGCTGCCCTGTCTCTGTGCAGGAAGAAGGCCATGAAGGGTGCAGAGTGCAGGAGTGATGCTAAATGGGAAAAGCCTTCATCTGAAGCACAAAAGATGTGCACTGAGTCCTACCTAGGGGCAACCACACAACAGGGACTTAATTTTGCTTTCTTCTGGTTTCCACACAGTGGCACAGGAGCCAGACAAACAGGCAGCTTGAGCACTCAGAGGTTATGTAGCCTATAAAATAAATCTCCTTTCAACCTAAGGGATTGCTTCTCTCCCTACACTCCAGCTGGCTGAGAAGTACAACTCAAGCACATCATTATCTCCAATGGCCTTTAAACAGTGACGTGTTTCAAACCATGCTGAATTGGAGACCGGAGACAGAGTCTGGGCTCTCCTGTGGGATATGGTCACTTGGGGGCTGGACAGTTGTGCTCTTTCCCTTTTTTCCCTTCATCTCTCTGCCTGGCAGAGGAAATATTGATTAGCTGATCTAGAGAGGCCAGCCCCAAGAGGCAGCAGAGAAAGCTCCTGGGCAGAACATCCTGTAATCTGGTGGTTCATGTGTTCCTGTGGATGATGGATGTTGAAAGCCTTTCAGGGTGAAAGGTTCCCTATGCTTTGCAGATAAAAGTAGAACAGCAGCAGCAACATCCACTACTCTGGCTGCCCTTTGCAGGAAGGAATCACCTCCTCGGCGTCAGCAGGAAAAGCCACGAGTGTCGCTTGTTGGGAGGTGAATCCCAGAAGGCAGCACTTAAATCCCAGAGGGACAGAATCAATCACACCTCCCTGTGCAGTCTTTCTGTGCACTTAGGCATTCAGAGGGCTGGCCAGCACACGGCAAGGCTCAGGCATTTTATGGAGTGCTAAGCGCATATCTGAGCCTGAAAACATGACGTGGCATCAACTGTCTGCCAGCTCCTGCTTCTCCTGCCAGGCTGAGGCACACTCAGCAATCCTGATATTAACAGCTGGTAAAACAAGGCCTCAGTAGTTCATCTGACCCAGGCTGGGCTTCTAGATAAGCAAAGATAAATTGCCCAGCTCAGTAGGTCGTTCACAAACTGGAGTAGCTCCCTGCATGGCAAGGCTGCACGCACCAAGTGCGTGATCAGGCAGTGGGGTGGAGGGGCTGGGTGGGACACAGAATTGCAGCTCATGGCCAGCTAGGAGTGTAAGGTGTGTTGGTGTATTGCACATACACACCACATTGATTAGTATTTATTTGCTTATCATTTTGGATTGTGCTTGCCAGGTCCTGATGGCTTTCAAAGGATCCACCCTCATGCTCAACTTTGAGTAAGTCACAGGTGTGTAGTTGTTTGACCCAGTGACACTGGGTAAGGAAAGGTGCCAAAGCCTCAGCCAGCTGAAGAGCAAGGCACACACAAAGACAGAGATGAAGGTTTCTAGGGCAGGTGTCTGTGGGAGTTTCAACTCACCCAGCTGAAGATGGCTTCCTTGAGACCTGCAGAGGGGAAGTCCTATCACCCTCAGCCAGTGACCACCCATCCTGTCCAAGAGCTTTTTGACCAAGATGTGCCCCATTCCCAAGGTCCCCATATATCTTGCTCAGCAACACAGTGCTACAGGCAACACATTATCCATAAGGATAAGGAAAAGGTCTCAAAGGGCTGCTCAGCCACCGTCAGTGTCTTGAAGCAGGATCAACTAAGCATAAGTATATTGTGACACACATTTGTCTGTCCTGGGCTAGAAATATAGAGTAATCAAGATCCAAAAAGCTCTACTCGAGTCCATTCAAATGCTTCATTACCACTAGCAGTCTTTAGAAGACTTGCTTAACATCTTCCCTCTGCTGAAAAGCTGCATTGTAAGCCTCTATCTCCTCATTCTATCTCCAGAGCACCTACAGAGCAGTTTATTGCCATCTTTATGGCAGCCCATCTCATCCTGGATGACTGCTTTTAGATCTCTCCTCAAGGTTAAACGACTGCAATTCCTTCAGTCTTTCCTCACAGGTGATTTTATCTGCAGCTCTGCTCACCCCTGCTGCTCTCCTATGGATTCCTCTTGCTCTACATAATTTCTGAAAGGCAGTGCTGGAAACTGGGCAGAGCATTCAGCTGAGCCCTCTCTGGGGCTGAAGAGAGTGGAAGGGTTGAATGCACCATTCTTGAGCACTATGCAAACACCTACACTCTCCAGGTCTTCTCCTGAACCTGGTGCCTAAACCAGCTGCTCCCTACCAACTGGTTTTGCTTAGGTGTGAAGCTTTGCACTCACATCCTAAGTGAACATCTTTTCTCCACATTATCCTACTGTGTTTAAATCCCTTTGAATCATCAACCAGTTGGGCAGAAGCACTTAAAGCAAGATTTAAGCTCTACAAGAGCAATGTAAACCAGACTGAGAAGGTCCCCAGAGAAGAATCAGGAAAACATTTGTTTTATTGTGCAGTTATCAATATCTGAGCAATGAGTGGCCCAGGCTGGAGGGCTCAGATGAATTAAAGAGGTGGCTACCAACCTGATTGCCAGGGAATGGAAAGTGCTAGGGGGTAAGGAGGATGCCAGGAGGAGGTTAAGGTTTAGGGCACATGTCAGAAGTGAAAGGACTCAAACAAATCTGCTTCAAAGCAAAATCTACTCTACCACAAACCACAGCAGCAGAAGCAGCACAACACTGCCAGAAAATCTGACCAACACCCAACAACTACAAAGCTTTTCTAACCTCAACTGTGACCCACAGAGGCCCCAAGAGAAGGTGCTGACTTCTCCCAGCTCATGTGTTACAAAAGCTCATTATATCTAAAGGGAAACCTCCCAGGGAAGCTGATTTAATTTAACCCCACAGCTGAAGGGGGTGGATGGGAAGGTAAACAGCAGTGGAATTGCTGGCAGGAGATTTGGGTGCCCCAGCTTTCAACATGATGCACTATTCATTCCTCTTGGAGAAGTGATGGTCTTGGAGGTGTCCTTCACAGGCAGTCTGGAGTCAGTCACCACTCTGAGCTGGCTTTGGGGCACAGCTTAGAGTTAAAAAAATAAAGGAAGGAAAGCCCCAAACTTCTGGCAGAAGCCCTGAGGAAACTTCAGCTAACCAGACACCAACAAGACATTGAGGATAAATCAGCAATTAACTGATTTTTGGACTCAGCTGGATGTGGACTGATGGATGGGTGCAAGGAGGCCAAGGGAATCCAGAGAGATGTTTAATTTTGCCTCAGCCAATTATTCTGTAGAGAAGTGCAGTGGAACAGGCAGTAGCAGCTGGGGGGGCAGGGAGGGAGGAAGGCTGATTCTCAGGAGTTTACTTCTCTGCTTGACACACAAATTGGAAAATGGGATTGTAATCTGATGCATGACACTGCTGAATAATTAGAAGTGAGAGATTCAGTGTGCACAGCAGAGGAATCTGCCAAAAGAAAAAAGAAGGGAGCTGCTGGGGGGAAGAAGGGATAATTTCTACAGGCAAGGTTTGATACCATGGAAAAATGGAGCCTGAGATGAGCAACTACAGTGGAAATGTAGTCAGACAGGAGATGCCCAAATGGAAGCAAGCTGAGGGCACAGAGGTAGGAGGTTTGGATTGGATATTAGGTAAAAAGTCTTTGCTGCAGGAGTGGTCAGCCAATGGAACAGGCTGCCCAGGGAGGTGGTGGAGTCACCATCCCTGGAAGTGTTCAAGAAACCTGTGGCCATGGCACTCTGGGAGATGGTTTGATGGCCATGGTGGTGTTAGGTTGATGGTTGGACTGGATGATATTAGAGGTCTTGTCCAACCAAAACAATTCTATGATAGTTGGGTCTTTAAAATATATCCCTTTTTCTCACAACCTATGAAGAGGTTCTGGGAGAGTAAGAAGCAAAAGTCCTCTTTGCAGTGCAGAACCCTGCAAGAGTCCTGATCAGTGAGTGTGGGAGAAGGCAGAGTAGATGGGGAGAGGGGAACAGCTGGCTCTGCTGGGCTTCAGTTGTCTTTCACTCACTAATTCTCTGAAGGCAGTAAAACCCCTTTTTGAACTGATTTGTGTCTTTGAGTTTCATTTCAGTTGTGCCTTTGGTGGCCTGGGCCTTCCCTTAGATCACCTGCCACATGGAGCAGTGGGGAAGGAACAGTATTGGGAAACACTTGAACTCAGTGTCTGTGAGAAATGGAACAGCACAGCTGTTTGATGGCACTTGCATGGGCATGGCATGACCAACCCTCATCTGCTCAAGACTATAATCTTTTAATGTCCACACACCACTGTGGAATAGCAGGACTCTGATCTTAGATGCTGGCCCAAATGGATAAGAGCTGTAGTTCAAACACTGGGCTCAGATCTTACATGAGCAAGATCCTGCAATTGTAAGGGGAAATAAAAACCTTTTGGGCTCTGAACACTGAGAGGAGCTGAAGAGAATTAATCAGCTAGAGCAGATCCAGGACATCATTTGCTTCTGGTTTAAAAAAGCCCTCACAAGTAAGCTCATCTCAGTTTTGGATGTCAACAGACCCTGTTTGGGTCATTTCCTTGTTTACTCTGCTTCAAAAAGGAGGCCAAGGAATGGGCTGAAGGTTCTATGATGCCATCCTGATATATTTCCTCTACTATAACTCATCTCTCTTCACTTCACCACTGGACAACCAGTCTGGATAAATCCCTCAGTGACCAGAATTATCTTTGAGCAGGAGGTTGGACTAGAGGCCTCCTGAGGTCCCATCCAACCTGAATTGTCCTATGATCCTATGTCGTTCTTCAGCTGGACAACAGCAGCTGCCTGGTTGAAAGACAAACCAGAAATTCCCTCCCAGTGTTCTGCTGTTCCACATTAAACCACAGAGTGCTGCACCAGAAGCAGCCCCAGAAATGTTTTGGGATTGGATTCCTCCTTCCCACCTGTGTTGCCTCACTCAGTGCCAGCATTTACTACATCCCCTGGCTCCCTGGCATGCTTCCTGTTGGTATTAGCAGGTTGTCAGAGACATTCCAGGAGCAGAAAGGAACCGGCTCCTCTGCAGCAGCTTTAGCAGGCAGGCATCTGGGATTGGTGTTTCAACCATGTCCTGCTTTTGCCTTCCTGGGAAACTTCCCCAGCTTGCTCAGCTCATCTCTGCTGAGAACAGCAGCCTACAATCAGCTGGTTCTCTTGAGACTTCTTTGGGATGCACTTCTACCCCACACTTTGGTGAGACCCTGTGGTGCTATCCAGGCTGTCTTCATTACCCACTGCAAGTTCAGGTAATTTGCTGTCCTCTCTGCTTGTGTTTGGAGTTCTGGAGGTCCAGCTTCCAGCCAAAGTTTACACATTTCTGGTGCATTTTTCCATGACACCTTCTCCTCTCAAGGCTTATTAGTCAGATAAATTTTAGATGCTTTCTTCTTCAGCTTTTGCTGTCTACACAGAATCACAGAATGGTTTGTGTGGGAAGGGACTTTCAAGATCATCTAGTTCCCATCACCCTGCCACGGCAGGGACACCTCCTACTAGACCAGGCTGAGCACAGCCAGGCTTGGAACCTCCTCAACTTCTCTGGACAACTTGTTCCAATACCTCACCACTCTCACAGCAAAGAATTTCTTCCCTCCATGGCAGGAGGGTTGGAACTAGATGATCTTTAAGGTCCTTTCCAATCCAAGCTATGATTCTTTACATTCTTAAGTGCGTGATTGTTATTTGTTAGGCTGAAGGGTTGCTAAAGGCTTTAAAAAAACCCCACATTGTCTATTTCACTTCAAAATTATGCCTCTTGAGGTAAATACCCAAGGTGGAAATCAGATGGGACATGTACAAAAAAATGTTGACTTCCTCCATATATTAGCACAGGCTTCTTGAAAACAGTAGGAGTGAAACAGGAGAGAGCAGAACGTTCCACACTTACCCACTGCCCTTGCAAACAGAAGCCTTGAAAATGGCCAAATCCAGAAGGAAATTCATATAACCTCTTCTCATCTGGAAAGGTGGAATCAGACCTTCTGCTTGCACTGCCTGGGGCAAGGTCACAGCCCTGCAGGCTGGACTCTCCCCCAGCCCAGGAGCTGCCCCCCCCAGTTAATATGTAGAAGGTTCTGACTTTGCTTACATGACCACTGCTGGTTTTATTACTATCAGGACTGACTCACTTCAGCTGACAGATCACCTTCAAGGTCCCCTCCAACCCAACCCATTCCATGTTCCTATGACAGGTGACCTATGATTAATATGCACCATAAGAGAACAAGGTTTGATAGTTTAATGCCTTTAGGAAAATTGTTTAATGATACAAGTTAAAACTGCGGCAAAACCTCTGTAACTACACAGTTCTAAACTTTAAATGTCATTACTTTGATCCTTTGAGGTCTAACACTGAAAGATAATGAACACCTCTTAAAAGTTTTATGCTTGACTTCTAAATAATTAGTAGACTTTGAGGACAGTTTCATCTTTCACAAGCAAAGAGGCAGAATTTGGCAACCAGCAATGTTGTGAAACAAACTCATTTAAAGAGCAAATTCAGCACAACCCCAAAATATCTATAACAAATCCAGACATTAAGCCTGAATCTTGCAAAGGATGAGGCTGAATCCTCACATTTAGCTAAACAGCATTTAACATGACATCAGCAATCAAATAAGAGAGTAGGCAAAACTATAACGCTTCCTCTAACGCATGCTGAGTTCAAAGTGAGCTTGAAATGTGTTGAACTGACTACAATCTGGTTATTTTTAAGTCATTTAGGCACTGAAAGCATTATAAACAACAGCTGTGTTCACCTGTTTTGCTCCAAAATCCTGAACAGAAATTCATGTGGAAACTCTTTTGTTTCCAAATAACTCTGTGGAAGGTGACATTTAATAGGTGACACACAGCAAGCAGCTGCCCTCTGCTCACCAAGCACAGAGTAGCTGAGCACCACAATTAGGCACTTGCTGCAGTTCAAACCCTGCCAGATCAGAGGTGGTTTTACCCAGGCACTTCACAAAATATTTCAGATGCAAGTGTAAACATCTGTATGTGTCACGTTCCCAAAGGGTTAATCTCGTCTTGCTTCATTTCTTACTTGTAGTAATTTAGCTCAGAACAAAAGCAGCTCCCTGCTGGTTACCTTGGCTAAAGGAAACACAATGAACTGGTAAAAACCAGTTTTATCTCACTGCTGTTGCCTAGGGCTACAGACAAAATGAAGTAAAAAAATTCACATGCAGAGTATTAGGTGCTTATGAAAGATCCAGCAGCGCTGTTGCCTAGCGATTGGGGGAGGAATCGGCACAGGCCAATGTGGTGGATGGGGACTGAATAACATCCCCGATGACTGCTTTACAGCTCCTGCAATTCTGTCATACACCCCCATGATTTCCCAGTGGTGAGAATCACTTTCAAGGGAACCTGTCAGAAAAGAGAAAAGAAAAAAAAAAAGAAAAGACAAGACCAGCAAAAGGAAGAAAGCAACCCATAAAAATTTAAACAAACAAACACACACACACATCCCATACAGCTCAGTCCCTATTTTTGCTTTTTCCCTTTGGATGCTGCTCTAGATTACAGGCCTGCCCAATGTGAAATGTTTGGCATGCCTGCTAATACTTCATTAGCACCACAATGTTGATTAAAATACCTGAACAATTAAGGCTGACCTTCGGTTCTGCAACTGCAAGTACGGGCTGCTGAGTTAGTATCATAGTAGCAGTCAGGGTTGGAAGGGACCACAAGGATCAGGCAGTTCCAACCCCCCTGCCATGGGCAGGGACACCCCACACTAGATCAGGTTGGCCCGAGCCTCATCCAGCCTGGGCTTAAACACCTCCAGGGATGGGGCCTCAGCCACCTCCCTGGACAACTTGTTCCAGGGCTTCACCACTCTCATGGTGAAGAACTTCCTCCTCACGTCCAACCTGAATCTCCCCACCTCCAGTGCAAAGCACAATGCATCTCGCCACACTTTTCAGAAGAGCTGCAAAACCAGAGTGTTTCTAGCCAGCAACTCTGTCAGGAACACAAAGAAACCAGGGGGGAGGGGGTTGCCAGTTTTGTTGTGGCTTTGGTTGCGTTTCAGTTTGGCTTGCAGTTACAGCTGCTCTGTTACACAGTAGACTTTCTGACATGAAAGCTGCCTCATTAGCAAGGACCGTGTTTTGGAAAAGAAGCAACTTCAAAGATAAGGCCTCCTTCTCCTCAAAGAAGAAAAAGAAATCTCTCCCCATTAAGCCTCTGTGTGTGCTCTACTTTAGTGACATTTGTATTAAATGTATTTAAAAGATAACATTCATAGCACACGGTACAGATGGGGTTGAAGCAATTGTGCTGAAGGGGAACAGGAACATTTTATAGAATCATGGAATCAATTTTCAGGTGGAAAAATACCTCCAGGATCATCCAGTCCAAGCATCAACCCACCACCACCATGGCCATTCAAATGTGTTCCCAAGTGCCATGTCCACACATTTCCTAAACACCTCCAGGGATGGGGACTCCACCACCTCCCTGGGCAGCCTCTTCCAGTGCCTGACCACTGTTGCAGCAAAGAAATTTTTCCTAATCATCTCCAACCTAAACATCCCCTGGCACAATTTAAGGCCATTTCTTCTTGTCCTATCACTTGTTACTAGGGAGAAATAGAAGAAGTAGTAAAAGTAGTAGAAGACAACTAACCCTCACCTCACTCCAACCTCCTTTCAGGGAGTTGTAGAAAGCAATGAGGTCTCCTCTCAGCCTCCCTTTCTCCAGGCTGAACAACCCCAATTCCCTCAGCTGCTCCTCACCAGACCCATTCTGCAGATGCTTCACCAGCTTTGTTGCCCTTCTCTGGACATGCTCCAGCCCCTCAATGTCCTTCTTGGACATTGTGGCTTCCCAGTGCTGAATAGAGGGGGACAATCCCTGCCCTACTCCTGCTGGCCACATTTCACAGAAAGCTTTCGATCTTCACTGCTAAAAGACACATCCTCACTGGTCAGAAAGGTAAACAACATCCACAAATACACTGATTTTGGGGGGTTTTAAGCATCACTCTCGACTTCTTCCCTGAGATCAAGCTGTTGGTTCTTCATCTTTTCTGTTTGGCCTCTGCCATCAATCAACTTGTGATGCTTGAGAGGAAGATGAAGTATCTTCATGATGCATGTGTTCTGATGTGCAGTAGGAGTGAAAGTATGTCAGGACTCCTACAGCAATTTGCTCAGGAAAAGGAGAACAAACCAAGGCTAGTAAAAGATGGATCTCCAGATACTTCCATTGCCTATTCCAAGTCCTTACTACAGATCTAGTAGTTTTCTTTTCCAGCTGTTTCCATTAGTGCAGGTCTGGGTGGTGTAACCATGTCTGAAATAAACTAACTCCTTTCTGTCCCTGTGACACTGCTGAAGGAGTGATCTGGCAACACCAAGTACTCCATTTCTCAGAAAACTGGGAACCCTTGGACTGTTGCTCATTTGATAAGATAGGGAGTCCCAGGAATCCTTTATTAAGCCACAAAAGCTGAGCAATTGGCTAGGGTGAAGGGTACCAGCCTTGTAGGATCAGGAAATCAGACAATGAAGAGTTGTTTGGGTTTGAAGGGACCTTCAAGACCATCTAGTTCCAAACCCCTGCCATGGCCAGGGACACCTCCTGTTAGACCAGCTTGCTCAAGACCTCATCCAACCTGTCTCTGAGCACTGCCAGGCTTGGAGCTTCCACAGCTTCTCTGGGTAACCTGTTCCAGTGCCTCACCACCCTCATGGGGAACAATTTCTTCTGATGTCTCATCTCAGTCCAGCTTCTTCCAGTTTGAAGCCATTACCCCTTATCCTGTCACCCCATGCCCCTGCAAAAAGTCCCTCCCCAACTCTCCTGTAGCCCCTGGAAGGTTGCTCTAAGGTGTGACTGGAGCCTTCTCTTCTCCAGACTGAACAACTCCAACTCTCTCAGCCTATCTTCAGAGGCAGAGAAATACAATTATTTCATACAATAATTACAGCTAGGTCCAATGCACAGAGAGAGCCAACAGCTGGGGAGCTATCACCCACTCACTTTTTACACATGATGTTCTGGCAGATGATGTCCTACACTTTAAACGGTGACCAATGATTTTTCCTTGTCTGCTCTGTATCTCAGGCACCCACATGAAAACATTAAAAAGACCAATTTCCTAAGTGAAAATTACTGAAGAAAGATCTTCTGCAATAATTTTTCAGCAGTAATGAATGCCTGGCACATTTAGGCAGCCTCTTAGGGGCACATATTTCTCACTCTACCACACCCGAGAGAAACTTCATGGCAATGAATGAAATAGATTTTGAAAGCCCCACATGGCATTGCTGAGACAAAGAGCAGAAGCCAGCCACACTTTCCAAAGTGGAAGCTCAGTTTCCTTTAATTATTTTCCTTTAGGATTTTTATAGTCATTGGGGGGTGGGAAAAAAAGGGGGGAGGGGAATTACTACGTGCAAATATTAAAATGAAACTATTGAAGTGAAAGGCAAAAGAAGTTGCCTCTAGGTTGTTAATATGATGAATGGAATGGAATGGAATGGAATGGAATGGAATGGAATGGAATGGAATGGAATGGAATGGAATGGAATGGAATGGAATGGAATAGACCAGACCAGGCTGGAAAAGACCTTTGAGATCATCAAGTCCAACCTATCGTCCAACACCATCTAATCAACTAAACCATGGCACCAAGCACCCCATCCAATCTCTTCCTAAACACCTCCAGGGATGGTGACTCCACCACCTCCCTGGGCAGCACATTCCAATGGGCAATCACTCTTTCTGTGAAGAACTTGTTCCTAGCATCCAGCCTGAACCTCCCCTGGCACAGCTTGAGACTGTGTCCTCTTGTTCTGGTGCTGGTTGCCTGGGAGAAGAGACCAACCCCCACCTGGCTACAACCTCCCTTCAGGTAGTTGTAGACAGCAATAAGGTCACCTCTGAGCCTCCTCTTCTTCAGGCTAAACAACCCCAGCTCCCTCAGCCTCTCCTCACAGGGCTGTGCTCCAAACCCCTCCCCAGCCTTGTTGCCCTTCTCTGGACACATTCCAGCAAGTCAACATCTTTGCTAAACTGAGGGGCCCAGAACTGGACACAGGACTCAAGGTGTGGCCTAACCAGTGCTGAGTACAGGGGCAGAACAACCTCCCTGCTCCTGCTGGCCACACTATTCCTGATACAGACCAGGATGCCATTGGCCTTCTTGGCCACCTGGGCACACTGCTGGTTCATGTTCAGCCTCCAGGTCCCTTTCTGCCTGGCCGCTCTCCTGCCATGATGTACAAAGCTAAGTATGGCTGAGACAGGAATGGGTATCCAGAGTCATCCCTACCTTCAATGGCACCTCCATGGCTGTGGTGTGCTGCAGGGACTCCATTGTTCTTTTTACCAGGGCTGCAAGGTAACATTGAAACCCTTCAGCTTTATTTTCCATGTTAGAATTGTTAGATAGAAAATAAACAGTCACATGCTTTCCATTCACTGAATCACAGAATGGGAGGGGTTGGAAGGGACCTCCAGAGATCACCCAGTTCACCCCCGCTGCCAGAGCAGGGTCACGCATGGCAGGTCACCCAAGCACACATCCAGATGGGTCTTGAAAGTCTCCATTTACAACCTCTCTGGGCAGCCTGCTCCAGGGCTCCAGCACCCTCACAGCAAAGAGTTTCTCCTCATGTTGAGGTGGAACTTTCTGGGTTCCATTGTGTCCCTGTTCTGTCACAGAGCAACAGTGAAAAGAGCCTGGCCCCTTCTTCTTGACACTCACCCCTCAGATATCGATAAGCATTGATTCAGATATTGAAAAGCATTGATAAGCATTCCCCTCTCAGTCTTCTCTTCTCCTGACTGAACAGCCCCAGGTCACTCTGTTATACAATGCCTTCATTTCCACATGAAAGAAACTCCAACATTTACAATTTCTTCAGATTTATTTTAAGTTCAATATTATCCCTTGAGGAAGGGTCAAATCCATAGTTTAGAATGAATTTTAGAGTGAAACGTGGAGGATTACTTCAGTCCTACATCCCATAAATACAGAAGCACAGCACTAACATGTTTTACAGAGAGGCACAGCATCTCTGAGTGCTGTATTTCTGTTTCTCAGCTCTCAGGGTCAGTGCTCTTAACTATATGTTTCAGATCTTTCTTAACTTCCTTCTGCAGCCATAAAACTCCATCTAAAAATTAAAATAAGCAAGGAAATAAAATATCCTAGGAGTGTGGATTGTCTAAAATGCATTATTCTTCAAAGTGAAAAGAGCAGAGCCAAACTGAAAATGAATTTTTTCCCCATGGGACAGAGAGGTTACCAAGAATCTAAACAATTAAACTTCAGAGTGATTTATGGAACTCAACAACTCACCATGCCATAACACCATGGGCACTGCTACTGAGAGACAGCATCTATTATTAGTCCAAATCATAGAATCAGAGAATCCTAGAATGGCTCAGGTTGGAAGGGACCTCAGAGATCACCTGCTCCAACCTCTCCACCATGGCCAGCATGGACACCTCTCAGCTGCTCAAGGCTTCATCCAGCCTGGCCTTGAACACCCCCAGAAAAGCTGCAGAGGGACTTTTCATAAGGGTGTCTAGCAACAGGACAAGGGGCAATGGTTTGAGGCTGAGGGAGAGCAGGGTTAGACTGGATCCTAGTGCTTCAGTATGAAGGTGGTGAGACTCTGGAGTATGTTGCCCAAGGATGTTGTGGCTGCCTTCTCCCTGGGGTTGTTCAGGGTCAGGTTGGATGAGGCCTTGAGCAACTGAGTCTAGTTGAGAGGTGTCCCTGCCTGTGGTGGGGGAGATTGGAGCAGAGGATCTTTGAGCTCCCTTCCAACACGAGCCATTCTGCGACGCTATGATTTTATGAAGTCCAAAGTCTGGAGTAACTCCCAAGATCAGCAGCTGAAGTGCCAAGGCTGGAGAAACTGAGGTTTGTTGACACACCTATGCACAGCCACAGCTTTATACCTGCTTCAGTTAAGACTGGAGGGAGTGTATGGTCCAGCGTAGGGGACAGCATCATTTTCGGAGAGCAGAAACAAACATTGCAACCACAGACTGTGGAAGGGGAAGTGCTGACCTAAATAATTATCCATTTAAAATCCAGTCCAAGTCAACATGGCTGTTCATAGACAAGTGTTGGACAGCCTCCATCTCGAGAAGCCCACTCTGAGCTGAAACAAGCTGCCAGCTCCCGGCGGTCAGCACTGCAGCAGGCGTCGGGGCACTCCAACCAGGTGGCATGGCTTCAGAAGGCTGAGGGGATTGCCAGGCAGGCCCTGGGTAAACATTTTTTCCTGTTTGTAAGTTCCTTACCAGGCTATGACTGCACAAAGCTTTTCTGCAAACATAACATCTGGATGCTACCAGCTCCCAACACCCAAGAACGTGAGTCAGTTGGAGAAGGGCCAGAGCAGGCCACAAAGATCATCACAGGGATGGAGCACTTCTACAAGGACAGGCTGAGCAAGTTGGGTCTGTTCAGCCTGGAGAGGAGAAGGCTCTGGGGAGACTTCACAGAAGCCTTTCAGGATTTGAAAGGGGGCTACAAGACAGCTGGAGAGGGACTTTTTATAAGGGTTTCTTGTGCTAGGACAAGGGGCATTGATTTTAAACTAGAGCAGGGTAGATTGGCTCAAAAGTACCCCCCAGGAAGAGTAGGAGAGGAAAGTAGGAAGAAAAGTAGAAAGAAATTTTTCCCCATGAGGGTGCTGAGGCACTGGTACATGTTGCCCAGAGAAGCTGTGGAGGCTCCAAGCCTGGCAGTGCTCAAAACCAGGTTGGATGAGGCTTTTGTCAGCTTGATCTAGTAGGAAGTGTCCCTGCCCATGAGAGGGGGGTTGGAACTAGATGATCTTGAAGGTCCCTTCCAGCTCAAGCCATTGTATGATGATTCTGTGATGCTGATGATCTTGCACACCTCATGCAGAATCCCTCATCTCTGTGGCCCTACCACTCTTACTTTCTTGTTTCTTTCCTAAGATTTAGACTGGAGGCTTTGGGGATAATGATTATTTCTGTTCACTGAAGTCTATCTAGGGCACATCAATTATTAATTTGGAAATGTTCCTTTGCAGCCAGCCATCTACTGCAATGGCATCTGTAAAATGCTCTTCTCCTAACCTCTGCAACTTCTCTCTCAAAACCCAGAGTCAGCAATGCTGAGATTTGTTGATTATCCTCATCCTGGAATGCTTTGTAAAGTGCTAAGTGTTAAAATATTAGGTATTAAAAATAACCCCTGGTGACAGCACAGTGAAGAGATCAGAGAGGGAGGGAAATGTGAACATATGTTTTAACATATATCAGATTTTCTTGTTACTGGCCAGAATAAATATGCTCATTGAAAGTGTTGTAAACAGGAGCAAAGCAAGGCCATGCCTGCCTGCTGGGGAACAAAAGCTCATTTGTCCCTACCACACTGAAGACATTTTTCCAGCTCACTCACCTATGAAATGATGACTCCAGAAACATGTCAAAGCTGGCCAGACAGATGAGCTGTGGAAGAGGGGGTTTTGCATGTTGAAAGCTGTCTGGAGGCATCTTTAGTTTAGGCACCAGTGTTTCACAGGGTGGAGAAAGGCAGCTCAGAGGACAGAAAATGCCACTGCCTCGTGGTCACTTGAGTCTCCTTTTGGACATGACCACTTCTTTTATGCAGCCACCTCAGGACACATTAAGTGGAAAATTGCAGCAGAATTTCATAGAATTTGTACATGAGCCAAAAAATGTGTATCAGTAGATTAAAAAATACCTAAGATACTGCTCTTTAGGTAGGAACAATCTGGAAGTGTGCCCTGGCAGTGTCCAAAGGCAGGTTGGACAGGCCCTTCAGCAACCTGGTCCAGTAGGAGGTGTCCCTGCCCACGGCAGGGGGTTGGAACTGGTCCCTTCCTACCCAAGCCATTCTAGGATTCTATGAATGGATCAAGTCAAGGTGATCCTTCCCCTTTACTCTGCTCTTGTAAGACCCCACCTTGAATACTGTGTTGAGTTCTGCTGTCCCCATCATAAGAAGGACACAGAGCTGTTGGAGCAAGTCCAGAGGAGGGCCACAAAGATGATCCAAGAGCTGAAGCACGCTGCTGAGCATCAGCCCAGGATGTGGTTGGCTTTCTGGGCTGCATGTTGTAAAGCAGCACAAAAGACACACTTCCATAAGGAAAATGCTGCTGAGAAGGCTTATGTTCTGTGCTGGGCTCTAATTGAAATGATCCTGTTTAGCTTCATAGTCTTCATTTATAGATCTTAGAAGTATTTAGAGGCTTTCTATCCATTCTGAAAATGAGAAATCTGAGACACACACATTTGTTGTTGCTTCCCTGAAAAGGCAGATCAGAAGCATGACTGGAATCAGAATGCAAACATGCTGAATGGGAGGCCACTGCTGCTTGGATCACACTAAATGCAGGAGACTAACCCAACACCAAACTGAGTCCATTAAAGCCATCAAACACCACACTAGCTTTGAGTCCACATCTCTCCCTTTACCGAGCTTTGTGACTGGACAACTGAGATTTCTCTCTGGATCATTAAGCTGCAGGCTGGAAACTGCAAGTCAGCAGATTCTCTAATGTAAAGTTTCTGAATGGGCAAAAGCTCATTAGACATGTAAAGACAAAGCTGACAGCTAAAGAATATCAGCAAATAAAACTAAGAAGAGTAGAGGCTTAAAAGAGGGAGAAAGATCTTTGGGTCAAGGGATGAAATCTGTATTTGGAGTTTCAAAGCATTCAAGTGTTGTAGGAACACACATCCTCTGGTTTCAAACTCACATACCTGATTTGTTAGCTCACTTAGCAGCTCCTGAATTAATTGGAAAAGATTAGGAGGAAAAAGAGTCTTCAAGTTTAGCTTCATCTGAAAGGAATCTAGGTCAACCAGCTCTCAGACTGCTCTGTAATGTGAACCATGGGCTAGGGACAATAGGGAGATGTGCTCCATCATCATACTTCTGACTGGAAGTCCCATGCCAGTGCAGAAGCACCCTTTGCTGCCTGTTCACTTCAAACAAATCCTCATTAATGAGACTGAAAAAAGAACCAGCCTCAGACAACCACTTTTAAGACAACTTGGATTAGTTATTTTACCAGCAGCAGAGCTATTTGCAAAACACAGAATGACTGAGTTTCACAGAATCATAGAATTGTTAGGGACCTCCTCCCTCCATACATTCATAAGATCCCTCATGGCCTTCTCTTCTCCAGGCTGAACAGTCCCAGCTCTCTCAGCCTTTCTTCATAGGATAGCATAGGATAAGATAAGATAGGATAGGATAGGATAGGGTAGGATAGGATAGGGTAGGATAGGATAGGGTAGGATAGGATAGGATAGGATAGGGTAGGATAGGATAGACCAAACCAGGTTGGAAAAGACCTTTGAGATCATCAACAGAGAAATGCTGCAGCTCCTCCATCATCTTTGGGGCCCTTCACTGGACTCTCCCCAGTCTATCCATGTCTCTGTCGTACTGGGGAGCCCAAAACTGGATGCAGGACTCCAAGTGTGGCCTCACCAGTGATGAATAAAGGGGAAGGAAACTAATGAATGAAGAAATTAAGGAAATAAATGACTTAGGTTGGTCTTTAGCATTAAGGAAAAGACATTTTATCACTCCTCTGTTCTAAGGTAAAGGAGTTTAGCTGAGAGGTGCTGTCATGCAGAATTTCTCTCTTAGGGCAAAGTAGAGATAAATCTGAAAAGCAATCTTCAACCAGCAGAGTGATACAAACTTCCACCCTGAACACTCCAGCTGGGCAGCCTATGGCAAGTGCAATGGCAACTTCCAAGGCATCTCAGGCCTGTAGATTGCCCAGGTCCAGTGCAGGGCTGCCAAGGGTTGATGCAAAGTGATGTAGAACAAGATAATAAAAATCCTTCTCTGCTCTACTCCAGATCTCATTGCACTTTCTGACTCTAAAGCTGTGGCACTTTTAGAGAGTGGTCTTTTCTAAGCTGACAGTGCAGTCTCTGATAAACTGTATGGAGGGGGCTTGAATTTAAACCAGATTTGACCCCCTGCATTTAGAGGTCAAATGTTAATGTATTAACCTAATTCATTGCAATGCCCCTAATATACTGCAACTTCAGTATTTCCCAGGCTCTTTGTTTTGATTAGATGGAGGTTTAATGTTCTCATGATGAACTAATACTCACAAGAGGGAGCAGTGATGAAATGAGACTAAGGTGGCAAATTGTGCTGTTTAAATGAAAGCAAGGCAGAAAGGTAAAATTAACTATTTTCTTAGCTGGTGAGGTTAGGATGGAAGAGAATATTTCTTTTCACTGGTTCAGTTACAATGTTTGTGCCACTGTGCTAAATGGTTTAGCCAAAGGTATTTCTGAGCTGCACTCAAGACCAAAGCTTGTGAATAAACATTTAATACCTACAGGAGCAAATCCTGGAGAACAAACCCAACAGCCTCCTGTGTGCCCTCGTTTCCTAACTAAATTTGTACCAGATGCTGAGACAGCCTCTGGTTTAGGAAATAATGTCTGAAAGCAAGCCAGATGACAGGATAAAAATGTGGGCAGCAACTTTTACTAACCCTTAACCTTGAAAGGTCCATCGTAAGGTTCTCTTAATATTTAAAAAAGCAATAAAATAGCTTAAAAAGTGACAGTGCTTTATACTCTTAAGAAAGTCATACTTTTTTATGTAGCCAGCCTCAGTGTTTAGGAAGCTTATGAATATTAAGGCAAATTATATCCTGAGCTGCAGCACGAGGAGTGTTGCCATCAGGACAAGAGAGGCGATTCTGCCCCTTTATTCAGTTCCTGTGAGACCCTACCTTGAATACTGTGTCTAGTTCTCGTGTCCCCATACAGAGATGTTAGAGTAAGTCCAGAGGAGGACCACAGAGATAATCCAAGGGCTGGAGCACCTCTGCTATGAGGAGAGGCTGAGGGAGCTGGGGTTGCTCAGCCTGGAGAAGACTTCAGGGGGACCTTAGAGCTGCCTTCCAGTTACTGAAGGGATCCTACAGGAAAGCTGCAGAGGGACTTTTCGTAAGGGTGTCTAGAGACGGGACGAGAGGGAATGGTTTGAAGCTGAGGGAGAGCAGGGTTAGACTGCATCCTAGGAAGAAGTTCTTCAGTACGAGGGTGTTGAGACTCTGGAATAGGCTGCCCAGGGAGGTTGTGGATGCCTCCTCCTTGGCGGTGTTCAAGGCCAGGCTGGATGAGCAGTCAAGTCTAGTTCAGAGGTGTCCCTGCCCATGGCAGTGAGGTTGGAGTAGATGATCTCTGAGGTCCCTTCCAACCTCCCTGCCATTCTAAGATTCTATGAAGTTCCTTTCCAAGCTCTTCTTTTTAAACTGGTTTATTTCCCTCTAATACCCTTTGAAACCTTGGAGAAAGCTTTGCAATTGAACTTCACATGATTCACACATTGGATGAAGGAACCTTGATAAGAAAAATACATACAAATCAGCATGGTGATGAACTCCAGATGAGGAGTGCATCATGTTTTATCTACATAAGAGCCAGTGGTGGAAAACAGTCAGAGAAATCTGCTTAGCACACATTTTCTTAATGATGAGAATCAATGTGCTTCTTATTGCTACACTATTTAGTTATCCTCTGAGGTTATAGGGAGAAAAAAAAATGGGGTAGGGGAAAAAAAGAACAAGAGATTGTATTTACCTGCAAACTCCTGGATTTGAGAATCTTCTACTTCAAACAACAACTCATCATGAATCTGGGCAATTAACCTGAAAAATTTCAGAGACTTTAGATGCCACATGCAAGAAATTTCTGAAAGCCTTTTCAATTCACATCATCAAATAAGTGTCACACACACAATGGCTATGAAGAAGTAAAATGACCACCCTAAGCACATGAAAACATCATGAATGCAGTTAGAAAGACTGCCACTCCACACAGAGTGAAAACATAAAGTCAGAACCAGCGTGCTTGCCAGCTCCTAAAGATCATCCAGGAATTTGATGTGACAGGATGTTACCTAAAGCCAATGGAATGTGCAGAAAATGGCAAGAAATCATGGAGACAGGCTGTTGGTTGATGCAGGTTGAGCTGGAATAAATGTGGTTGCAAATGGGTGGGTTTACTAATGCAAACTAAGTCAGTAGTAAGAGTAGTTGGCTCACTGCTATACCAACAGTAACTCCTAGTTGGTCAGCAGGTAGAATCCTTCCCAGGAAAGAATCTTTTCAGTTCAGGGCAAAGCTGGTGGCCTCATGCTGACATGGAACACTTTTAAGACTCAGCCTGACAGGGTGCTGGGCCAGCTAATGTCAACTACACTATCACCTGGAAAGGTTGGACATTCACAGCCTCTCTGGACAACCTGGTCCAGTGTCTCACCCCTCTCACTATAAAGAATGTCTTCCTAATTTCCAGTCTAAATCTACCCTCTTCCAGCTTCAATCCATTCCCCCTCATACTATCACTACCAGCCCTTGTAAAAAGTCCCTTCCCAGCTTTCTTGTAGGCTCCCTTCAGGTACTGGAAGGCTGTTCTAAGGTCTCCCGGGCACCTTCTCTTCTCTGGGCTGAACAGTTCCAACTCTCCCAGCCTGTCCTCACAGCAGAGATGCTCCAGCCCTCTGATCATCTTTGTGACCTCCTCTGGACCCACTCCAGCAGCCTGTTGTCTTTCTTGTGCTGGGGGCCCCAGAGCTGGATGCAGCACTCCAAATTGTTGTTCTGTAGATGTTCTAATCACCCAGAGCAACGCTTCCAGGACAAGATGTAAGCAGGCATTACATTATAGAGCAAAGTTCTCTAGTCTATCAGCAGGCACATGTGTCACATCTTAATTGGTCATTTTCTACTGGCATGTGTGTAATTAAGGCATAAAATAGGTCAAAATAACAAAACAATTATTTTAACACATCCAACCAAATTCTGCCCAGTTTCTCTCCTTCAGTCACAAGGTGTTTACATTCCCCTCAGAGTCAAAGACAAAACATAGCTTTCTCTAATTTGAGCAAAGGCAAATCTTCCCTATAGCCTTCCAAAGCTATCTGAAAACAACCTCTTCCCACACCAAATGTGCTGGGGTGAATCAGACCCACAGCAGAAGAGATAGAATCTAGCACACAGAATCCCTGAGCGTAGCTCTCACTCAGTGCATGTCTGATTAGACTGCATTCCTACTAGGATTAATCTATTGCTTCTTTAATTACTGTAGGTAGGAGCCTAAATCATGAAGCAGTACCATCTATTTCCAAATTGCTGTGCAGTTTGTGTCTAACATTTAAATTAAATGCCCAGTGCAGGCTTTGCTTAATACCTGCCAGTTATTCCAGTAAATAACTCCTTACAAAGGGCTGCAACATCCAGCTGGTTACTACTTATAACTGTTCACAGCTTTCAGGGAAACATCCTAAGATAGTTTCACGCTGCCTGAAATTACAATGTGACATTGACTAACAGTGTGGTGAGCTCTAATAATAGATCTTAAATTATTAGTCACTTACAACACAGTCAGCAGCAGAGTGAAACAGATTAACATATTCCTAATAGGAAATTGGGACACAGGATACAAAAAAGAAAGAGATGAAAAGACCAGGATCAGATGTAGCAAGAGGGGGAAAAAAAAATCTACATGAAAAGTTTCTTTCTAATGCAAGTAAATTAATTAAAGCAAGGGATTCCTTGTAATCATTGAAATGACATGGAAGAAGATAAAAATCAGAAAGAACTGGGGACATTAAATATGAATATACTGTGAGCCAGAGGAGTAAGTGAAAATAATTGCATTGATCAAACCAGTGCAATAAAACAGCGATAGACTGGTGATTGCTCACAGCAGAGTAATGCCTCATGCCTTCAGACAGGATCAGAGCACTATGGACTCTGACTATTTCATAGATTCATGGAATGGGCTGGGTTGGAAGGCACCTCAAAGATCATCTAGTTACAACCTCCCTGTCATGGGCAAGGACACCTTCCACTGGCCCGGGTTGCTCCAGGACTCATCCAGCCTGGCCGTGAACACCTCCAAGGAGGGGGCATCCAAAACCCTGTTCCAGTATCTCACCACCCTCACTGTCAAGAATTTCTTCCTAACATCAAAGTCCTTCTTAGAATAATTTACAATATACATTAAAAAATTCATCATCAATTTCTGGTGTGGCCTCACCAAGAGGGGACAATCCCTTCCCTGGTCACGCTGTTCCTGATACAAAGCAGAAAGCTTGTTGGCAGTGATGAGAATGAAATTGTAGCTGAAGCAGAGGGAAAGGATTCTCTTTGGAGAATGAGTGAAAAAGCTGAGTTATGTGAAATCCATCAGAGCTCATTAGTTTGAGTAAAAACTCTAGTTCAAAAAAGCAGTGCTACCATGCATGACTTGGGAGCAGAAGGCAGTGAGAATAGTTACATTTTTCTGCAGGTATAGTAAGAATTCTAAAAGTATAAACATTTTAAAAGTTACTGAAAGCACTTTGCTTTTTAAAAGGCTATTAATGATCCCTTGGCAGCACAACAAACATCTAGCAATAAAGAATCCCTCATTTTGCATTCACACATGGGTTTCTTATTTAAAACAGCACCATGTCCCTGATCATTGAAATTCATCCCATGCTCTGATGCACCATCATCAGCTTCTACATCCCAAATATTCTCCTTTTCTGTCATCCCTTTTTTTAATGAGTAAAATAATCATCCAATTGATAACATTATGGTTCACTTTGAATTTGAAACTTCTAATTGGATAATAACGGGAGGTAGGATCTCTGCTGCCCTGGTGAGGTTGCATCTGAAATATTGTGTCCAGTTCTGGGCACCTCAGTTCAAGAAGAACCTCAGGGAAGTGCTTTAAAGAGTCCATCACAGAGCCACAAAGATGCTGAAGGCAGTGGAACATCTCCCTGCTGAGGAAAGGCTGAGGGCTCTTTAGCTTGGAGCAGAGGAGCCTGAGGGGTGACCTCACAGTATCACTAAGGTTGGAAGAGACCTCAAAGATCATCGAGTCCAACCTGTCACCACAGACCTCAGGACTAGACCATGGCACCAAGTGCTACGTCCAATCCCCTCTTGAACACCTCCAGGGATGGTGACTCCACCATCTCCCTGGGCAGCACATCCCAATGGCGAATGACTCTCTCAGTGAAGAACTTTCTCCTCACCTCCAGCCTGAACTTCCCCTGGCACAGCTTGAGACTGTGTCCCCTTGTTCTGGTGCTGGTTACCGGAGAGAAGAGACCAACCCCTTCCTGGCTACAACCTCCCTTCAGGTAGTTGTAGACAGCAATAAGGTCTCCCCTGAGCCTCCTTTTCTCCAGGCTAAGCAACCCCAGCTCCCTCAGCCTCTCCTCGTAGGGCTGTGCTCAAGACCTCTCCCCAGCCTTGTTGCCCTTCTCTAGACACGTTCAAGTGTCTCAATGTCCTTCCTAAACTGAGGGTGCAGAGCAGCATTCGGAGGATGGAGCCAGGTTCTATTCAGTGATGTCCAGTGATAGGACAAGGGGCAATGGGTGCAAGCTGGAGCAGAGGAGGTTCCATGGGCACAGAAGGAAAAATATTTTCACTGTGAGGGTGACAACACACTGGAGCAGGCTGCCCAGAGAGGTTGTGGAGTCTCCTTCTCTGGAGACAATCAAAACCCATCTGGATGTGTTCCTGTGAGACCTGCTCTAGGTGACCCTGCTCTGGCAGAGGACTTGGCCTGGATGATCTTTCAAGGTCCCTTCCAGCCCCTATCATTCTATGACTCTGTCATCCAGATGATCTCTACAGGTCCCTTTCAAACCAAAGCATCCTGTAATCCTATGACAAGGAGAGACTTCAAAATTGCAGTTAGGAGAGCAGATGTTTAAAGCTTTGTGTATAGGAAGTTACAAACAATTCCCCAAAGAGCATAAAAGCTGGTAAGGGTTTACAAGGAAATACACTAAAAAAAAATAATCATATAAATAGGGTAATATGGGGAAAAAAGGTCAAAAAAACCCAACCAAACAAATAAACAAACAGCACCACAGCAAATAGAAAGTTTTGCAATGGAAAACTAAGAACTTAATGACTTGAAAATTTGAGAAATGGGTACTTCATAATCTAATATTGAACAAATAGATACTTAATAAAGTAATATTTAACAAATTGGTACTTAATAAAGTAACATTTAATACAACATTGGGGTTTAAGTCATCTAATGAAGTGCTTCAACAGCAACAGCCAGAATGGTTGCTCCTGTGACAAACACTTGTATGGATTGCAAGAACATTCAGCAATTATGACATTAAATGATTTGGGAGGGAAGACTTTTAAATCTTCTGTGACAGAACTTAAGGCTCATCCCCAGAAGATGAAAATCTGCAGACTGCTCTCCTACTACGAATCTTACACCTTCCTCCTGAAGCATCTGCTACTGGCCACACTCAGCCATAATGGACCAGATGGATGTTGGATCTGATTCTTCTTAGAAATCTCAATGATCCTACACTAAAACTGTATTAATCTTTTGCTGGTACTACTAGTCATAGAATCACACAATGGCTTAGGTTGGAAGGGACCTTAGAGATCATCTGCACCACCCCTCCTCATAGTAGAGGTGTTCAAAAGGACACAGAGCTGATGGAGCAAGTCCAGAGGAGGCCACAAAGATGATCCAAGGGCTGGAGCACCTCTGCTTATGAGGATAGGCTGAGGGACCTGGGTTTGTTCAGCCTGGAGAAGAGAAGACTCTTGGGGGAACCTTGGAGCTGCCTTCCAGTACCTGAAGGGATCCTACAGGAAGGCTGCAGAGGGACTTTTCCTGAGGGTGTCTAGAGACAGGACAAGGGGGAATGGTTTGAAGCTGAGGGAGATGAGGTTTAGACTGGATCCTAGGGAGAAGTTCTTAAGTACAAGGGTGGTGAGACTCTGGAATAGACTGCTCAGGGAGGCTGTGGATGCCCCCTCCCTGGAGGTGTTGAAGGCCAGGTTGGATGAGGCCTTGAGCAGCTGAGTCTAGCTGAGAGGTGTCCCTGCCCATATTGGGGAGGTTGGAGTAGATGTCCTCTGAGATCCCTTCCAACCTGAGCCATTCCAGGATTCTCTGAAAACCTCCAACATCTGCAGCTATTGAAAAGCACTGAAAGATCCATTTTGGATCATTCCTTTATATATGGCCTTTTGCTGAGCTTGTCCCTTTAAGAAGGCTCCAGACATGCTGAGAACTAAAGCTGTGTGTTTGTGGCACAGGTCCAGTGCTGGAAGAACAATAAATTGGTGAGAAAGCTGAATTGTTGGATTCACACCAAATTACTCAACAGTTCTTTGGACTTGTTAAACTTAATTTGCATGTGGTTGGGATGTTATAACCCCTAGTGACTCTCTGAGAAGTCCATGTAGTGCCAGGTAGGCTTTGGGAAACATCAGTGCATTCTCAGCTTGCAAAGTGATAATTTTACAAGAACTGCTACAGGCAGCAATTCTTCCACATTTTTCCAGCACCAAAGTTCTTTCTTACCAAGTTTCTGTGTCTGCCACTGATGTTTTTAATACTGACTGTAACTACAACTGAGTTCACCAAGTACCTTTCCACTCTCATCAATTCCACAAACTTTTCCTTCAGCTCCTACTCTGTGCCTTGATTTCACTGCAGAAGTTTTGTGGTTGGGTTCTGGGTTTGTTGGGGTTTTCTTTTTGCTGTCATCTGCCTGGCAGGAAAAATTGTGTGGAGGTTCTGTAAATTGGAGCAGACAGGTAAAAGCTAGCACTTGGATAATTTACATCAGCAGCACATTTTCAGCAAGCTGCTAGGCCATCAGCAGCAGAGCAGCATCTTAAAACCCTGGCTAATATGGAAGAAGTCTGAAGAAATCACATTGATTGCTTGTCAGTGCCACACAAAATGCAGAGATGGTAACAGTGATGCCAGCAGATAAGCCACACTAATGTCAGATCCTTATCACATGTATTGCATTTCATAGAATCACTTGGGTTGGAAAAGAACTCTAATACCACTGAGTCCAATAATTCTCTAACTCTATCAAGGCTGGGGCTAAACCATGTCACTTAGCACCACATCTCTGCCACTTTGAAACACCACCACAGATGGGGATTCAACCACCTCCCTGGGCAGCCTGTTCAAGTCATTCAGAACCCTTTCAGGGAAGAGTTTTTCCTCTAATGATTGCCCATTGGAATGGGCTGCCTGAGGAGGTGGTGGGGTCGCCGACGCTGGGGGTGTTCAGGGCGAGGCTTGACAGGATGCTTGGTTGTATGGTTTAGTTGATTAGGTGGTGTCGGATGATAGGTTGGACACGATGATCTCGAAGGTCTCTTCCAACCTGGTTAATTCTATTCTATTCTATTCTATTCTATTCTAATATCCATCCTAAACCTGCCCTGGTGCAACTTGAGGTCATTTCATCTCATCCCATCTCCTGCTACTAGTCAAAGTGGACTATACCATTTCATCAAGAGGGAGACTCTGCTGAAGAGTCATGAAAAAGTAACTTGAGTACCTGTCCCTGACTTCCAAAGGCAGTATCAGATGTGCCAACAATCGTTGGAAATCTCCTGACCACTACAATGACTGAAAACCCCCTGACCACTAGTTCTACAAAAACAAAGCCTCACACTGTTGGGTCAGGGCTTGCTCACAGCTGAAGAGCTTTCAGAGTGTGAAACATGGATGCAGGGCTGTCAGTAGCCAAGATTACAAACACACCTGCACATTGAGACTAAAACCTGTGTGATCTTATCCAGAATTTCCTCCTTTCTTAAAAACTTTATTTTGAAGGTAAGGAAGGCAGAATGCTGACTGTTAGGCACTGCTTGGCTGTGGCTAAGAGCACCCTGTCTCCCTGTGTAAATCTGGGGTTCCAAATTGCTTCTAAAGCACACACAAAAGACATTTCGCTTTGCTATGCTGTTCACAGTGAAAATTCTGCTTCCCAAATTAGAAGTTCAAAAAGGGGGGAAAAAAACCCCTCCACAAACCAAAAGAAAAAACCAAACCAACCCAAACTTAACAACTTAACCAGGGGATGAAGATGCAAGCAAAGATAGTAGTGTGCTGTCTTTGGAATGAACATGATCTGATGTGCTGGCAACAAGAGACTGATTGTATTTCTTATTCTGGAAGAGCTGCTGTGCATTCCTACTGTTACCACAACAGCACCACTTGTGTACATGCTTCCTTTGAACAATATTTGTCAAAGCACTGTACAAAGGATTATCCTGACTTGACTGATAAGGAAATCAGGGAACAGACCACTGCAAAAATAACTGAGTGTCACCTGGCAGACAAGTTTCAGTCCCATACTCTTTTGGCAGGACCACAGTGATGCTTTCAAATGCCATCATCCATCCAAGTTCACAGAGTGCATAAAGGCACTGATGGTGCCTTCCAGAGAAGCTTGGCTTCTAAGTACCTGCTAAATATTACAGCAAGGAGCCATTAGTGACTATGAAAAAGCTCTCTCCTTTAGCAAAGCCATCCAGCTGTTAATGGCTGGCAGGAGTTCAACACTCCAGTTTAAAACAGTCTGTCTCTTATAGATGTCTTTGCAGGCGTTGTCCTTCCCAGCTGTGACATTTATGATAGGAGTTAAGGCCAGGCAGTGACACTTCCCTGATGTCTGGTCTAGCCATTTCCCATAGAATAGAATAGAATAGAATAGAATAGAATAGAATAGAATAGAATAGAATAGAATAGAATAGAATAGAATAGAATAGAATAGAATAGACCAGACCAGACCAGACCAAACCAAGTTGGAAGAGACCTTCGAGATCATCGAGTCCAACCTATCATCCAACACCATCTAATCAACTAAACCATGCAACCAAGCACCCTAACAATTCTCCTCCTGAACACCTCTAATGATGGTGACTCCACCACCTCCCAGGCAGCACATTCCAATGGGCAATCACTCTCTCTGTGTAGAATTTCTTCCTAACCAGCAGCCTAAACCTCTCCTGGTGCAGCCTGAGACTGTGTCCTCTTGTTCTGGTGCTGGCTGCCTGGGAGAAGAGACCAACCTCTGCCTGTCTACAACCTCCCTTCAGGTAGTTGTAGAGAGCAAGGTGGTCACCCCTGAGCCTCCTCTTCTCCAGGCTAAGCAACCCCAGCTCCCTCAGCCTCTCCTCACAGGGCTTGTGTTCCAAACCCCTCACCAACTTTCTTGCCCTTCTCTGGACACCTTCCAGCAACTCAACATCTTTCTTAAACTGAGGGGCCCAGAACTGGACACAGGACTCAAGGTGTGGCCTAACCAGTGCTGAGCACAGAGGCAGTCTGCTTTCACAACACAAGGAAATTCAATGTGTAAAAACTTCAACACTTCCCCATGTTTCCCCCTTGGCTATTTAGTGACACTGCTTCTTTAAAAGAGATCATTTTGAGAAAGGACAACCCAAGGAAACTTTTCTGCTGAGAGAAGAGAACATTCACAAGCTTTAGGAGACACAGCATCAGTCATGAAAGTGTGGGGCTCTCAGACTTACAACAACCAGCCAGTTACTGAACCTAAAGATGTGTGTGCTAGGTAGGAGCTGCAGAAGGGAGAACATCCTTTGCCCTCTCACCACTTCCACATGCCCCCATGCTGTTGGCAGCTCATTAGGCTGATGCTCTGTCACTGACTTCACTCAACGTTCAACTCGCTAAAGAAACTTTCAAGCAGGCCCCAGCTGCCAGATTCTGGTCTCTTTGCACAACTCAGGCAGCACAAAGAGTTGAAATCATGAACTCAAAGAATTCTTTTGGTTGAAAAAGCCCTCTAGGATCATTGAGTCCAACCATTCTCTAACTCTACCAAGGCTGGGGCTAAACCATGGCCCTCAGCATCACGTATTTGCCTCTCTGAAACACCTCCAGGAATGGGGATTCAACCACCTCCCTGGGCAGCCTGCTCCAGTCTTTGAGAACCCTTTCTGGGAAGAAGCTTCTTCTAATGTCCAACCAGATCTCCCCTGCTGCAGCTTGAGGCCATTTCCTTTCATCCTATCACTTGTTAATAGAGAGAAGAGATCAAATGCCACTTGGTTCCAACCTCCTTTCAGGGAATTGTCAAGTGAGAAGGTCTCCCCTCAGCCTCCTTTTCAGTGAGACAATCTCCCCAAAACATAGCCTGCAGTATGCTACAGGCCATGATCCAACATTTCAGGCAGAAATGGATGGTTGAATGCCTGCAGTATCTCCACCAAAGAACCATTTCCCATTTCAGATTTACACTAGCAGACCACTCATTTCCCGGGCTGTTTTGTAATAGTTCAAAGCATTTTGCCCAAAACCTTCCAAGAACACTTAGAAAAGGCTTTATTTTGGGCACAGGAGTGAGTCCACCTTTGAATTCAGCACCTGCAATTTATATTTGCAACTAGAAATGACATTTTGAAGCCCTGGTCAAAAAAAATACCAACACAAACACACACAGGGGATTGGCTGGGTGAGATGTTACACCTCATGGCATGGACTGTTTGAAAGGCTGTTACTTTGCACTGACCTAAACTCCCACTGAAGTCCTCAAGCCATGGCTGCTACAGCTAAGTTTTCATCATTTCTCTCCTCAGAAACACTGATGCTCTGCACTGCCTGCTAACTCTGTTTTTATCTGACCTTCTACTGCAAAAATTGATGTTCTGCTGGATTGTTGACTACAGCATCACAAAAGATGAGAATCCAGTTGTTTGGGTTTGTTTCTGCCAGTGGCATAAAAATCTTGAGGACAGTCTGTGATCTCCTACCCAACTATGAGCAGTCACACCAGAACAAAATCATGATGACCTAGCTTTGCTTTGGCAAAGGAAAGCCATCTACACAAGAACAAAAAAACCCCAGTTCATTTATTTTGCTTGAGCACTGGTTTCCTGATCCCTGGGTTTTTCCCAGCCCACTGAATGTTCAATTCCCATTATACAATGCACTCAAAATAGAGGAAGGATATGATCAGAGGGCTTGATTTCAAAGATGTGGAAGTGCCACTGAACTGCATCTGACTGAGATTCAGTGGCCCCAGGGCACTTCATTGCCTTGGGATAGTTTTACAGAGCCAACCATTTCAGCACAAAACTTTGAATGCATAAAACCATCCCACAAGTCCTTGCTTGTTAAAAGATTCAGAGGCACACATGATATTCCTATAGCTGCTTAAAATGCCAGAAACATTCCTTGCAATGATGGTGGTTTAAAAGGAAAGAGTTTTGCAGTCATAGAAACATAGAATGGCTTGGGTTGGAAGGGACCTCCAAAGGTCATCTAGTCCCACCCCCCTGCAATCAGCAGGGACATCCTGCACGAGATCGGGTTGCTCAGTGCCTGGTCAAGGCTGACCTTGACTATCTCCAGGGATGGGGCCTCAGCTACCTCCCTGGAAAACCTGGTGCAGTGTTCCACCACCATCATGGTGCAGAACTTGTTCCTAACATCCAATCTAAATCTTCTCTTCTCTCATTTCAAACCATTGCCTCTCATCCTATCACTGCAGGCCTTTGGGAACAGCCCCCTTCAGGTACTGGAAGGCTGCTCTAAGGTCTCCCTGGAGCCTTCTCTTCTCCAGGCTGAACAACCCCAACTCCCTCAGCTGTGCTCAGAAGTGCTCCAGCCCCCTGATCATCTTCATGGCCTCCTCTGGACCCACTCCATCAGATGCATGTCCTTCCTAGGGTGAGATTTCCAGAGCTGGAGGCAGTACTCCAGGTGGGATCTCACCAGAGCAGAGTAAGTCTTTCACTACTAACCTGGCTGTTAAAGTCAGAGAACCTACAACAGAGGTAAAAATCTCCACCATAGCCATCTTACAGAGATCAGCTGCAGAGCCTAGAAGAGAAAGCAATCTGCTTTTAATTTAAAGCATGTGAATGGAACAGTCTGTTCTTGGAAATATGGCAGAGCAATGACAAATACCTGGAGATCCTGGATTGTAATCTGCAAAACTAGGGGACTGGATTCATGTCATCGATGAACCAGGTCATAAGAGCCATAAACAGTAAGTAAAGCCAGAAAACAGTAATTAAACCCAGAAAACAACCACATGAAATGATGTGTTAATTAAAGGTGAATTTGTCAGTCATTGGTCACGAGTTGACAAATGTCTTTGTCTTAACAAGTCTGAAATTATCTACAGAGGAATTAAAAATTACCTCAGAATCCATTAAAGTTTCACATGTCACAAAAGGTTAGAACATTGTTTCAGTGCTGCACTTCCCTTTGGAAACCTAATTTTATGCTTCTTCATTTCCATGTGTAGGTAATGTATATTCATTACACCCCAGTGTTAAGGGCAGTGGTGCAGAAAGCAGTGTCATGTTACAGAGGAGATGACGTATTCCTGGTGATCAAGAGGCAAAATGATTCCCCAGGCTGGCAGTTTGGTGAGGGGCTCTGCTCTGAGCCATGCAGCAGGGGCTTAATGTATCTTACATAAAGATTTATTGGATGAAATGCAGACACAATCTTTTAAGTAAGCATTGGAAGCCATAATCCTCCTGCCCCATCAGATATCCTCCATTTCCTAGCCCATAGACTCAATGGACTCTGACTTCTTTCACTTTCCAGAGTAGGGATAAAAACCAGCCAGGTAGGCAAAGGGTAAGGATCCTCTGCTGGGAAATAACAATACATTAGATGCAATTATAAAGCACATTTATTGAATCCAGTTTAGCAGACTGTGATAAAATGTTTTAGCCTAATTTAGAAAGTTTTTTCCAGTCATAAAGCATTATCTCTTATAGCTGAAATCCTGAAATTCAAAGCTCATTGTAGTCTAGAATGAAATTGCAATTCATTTTAATCTGGGAATACTGAATCTTTCAGAGTTTTGGGGGTTTGTTTAATCCTTGCTTCATCACACCTTCTAATATGACATGTTTGGAGTAAGAGTTTCACTGGTTTTCAGCAGATCTGTCCTCCACTGCTATTAGAACTGATAATGAAATAGGATCATCTTATGATTGTAGGTACATGGAAGTGTTTGGTGGACAGTCCTCTGATATCTCTGCCTCAGCTCCAAGCTCTCTGGACAGATGGACACAAGCAAGTGCTGCTCAGAAGCCTGTGTGGTTTTATTAATGCTGCACTGTACACTCAGCAGGGTTCAAGCATTGTGCCTTCAACTGGAGAGGGCTGCTGGCCAGCTGGATGGAAACCCAGATGACCTGGACACAAGGCTCTGGATGAGGTTGTGCAGACAAGCCCAGTGCTCCAAGCAATCTGCTGCAAATGTTAGAAGGATTTTTTCCAATTCTACAGTTGGGTGCCTACAACACCAAGGCAGCCATCACTTGAGCACAACTGTTAGTCAAGCAACCCCAAGCACAAATCCAGGCTGGACAAGGGGTGGCTCAGGAGCAGTCTGGAGGAGGAGGACTTAGGGTGTCAGCTGATAAAAACTCCCCATGAGCCAGCAACGATCACTGGCAGCCCAAAAGGCTGGGCTGCATCAAAAGCAGTGAGAGAAGCAGCAGAGGGAGGGGATCCTGCCCTTCTGCTCTACTGAGACCCCCACATGCTGCACTGCCTCCAGTTCTGGCACCCCCAGCCTAAGAAGGATGTGGAACTGTTGGAGCAGGTCCAGAGGGGGCCAAAAAGATAATCAGAGGGAAGGAGAACCTCCCCTATGGGGATAAGATGAGAGAGTTGGGGCTGTTCAGCCTGGAGAAGAGAAGGCTCCAGGGAGATCTTAGAGCAGCCTTCCAGTACCCGAAGGGGGCTACAGGAGAGATGGGGAGGGACTTTTTACGAGGGCTTGTAGTGATGGGATGAGAGTGAATGGATTGAAGCTTGAAGAGGAGAAATTTAGACTGGAGATTAGGATGAAATTCCTTCCAGTGAGGGTGATAGATAAAATATACAATAGCTATAAATATTCTAGTCTATTCCATTCTATTATTTCTATAGAACATATACTAACTTCTCTTTCACATCCAACTCCTGCCTCAGTGATCCCCTACAGTGGACACCTAGAATATTCATTCTTTTGAGATTACCAGTAAAGCCAAGCACAAAGAGCCAGGGAGGTAAGGAGGAAGGCAGGGAGGAAGATTTCTTTACCTTGAACAACAAAATTGACAGCCTGCCTCTCTGCTTGAGTGCGTAGTTTGTAATCCTGGGCATTGATATTAGCCAGGGGTCTTCTGCGTCCCATGATGGAAACCACGTAGCCTTGCAGGGTTGTAAAGAGAAATCAGTGTTCTTAGAGTCATCTAAGATAAGGGAAAACCTCCACATTTCTCTCTGAAGATAGCATGGAGTTTAGTAATTATGTGCTGCCTGAGTCCATGGAATACAGAATCATGGAACTGTTTGGGTTGGAAAAGCCCTCTAAGGTCATCAAGTCCAACCCAACACCATCACGGCCACTAAACCATGTCCCAAAGTGCCATGTCCACAGGTCTCTTGAATATCCCCAGGGATGGTGACTCCACCACCTCCTTGGGCAGCCTGTTCCAATGCCTGAACAGTCATTCTGTGAAGAAATTTTTCCTAATCTCCAATCCAAACCAGCTCTGGCACAATTTCAGGCCATTTCCTCTCCTCGTATCACCTGATACTAGAGAGAAGAGACCAACCCCCCACCTCACTCCAGCCTCCTTTCAGGGAGCTGTAGAGCCCTCTGAAAACATTCAGAGCTTCTTGTATTTAAACCTTCAATTCTTATTGTATTTTTGGGCTGTGACTTATTTCCTTCAGAGAACTGGTACATGCAAGACAAGGAAATCTTGTGTTCATTAAAGCTCTAGTTCCAGCAGGAAGGCCTGCTTGAAACACCAGCAAACTCTTTCTGTGGGAGCTGGAACTATAAATACCTAGCAGAATTAACTATCTATTAGCAGCCATAATTAGAGATTTCCAGTTTACTTGGGAATAGAAGAGGGGGGAAAAAAAAAATCAATTTGTAGAGTGATTATATCATTAATGAATATTTCCCCAAATGATCAAATAGGTTGGGGGGGGGGGGGGGGGAAGTTCTAACACTTTTTTTCTCCCCCCATCTTCTATATGGAGTATTTTTATGTCCCTCTCACAGCCAAACCTCCTCAGCCCTAGAGTGGTGGGGGTTTTAGTTTGGAAAGAACACATGAAAACACAGGTAGAGCTTTAGGATGTATTTTGCAACTATTTTGGATGGCAAGTGAGAGGAGTCAAGCGGGGGAAAGAGATGTGAGAATAACACAGGCAAAGCTTTATCCCAGCTTGCCTTCAAAACTCAACATCTACTCTAAGAAAAATTAACCATTGTTAAAAATATAGCATTACAAAATCTTTCATTAGACTTCTGACCACCTTGACTACCCAGGAGCTGTCATTAGAGACCACAGAATCACAGAATGGTATGGGTTGGAAGGGACCTCCAGAGATCATCGAGTTGAACCGTTGAGAGGAAATGGGTTTAAATTGTGCCAGGGGAGGTTTAGATTGGACATTAAGGAAAGCTTCTTTATTGAGAGAGTGGTCAGGCATTGGAACAGGCTGCCCAGGGAGGTGGTGGAGTCACCACCCCTGGAGGTGTCCAAGTAGTGTATAAATGTGGTGCTTGAGGATTTAGTTTAGTGGCCATGGAGGTCGGGTTACGGTTGGACTTGGGGATCTGAGGGGTCTTTTCCAACTGTCATGATTCTGTGATTCAGGATCAAGCTGATGGACCAGCAGTGTCAAACCTCCTCTTCACTGGTCTGTGTCTCAGGAGGACTCTGCTCCTTCTGCTATTGATTCTGATCCATGTAATCCTGAATCCAGCTCCAGAATCCTCCCGAACATGTATCCCAACACACTAACAGAAGTGCCTTCATCCCAAATTACTATTGTGATTGTCAGCAGACCAAAACCATTCCACAGATGTGTTAGGAAGAGGTTCTTCAGTACAAGGGTGGTGAGACTCAGAACAGGTTGCCCAGGGAGGCTGTGGATGCCACCTCTCTGGGGGGTTTCCAAGGTCAGGTTAGATGAGGCCTTGAGCAACCTGGACTAGTGGAAGGTGTCCCTGCCCATGGCAGGGGGGTTGCAGGTTCCAACCTGAGCCATTCTAGGATTCTGTGTCATACCTTACTAGATTTGTTGAGCTTAATTGTAGCTGAAAAGCAGCTTTTCAGTCATTGAATTTTTCTTCAGTAATATTAATGAGCAAAAGAATGCAACTGCATGACAACTGGTCATGCTTCCAGGAGATTTTTAACACCTACAAAGTAGGCATATTACCCATTTTCATGACTGAAAGTTACATATTTCTATTACAACACATACCATGATGGGTAATAATATATTGGAAACTTACTGTTTCTACAAAATGCCTTAGAACTGTCTACCCTTATTAAGAAATAACAACAACAACAACAAAAGATTCTGACAGTTCTGCTAATTAGCTGTTAAAAGACAATATTTCAAGCAGCTATATTTTTCTCTCCACTAATTACTACACTCCCAGGATTCCCTAAATATAAATGAATATGTAGACTACCAACAAATTGGATGCAAGAAGAGTTTGCAGCTGCTGGCTCCAAGAAGCACTCTGCACACATCTGTCAGCACAGATACCACCTGAATTTCAAGAACATAAACTCTGACTGATGCAAAAAGAAAATGTGTTTAAAAAACAAAAAAAAGAAAAGGGCTCTGTACATTGACTCTTTGACTGGCTGGGCCAGGCAGAAAGGGACCTGGGGGGGACTGGTTGATAGTAGGCTGAACATGAGCCAGCAGTGTGCCCAGGTGGCCAAGAAGGCCAATGGCATCCTGGCCTGGATCAGGAACAGTGTGGCCAGCAGGAGCAGGGAGGTCATTGTGCCCTGTGCTCAGCACTGGTTAGGCCACACCTTGAGTCCTGTGTCCAGTTCTGGGCCCCTCAGTTTAGCAAAGATGTTGACTTGCTGGAAGGTGTCCAGAGAAGGGCAACAAAGCTGGGGAGGGGTTTGGAGCACAGCCCTGTGAGGAGAGGCTGAGGGAGCTGGGGTTGCTTAGCCTGGAGAAGAGGAGGCTCAGGGGAGACCTTCTTGCTGTCTACAACTACCTGAAGGGAGGTTGTAGCCAGGTGGGGGTTGGTCTCTTCTCCCAGGCAACCAGCACCAGAACAAGAGGACACAGTCTCAGGCTGCACCAGGGGAGGTTGAGGCTGGATGTTAGGAAGAAGTTCTTCATAGAAAGAGAGATTGCCCATTGGAATGTGCTGCCCAGGGTGGTGGTGGAGTCACCATCATTGGAGGTGTTTAGGAAGAGACTGGATGGGGTGCTTGGTGCCATGGTTTAGTTGATTAGATGGTGTTGGATGATAGGTTGGACTCAATGATCTCGAAGGTCTCTTCCAACCTGGTTAATTCTATTCTATCCCATTCCATTCCATTCTAACTTCCATGGTCCAGCAGCCACGTAGGATATTTATTCAGGAAAAGATTCCTTGGGCTTTTTTCTGTTGGAGTACATCATATGTCAAAATGATGCAGTCTGACTTAAGGTCAGGTTCACTCTGAGAACAGATGTCTTATTCTGTTAGCATCTTTCTGAGAACAGGCAGACAGGTTTAACCAGCTTAGGGTTAAAAAAGAGAAAAACCCTGATTCACCACGAAATAAAGTCCTCTTCTTTTTTTTTTCTTCTCCTGTAATTGAATTTGGGTTAAGGTAAATCTCTGTCTCCCCCACTGATGAGTAAACAAAAACATGCTTACAGACTCTGGCTTACCTTTGTTTCTGCATTCTTCAATGGTTCTCTTTGTAAATTCATGCAGTTTCTTGTATTTCTGCATAAAGCTCTCTATAAATTGGCTGGCTTGAAGAGGAGTAATTCCCAGGCGGTCAGCAAGACATTCCTTACCTGGTGGCAAAGAAATTAGCTTTACAAGGTAATAAAGCAGAACAGAAACCACAGAATCATAGAAATCATAGGTTCATAGAATGGCTTAGCCTGGGGAGAAGAGAAGACTCCAGGGGGACCTTAGAGCTGCTGTCCAGTACCTGAAGGGATCCTACAGGAAAGATGCAGAGGGACTTTTCATCAGGGCAGGACAAGGGTGATTGGTTTGAAGCTGTGGGAGAGTAAGTTTAGACTGGATCTTAGGAAGAAGTTCTTCAGCACAAGGGTGGTGAGATTGTGGAACAGGCTGCCCAGGGAGGCTCTGGATGCCTGGAGTGTTCAAGGCATGAGGTCTTGAGCAGCTGAGTCCAGTTGAGAGGTGTCCCTGCACCTGATGGGGAGGTTGGAGTAGATGATCTATTCTATTCTATTCTACTCTATTCTACTCTACTCTATCTCTGAGGTCCCTTCTAACCTCAGCCATTCTGTGATTCTATGTTGGATCTAAGAGTATTGATGGGAAAAGGTGGAAGAAAAGCTGAAGGCAGTTTTCCAGAGTGTGAAACTTCACCTAAGAGGTACTCTTCAAACCCATTTATGAACCAAACAGCTCTAGCAAAAATAAAACACGCGTCAACATTAGTCATAGGAGGTTTGAAAGACAGAGATATTTATGTCAGCTGCACAGCAACACAAGCCCTGCACTGTGTCTGCACAAGAACATAAGCTGAGGGGCGACGTCTCGAGGCACCAAGGCACAGAAGAGTTATTGTCACAGCAAACCTGTCAAGAAAAATTCCCCAGCATATTCGAACAAGAGGTTTCAGCCACCTAAATGCCATCACTGTCACTCTGATGTGCACTGCAGAACAATTCTGGAGCATTTTGTTCTCACTCATGCCAGGGTTTGCAGGAACACCAGTCTGGACAAAGTACTAGATGAAAGAATTCAAAAGACATCCAGGGTGACTCTTGCTGAACTAGAATAGGTCTGTAGTTTTATTTGACATCCAATTAATTTGGATCTTCTTCCTGGGTCAGCAGATGACAAATCTATCTGCTAAAGCACATATTGGTAACAGCTAGGAGATGACCTCATTGCTCTCTACAACTACCTGAAAGGTGGTTGTAGCCAGGTGGGGGTTGGTCTCTTCTCCCAGGCAACCAGCACCAGAACAAGGGGACACAGTCTCAAGCTGTGCCAGGGGAAGTTTAGGCTGGAGGTGAGGAGTCAGAGTCATTCATCATTGGGATGGGCTGCCCAGGGAGGTGGTGGAGTCACCATCCCTGGAGGTGTTCAAGAGGAGATTAGACGTGGCACTTGGTGCCATGGTTTAGTCATGAGGTCTGTGGTGACAGGTTGGACTTGATGATCTTTGAGGTCTCTTCCAACCTTAGTGATACTGTGATGGCTGTGGCTTCCTTGGAGAACTGTAACATCCAGGTTTGACCATGTCAGCCATTTAAGGAACTGTTCATATGCTGAGCAAAGTATTGCATAAAATATTAGGAAAATGAAGCTACCACATCAGTAAGAAAGTCTGAAAGGTTCCAGGGAAATGCAGTTCCTGGAAAGCAAAAAGTGAGGAATGTACAGCCTTCTAATTACACCAGATCATGTTCCACAAGACAGGAGCTCAGGAGTGGCTTAAAGCTTCCCTGAGCACTCTCCTGGAGCTATCTGTGCCAGGGGAATCATTAGGTGCAGCCTGGGAGTTTCAGTGTTCTCCACTCTATAATGTCATCTTCCAAAACCAGAAATATAATTGCTTCTTCTGCTTTTCATTTCAACACCTTGACATCCCTCTGTGCCAGTTTAGGGCTTGGACATACTGCTATTAAATGGAATTGATTCCTTATGCATGTTTCTAAAGACAGTTCCCCCTTCCAGATGTTTAGGTTGCCTTAGTTCTGCAAGCTGACTGAGGCAATTAGAAAAGGTGAATTGAATTGCTCCAAACAAAGCAAAACACAGCAGCTCCTCTCAGTAATTGCTGTAAAGTATCAACTCCTAGACACAATGAGACTCTTCCTTGGTTTTTAACAAAGAATCATAGAATGGTGGGGATTGTGGAGTCACAGAATCACGAAATCACAGAATCACCAAGGTTGGAAGAGACCTCAAAGATCATCGAGTCCAACCTGTCACCACAGACCTCATGACTAAACCACGGCACCAAGTGCCACATCCAATCCCCTCTTGAACACCTCCAGGAATAGTGACTTAGTCTCCACCCTTGGAGACATTCAGAAGCTGTCTGAATGGGTGCTGGGCAAGTGGCTCTAGATGTCCCTCCTTGAGCAGGAGGATTGGATCTGACAACCTTCAAAGGTCACTTCCAACCTCAGCCATTCTGTGATTCTATAAACATGTTTTGAGACTGTATCAGCATTTGTAACTTCATTCCAGTGCATTAAATCTCAGTTATTCTCAACTATGTGTATCTACTGCAAAATCCACTCAAAATGAAATTAATTTGAGACAAATACAACTGCTTCAGTGACACCAGAAGCAAATAAAGCCAAACATCAGAGTCAGCTTTGTCTGTGTCAGTGTGGTTGTGCTAATTGGATCATTTTGGATCATTTCATAATCCCTGAGGAAAAGAAAGATGCAATATTCTGTCCAACTTGTATTCACCTTTGCAAATTCACTTTGCTGATATAAATTATGCAGAAAGTTTGAATCTGTGGTAGCTGGTTGGGGTTTTTTTTTTGGTCTGAAAATGCTTACCTGCTCCATAAACCACGGAGTACACGATTCGCTTTGCCTGCTCTCTGTCTGAGTGTTTCACTTCTTCAGGTGGAATCTCTTTCCTGAGCAAACAAACAAGAATCACATACTTTCAGTTACAACTTATGTCAGTTGTCATCCCCACAAACACTGTATTTGAAGTCAATAATCATTTAATAACTACAGACTTGTAAGGTAGGAACAGAAGCACTTAAGGGATTTCATCTTCGGCCAGGAATCACAGACTCAGAATGGCTTTGGTTGGAAAAGACCTTTAAGATCATCCAGTTCAACCACTCTCTACCTCTGCCAAGGCTGGTGCTAAACCATGGCCCTCAGCACCACATCTCTGCCTCTTTGAAACACCTCCAGGGATGGGGATTCAACCACCTCCCTGGGCAGCCTGCTCCGCTTTTGAGAACCCTTTCAGAGAAGAATTTTCTTCTAATATCCAACCTAAACCTCCCCTGGTGCAACTTGAGGCCACTTCCTCTACTCCCATCACTTGTTACTAGGGAGAAGAGACCAACCCCCACTGGGTTCCAACCTCCTTGCAGGGAGTGGTGGAGAGCAACAAGGACGTTTTTAGCCATGGAAGATGATTTGATTGACAATGTTTGAGAACATGGCATATTTCTCTGTATTTCTTGGAGAAGAGCCTTTCACCATAATGATGATATTCAAACACCCTGAGAATCAGCAGAGGCACAGATTTTTCCTTGCTTGCCCCATACACTAATTTTAGCCAAGCCTATGCAGAGTGCTGGTGTAACAGATATGATACTCTGAATGACAAACAAATAGACCTTGAGTGCAATCTGATTTAAGCAAGCCCTTATTGCAGCACAGGAGTTTGGAAGAGGAAAAATGCAATGGAATATGGTTTCAAACCTTCAGTGAGCACAGTCTTTGAGTTTGTAGAAGCTCAGATTGTCCCTTTGGACAACATGGACTTTGCACTGCTTATTATAGGATAAGAAACAGGGGAAAAATTGGATAACCTAATACCTAGTAATGAAGACTGTTCCCACTTAATTCAATCACTCTGGTCATTGAAGACTTTCAGAACTTGCCTTCTTAGTTATGCCAGGTCAAAAGTTCATGGCTCTTTTGAATCAAGTAGGTTAAGATTCCTGAATGTACCCAAGTAAGAGGACAAAGTGGGAACTGGAGATGATAAATTCAGAATTAGGAAGCTGGACATCATAAAGGATTTCCTGAAGCAACCTCTGGCAGAATACCTGCAGGAAATTCCTGAAGAACCTGGCAGAAAGCTATCCATACATTTGAGAAAGCACCTATCCAGAACCAGGAGGGAAAAGAGAATCTGATAAGAGAGCAGATTTTACCTGAGGACCTTCCTGAGCTGCAGAACTAAGACTGAAGAATGCAGAAACCAGGGAGAAAATACAAAAGGCAACACTGCCTTGCTGCTGCTGCACGACTCAAACTAGAGGCCTGGAGAAGGCAAGAGATGAGAGAACAGCAAGTGTTTGCTTGCAGATTTACTGACATCTGAGGCTAGAGACACTGAGAGGCAAGGGGTCACCAGAGGGTCTGTTAGCTGCTCACTTCTCTGAAAAGAAGTTGGAGTAGCTTCTGTAGAAATTGATGGACAAAAACTGAAGCTGTCTGCTAGACCTGAGCTTTCTGATGAATCTGCAGTTGTGGGACAACACAAGATTCAGGACATTAAGTTGCCGGTTGCTTCTCGGACTGTGCATCACAGACAATACAGAACCAACCGTGACTCTTTGTTGCCCATTCAGAATCTGATTCGTCAGTTGGAGAGTCAGAAAGTCATCAGCAAAACTCATTCACCTTTCAACAGCCCAGTGTGGCCTGTGCGAAAGCCGAATGGAGACTGGCGTCTGACAGTGGACTACCGAGCCCTGAATGAAGTAACTCCGCCTATGAGTGCAGCAGTACCAGACATGATGGAACTCCAGTATGAGCTGGAATCCAAAGAGGCCAAATGGTATGCTACCATAGACATTGCTAATGCCTTCTTCTCTATTCCCATAGCAGAGGAATGCAGGCCTCAGTTTGCTTTCACCTGGAGAGGAATCCAGTACACTTTCAACAGACTGCCAATGGGCTGGATCCACAGCTCCAGCATCTGTCATGCAGTAATCCATGATGCTCTGGAGGAAGGTGGTGCTCCAGAACACATCCAGTTCATCGATGATATCATCGTCTGGGGTAAAACTGCTGAGGAAGTCTTCGAGAAAGGTAACAAAATCATGGACATTCTCCTGAATGCAGGTTTTGCCATCAAGAGAGACAAAGTGAAAGGTCCTACCACAGAGATCCAGTTTCTGGGAGTGCAGTGGCAGGATGGACGCCGACACATTCCAGTGGATGTGGTAAATAGAGTCTCTACCATGGCAAATCCCACGAACAAGCAAGAAACTCTACGTTTCTTGGGGATAGTGGGATTTTGGAGACTACACATTCCTGGATACAGTCAGATTGTGAAACCTCTGTATGATGTGACTCGAAAGAGGAACAGTTTCCACTGGGGACCTGAACAACAAGCAGCCTTTGACCAGATAAAGCAAGAAGTAGTCCAAGCAGTGGGTCTGGGACCTGTGCGAGATGGTCCAGACATTAAGAACATTTTGTACACGGCTGCAGGTGACAATGGTCCAACCTGGTGCTTGTGGCAAAAAGCTCCAGGTGAGACACGTGGACGACCTCTTGGTTTCTGGAGTCGAGGTTACAGAGGTTCAGAGGCTAATTACACTCCAACAGAGAAAGAGATTCTAGCTGCCTATGAAGGAGTGAAAGCAGCTTCTGAAGTAATTGGAACTGAGTCACAACTTCTCTTAGCTCCCAGATTGCCAGTTTTGAATTGGATGTTCAAAGGCAAAGGTTCCACACCACATCATGCCACAGATTCCACCTGGTCTAAGTGGATGGCCCTGATAACACAGAGAGCTCGAATGGGAAATCTTGAAAGACCTGGTCTGGTGGAGGTGATCTCAAGTTGGCCTGAAGATACCAACTGTGCTAAACCTCCAGAGGAGAGAGTAACTCGTGCTGAGGAAGCTCCTCCTTACAATGACCTTTCTGATGATGAAAAGAAATATGCTTTGTTCACAGACGGTTCCTGTCGTCTCGTCGGGAACAAGCGAAGGTGGAAGTCTGCCGTGTGGAGTCCAACACGCCGAGTTGCAGAGGCGAAGGATGGAGAAGGAGAATCCAGTCAGTTTGCAGAGGTAAAAGCTGTCCAGCTAGCTCTCGACGTAGCTGAACGGGAGAGATGGCCAAAGCTTTATCTCTACACCGACTCATGGATGGTAGCCAATGCTCTATGGGGTTGGCTAAAGAAATGGAAAAAGAATGGCTGGCAGAGGAAAGGAAAACCCATCTGGGCAGCTGAACTGTGGCAAGACATTGCTGATCGAATCGAGAGAATTCCAGTGAAAGTGAGACACATTGATGCTCACATTCCTAAGAGCAAAGCTACTGAGGAACAGCAGCACAACCATCAGGCAGATCTAGCTGCAAGAGTTTCTCAAGTAGACAAGGACTCTGAACTTGATCTCGACTGGAAACACCGAGGTGAGATATTCTTAGCTCGGTGGGCTCACGATTCGTCAGGACATCAAGGCAGAGATGCAACATACCAATGGGCTCGTGACAGATCCATAGACATTTCCATGGATGCCATCACACAAGTCATCCATGACTGTGACATTTGTGCTGCTATTAAGCAGGCAAAGAGAATTAAGCCCTTGTGGTATGGTGACAGATGGTCCAAATACAGGTATGGTGAAGCTTGGCAGATTGACTACATCACTCTACCACGTTCTCGTTCTGGTAAGCAGTACGTGCTTACTATGGTAGAGGCAAACACTGGATGGCTGGAAACTTACGCAGTCCCACATGCAACTGCACGCAACACCATTCTCGGTCTGGAGAGACAGATCCTGTGGAGACACGGAACTCCAGAGAGGATTGAGTCAGACAACGGAACTCACTTCAAGAACAACCTTGTAAAGAGCTGGGCAAAAGAGCACGGTATTGAGTGGATTTTCCACATTCCTTACTATGCACCAGCTGCAGGGAAGATCGAACGCTACAACGGTTTGTTGAAGACCACTCTCAAAGCCATGGGAGGTGGATCTTTGAAAAACTGGGAGAAACATTTAGCACAAGCAACCTGGCTGGTGAACAGTAGAGGTTCAGTGAACCGAGCTGGACCTGCACATTCTGATCTGCTACAGAAAGTAGAAGGTGATAGAGTTCCTGTTGTTAGGGAAAAGAATCTGTTAGGTAAAACTGTTTGGGTATTTTCGCCCTCAGGAGAGGCTAAACCTGTCCGAGGGGTGGTTTCAGCAGAAGGTCCGGGTCACACTTATTGGGTAATGCAAGAGAATGGTGAAATTCAGTGTATTCCACAAAGAGATTTAACTTTAGCTGAGAGAGTTTAATTTCAGAATGTTGTACAGCTACAGCGCGTCCAAAGGAAAGAGTCCCTGAGGAATCTACGGTGCACGAACCCTGAGAACCCTGAGAGCCCTGAGTCAACTGAGAGTCCCTGAGTCCCTGTTTCCCTTTTTCTTCGCTTCGTCTGCGGAGAGACAAACTGTTTTCCATTTTCTTGATTTTGGATTTTCTTGGACTTCTGAATCATCTACATCTGAGTATAGCCGGAATGGACGATGAACTTAACTTACGAACTGTAAATATTGTTCTGGATTGGATGGACAGTACGAACAGCCAATGAAATTGTTTAGAAAGGGGTGGACTGTGGTCGTTTGAGGCTGTGCCTTTAAGAACAAACACTGCTGGAACACACTGGCTAATGTTTTTGGTACTAGAACCAAAACATTCTGATATTCTAAACGAATTTCATTGGTTGATAAACAAAAATTCAGCTTTAGATTGTGAAGCGGTTGGAAAATTTTTTCCTCAGTTCAGTTGGGTTTGGGAGTTGGGGGAGTTTGGTGTTTCAGCCTGTTCTCCCTGCCTGCTTCTTCTGCAAACTGCTGGACTTGGCCTTCAGATAAGCAAACACTAATCCTGCATGGGCTTTTGAAGCTTGCTAACAACTCTTTTCCTTAGTAACTTGCCTTTCTCTCTCTCTAACCCCTTTTTGGGGAAAAAGGGAGGTAAGGGGGGGAGAGAGGGGGTTCCAAAGAGGGGATCCCTCCCTGAGGGAGGGATTTTTGTTGTGTTATTTGTCTTTGCTGTGTATTTCTGTGTATATATTGTAAATACCTGTATATATTGTGTTATATATAACCTGCTTTCCATATATGCTTGTAAATATATAGCTTTTGCTCTTCGACTGAGTTAGCTGTGGTTTCTTACTCTGTGGAGGAGGGAGAGCTAAGCCCTCTCTCAACCTACCACAAAGGGTTATGACAGACAGGGCACCATGAGTAAGAAGCCACAGAGATCTGCAGAGGAAGACACATACTTACCAGATCATGGTACTGAGGAAGACACTAGACAAGAGTCTTGCTGGGAGGGGCTGATGGTTCTGGAGAAACCTGAGCAGTGACAGAAGAAACTAGAACTCCAATCTGTGCACATAACCAAGGGTTAGGATTTTCACACAGTATCACAGTATCACAGTAACTAAGGTTGGAAGAGACCCCAAGGATCATCAAGTCCAACCTGTTCCAACAGACCTCACAACTAGACCATGGCACCAAGTGCCACATCCAATCTCCCCTTGAACACCTCCAGGGACGGCGACTCCACCACCTCCCTGGGCAGCCCATTCCAATGACGAATGACTCGCTCAGTGAAGAACTTTTTCCTCACCTCGAGTCTAAACCTCCCCTGACACAACTTGAGACTGTGTCCCCTTGTTCTGGTGCTGGTTGCCTGGGAGAAGAGACCAACCCCCACCTGGCTACAACCACCCTTCAGGTAGTTGTAGAGGGCAATGAGGTCGCCTCTGATCCTTCTCTTCTCCAGGCTAAACTGGACGTTTGTGCATTATCCAAGCCTCAACTTGAAAGCACTGACTGGGAAAACCAGAAACAGACTCATGGTTGCACCCATGGTAGGCACCTCCACGAGGAGAATCCCATGCTTCAGCTGGGAGCAACCCAAACAAAACCTTGCCTGGTACAGTCATCAGATATCCCTGGCTGAGGTGATGATGGCATCACAACAGTCACTTAGCACCTCCTGATCACAAAATACATGAGAAGCAAGTCAAATTTCAGAGCTTTGTGTGTCTTTTAATGTATCCCCACACCCAAAATGGTTAGTCAGCCCCTCCTGGGATGGGCAATGTGAGCAGAGAGGCATTACATCTAGCACTGCAAGTCTGTTAATTTATGTTCCACATTCAGATTCTTGGGATTCTGGAATAATAAAGTGTGAAATTGCCATATAAATCACAAGTGCTTGAGCAAACAGAAGTCATTAATCAAAATGATCCATTTCCCCCCCCCCCCCCAATAATAAAAATGTGGGCTTTTTTCTGTTTGCATGGACAATGATTTCCTTCTGCTCAGGGTGTTTGATTCCTTCTGAAATACAGAGTGGCATTGCTGCAGTCTGAGGTGAAGGCTATTTAGCCTTTGAGCAACAAAATGAGGAGGGGGAAGGCAATTTCTCAGAGACACATGAGCCACATTAGAAATCCCCAGTGGGCTTTCTTCTTCAGCCTGCTTCCTCTGCAAATAAATTGATATTTCTGATAATTAATTGGTTTTAATGGGTACTGTGAGAATTAATTTCAAGTCAAAAGTTTCACTTTGAGCTGCCTTCCAATACCTGAAAGGATCCTACAGAAAGGCTGGAGAAAGGGTCTAGCAAGAGGACAGAGGGGAATGGTTTGAAGCTGAGGGAAAGTAGGCTTAGACTGGATCTTAAGATGAAGTTCCTCAGTATGAGGGTCGTAAGACTCTGGAACAGGTTATCCAGGGAGATTATGTATGCCTCCTCCCTGGGGATGTTCAAGGACAGCTCAGAAGGTGTCCTTGGCTATGGCAAGGGGGTTGGTACTAAATTATCTTAGGATAGGATAGGATAGGATAGGATAGGATAGGATAGGATTAACCAGGTTGGAAAAGACCTTTGAGATCATTGAGTCCAACTTATCTAATCAACTAAACCATGGCACCAAGCACCCCATCCAGTCTCTTCCTAAACACCTCCAGGGATGGTGACTCCACCACCTCCCTGGACAGCACATCCCAATGGCCAATTACTCTTTCTGTGAAGAACTTCCTCCTAACATCCAGCCTAAACCTCCCCTGGCACAGCTTGAGACTGTGTCCTCTTGTTCTGTTGGTGGCTGCCTGGGAGAAGAGACCAACCCCCACCTGGCTACAACCTCCCTTCAGGTAGTTGCAGAGAGCAATAAGGTCTCCCCTGAGCCTCCTCTTCTCCAGGCTAAGCAACCCCAGCTCCCTCAGCCTCTCCTCACAGAGCTGTGCTCCAAACCCCTCCCCAGCTTTGTTGCCCTTCTCTGGACACGGTCCCTTCCAACCCAAACCAGTCTGTGATTCTATGAAGACCTTAAAATGAATGAATACTAGGTTTCTTTATACCCAAGAAAAATATGGCAATCTTATCTATAGTTTTAACAAAGCTTAATTACAAACTAGAAAACCAAATCCAATACAGAGCTGAGCTGTGGATGGTTTTCTTTTTAACCTCTACAGCCCTGAAATGAAAGAATTAACACAAATACTAATGCAGGGAAATGAGCACAGACAGCATAAAGCATATGACCACAACACACATCCAAGAGGCCACAGGGCACAAAGTGTGGGCAATGCCAAAATAAAACTTTGAGAACAGGTAGCAGTGGAAGGAAATCAGCCTCCACAGGAATGTGCCAAGACATTTCAGCCTTTCTGGGAAAGGCTGCAGGGTGACGGAAGTCGTCTGTTTATGTGCAGGAAAAGGCAGAGCAAACTCCTCCAACACAATATCTGGCAGACAGACACACATTGCCTTGATCTGGGTCACATTCCAGACAAGCCAAGCTCAGGCATAACAGCCACAAAGCTCTTAGCCACTCTTCTGCATCTGCAAATTAATCCAGATCCCAGCTGTGAGCTGCTGATGACAGAGGTTCTCTTCCCACTCTACTCTGCCCTGGTGAGGCCACATCAGAGTACCAGGTCCAGTCCTGGGCTCCTGGGTTCAAGAAAGACAGGGACTTGCTGGAGAAGGCTACAGAGATGCTGAGGAGCATCCCTCCTATGAGGAAAGACCCAATCAGTCTTTCCTGGTTTGCATAAGTGACATGTAAGATTACAGAATATCACCAAGAAACCACTCACCCAAGGACATGCACCAATAAATGAATCAGTGACCCGGGGCATTGGGATGTCTTCATTAGTACACCAGATGCCTCACACCTCCTTGTCTAAAGGGCAATACACAGGGTGGGACACACCCCCCACCCCCCTATTTTAGATCTGTTTATTCCCTCTCTGGCATTATGAGAGGCAGAGCTGGAAAATCTCTGGCATGGGTCTCCCATGTAATTACAGGGGTCATGGACTTCAGCACAGAGGGGAGAGGGGGGTCACAGTCTCCCACTCAGGGAGCTCAAATTTGTGTTAATTAGTTTAGATGATTTTATAAAAGCTCTTAGTTGTGTTCAGCTTCATTGAATGAAAGACTGCAGCACTAAGAGCATCCTTCCCATGTCACACTTCTGTCATTGTCTCTCTTCTCCCTCATTGTTTGCCACCCAAACAAACAGCATTTTAGGGGGTTTTAATCTCTATTTCATGCCAGGAGAAAGCTTTTCTAACCCCTCTAAAACTCTTTTTTTCAAGACTCCAGAGACACTTTAGGATTTTGAAAGTCCTTCCAATGGTTAATCATAAAATAATTTACTCTGTCTGAGCAGCCTCTATAGTCCATTGCATGAAGATTTATTTGATTAGTCTTCAACCTTCTTTTAAAGAGCCTGAGATCCAGCTCTCTGGCACTTTAGAGAGACAGAGTCACATCTCTGCAGTTGGCTCTGTGGGCCAGAAGTCTCCTCATGCTATAGGCTGAAGGAGCAAACAATCAGAGGAAGAAATTGCAGCAAGGTCATATTGCAAATTGCAGCTGTCATCAGTTACAATCTGTTGTGAGATGCATTTGGGAGCAAAGTGATCCATTCTGTCTGTTAAGATATTTACCTGCATGTTGATGTGCCAGATATTGGATTTTGAAGTGAAATTAGAGAGCATTCATTTTCAGTGCTCTTGGCAAAGAAAAGGCCACATAGAGATTTTTCCCTTTAAAAATGCACAATTCTGAGCAGCTTTCAGTTAGAAAAGAGAGTCCCTGACACTGATGAATGTCATCCTACCCTGCAACCTTCAGCTGTTCTCACCTTCCCTCCTGCAGGAGCACACAAAAAGAAAGGGCTTTCTTCCCACCTTTGTAGTCTCTCTTGCCTAGTGAATAACATGGACAAGGGTCTGTGCCCCTGTATGCCACCCTGGTGAGGCCAAAGCTTTAGTACTGTGTTTAGTTCTGGGTATAAGAAAGACATTGAGGTGCCTGGAGCATGTCCAGAGAAGAGCAACAAGGCTGGTGAGGGGTTTGGAGGGCATCATATCAGGAGCAGCTGAGGGAGAGGTGATTGTTTAGTCTGAAGAGGAGAAGGCCGAGGGGAGATCTTATTGCTCTCCACAGCTCCCTGAAAAGAGGCTGGAGTGAGACTGGTGTTGGGCTCTTCTCCCATGTAATCAGCAACAGGATGACAGGAATTGGGTCTGAGTTGTTCCAGGAGAGGTTTAGACTGGACATTAGGAAGAACTTCTTTACTGAGAGAGTGGTGAGGCACTGGAACAGGCTGCCCAGGGAGGTGGTGGAGTCACCATCCCTGGAGGTGTTCAAGCAATAGCTTTTGCTTTCCTGATTTCATCAAGATATAGCTTGACACTAAATCTAAAGTTAATTGAGTTGAATGAAATAAACACAAATATTTTACAAAGCTCTGGAGTCATAAAATGAAGCATTTTGTCAAGGTCAGCCTAGAAGAAGATGAGTATTCTGGGGTGGCTTTTCATACACAAGCCAAATTAGCAAAGCCAAATGTTAACAGACACCAGGAAACAAGTGAAGACTGCCCAGTCTCCTCTGAGCTTGCCTTCCCCCCCTTTGTGTGTTAGTTGTGGTGGTGACAATTCTAACACTGTTTTACATCTATTCCAGAATGCTAAGAAAGCATTTAATGTGCAATAATCAGCTGCCAAGGTGTCAGAAAGTTAAGCTCTCTGGTTAAACTTGTTGTTAACAATCTGGTTTATTTAAAGCTGTTGTTTAGCTCTTCTGAAAACAAAGGCCACGAAGCTTCCTGAAGACTTTATTCCCTCTGCCTTATTATCTGCTAGTCTAAACAAATGTCACAGCTGCGCTTCTCCAAGGGACTGTAAACTATAAGGTGAAATTTCCCCCAGCTGCCACACAGCCAGAGTGTTAAATTTCATTAATACCAACTATTGCAAGGGAGCATTCAAAACAGAGAGAAATTGCTGTGCTGCAGAAGTAAAACTGTTAAAATATTCCACACCAACCCCCATGAGGTGCTGCACTTGGAGCTTAGAGTGTTTTAAAACCCTGGTTCTGAGAAGGCAAACTGAGCATCCTCTCTTACTACACATCAGCATTTACAGGATTTTTATTTTAGGGGGTGCAGGGTGGGGGGAAGGTGTGTGGGAGTTTGGGACAAGGGAGTAGAAAGGAGTAGGTGGAGAAAGTGCTACCAAATGAAACCACTACATGAATGCTCTCTGGAAGAGCACAGTGCAATAATTAAAACACCACAAGCTCAAACCTAGATCTGATTCCTGTATCTCAAGAGAAAGTTCAAACACATCTACAGAAATACATTGAAACCCCCATGTGTGGAGGCAGAGCTACCTAAGAAAGCTATTCCAAAGGCAAAGCAAGAATTATCACAGCTCTCACACAGGCTGTATTTGTAAATGCCACAGTTTTCAAGTGCCTCCTGTCAGAGTCCTCTGAGGAGCACCCATCAGTACAAATCTTAATGCAGAACTGTAACAGCTACTACAATCATTCATCAGGAACCAGACACATTTCACAAGTGATGCTTATGGAGAGAGGGATAAAAATCTCAGCCCAGCACTTGGTCTTGTTGAGCCTCATTCCTTTGAGCCCATGGATTTAACCTGTCCTGATCTCTCTGCAGAGCCTTCCTCCTCCCGAGCAGATCAGCACTGCTGCTTAACTTGGTGTGGCCTGCAAACTTGCTGATGGTGCCCTCCAGTCCCTCATCCAAATCACTGACATAGGTTAAACAGAACTGGCCCCAACACTGAGCCCTGGGGGACACCACTTGTGACTGGCCACCAGCTGCATATGTCACAGAATTGTCAGGGTTGGAAGGGACCTCAAGGATCATCTAGTTCCAACCCCTCTGCCATTCACAGCAACACTTTCCACTAGACCAGGCTGCCCAGAGCCACATCCAGCCTGGCCTTAAAAATACCCAACCTATTCCAGTGACATGAAGTATCCTAAACAAAAAGACAGTGTTTGGCTGAGGCTGAAGCTTTAACCTATTTGATCAAGAATGAATTTGAAACAGGGATGTATCAAAAACCTATTTGATCAAGAATGCATTTGAAACAGGGATGTATCAAACACCTATGGGCAAATGCCTGTGTATTTACTCAGCCCCAAGACCAAGCATGTGTGCACACCTGACCTTATCTTTTCCCAACAGACCCAGAGCACTCACCTCTTGTATCATTTTTGTCTATCTTTTGGGATCATTTAGCCCACAAGGACTTCTTTTGATTTATTTCAGGAACAGCCAAAATACCTCTGCTTATTTCCTGTGTTCTTCAGAACTCAGCAGGATATCAACAGATAGAGCTATTGTCAGGAAGTATCCCCAACTGCCAAGTGGCTGGATAAACAAGAGTCCCTATTTTGCCCTAGTTCCTGCTAGACCAACTGCCAGTCAGCAACAGTTTGGCCCCCCTTGCCATTATTAGATATCATCAGTTCTGTGGGTCCCCTGCTTGGCAAGTGGTAAAGGAATAAAATCTCCTCACTTCCTGGAGGAAGACAGCCTGCAAAGAGCAAAACAAACCTTTCTGCACCGTGGGCTTCCCATTCAGGTCTGGTTTAACTTATTGAAAACAAAATGCTTTTGTCCTTCTGACAGGACAATCCCAAGCAGTTCTGTGCTTTGCTCCTCTCTAGGCTTTTTCTTGAGCAATTTCCAAAATCAGCATGTCTGCCTCTCACCAAAATCGGTCACAACAGGTATTACCATGAGCCCACACTGACATCAGCTGAGGAAAGATGGATGTTTATGGTCAGCACATTTTACAAGCAGCCTGCAGTGCTCGAGATGATTGGAAATCAAGAGCTCAGGCTGCTCTGATTCTGGCAGGGACAGTGTAAGCTAAAGGTTCTTGCCTGTCTTCAAGTGGCAGCCAGCCAAGTTTGTACTATAAAAACAGCCAGAAACTTCTTTCAAAATGATTAGCAGTGGTAAAGAATTTATCAGTCCCTTGGGATTCCATAATAGCCACACATGTCCTTATTTGAGATAGCAATTGTCATTGCTACAAAGAAATAATGAGCTATGCCCTCTATTCTGCAGCCATCTTTGGTAAGCCTCTGAAAGCCAGAGAGACTCAGATGAACAGTTAAGGTGTCCAGTACTTACTAGAAGGTAAACTCAATACTTGGAAGAAGGCACTGGAACAGGTTGCTCAGAAAAGCTGTGGAGGTCTCAAGCCTGGCAATGTTCAAAGCCAGGTTGGATGGCACCTTGAGCAAGCTGCAGGTGTCCCTGCCCTATGAGGAGAGGCTGAGGGAGCTGGGGTTGCTTAGCCTGGAGAAGAGGAGGCTCAGGGGAGACCTTCTTGCTCTCTACAACTACCTGAAGGGAGGTTGTAGCCAGGTGGGGGTTGGTCTCTTCTCCCAGGCAACCAGCACCAGAACAAGAGGACACAGTCTCAAGCTGTGCCAGGGGCAGTTTAGGCTGGATGTTAGGAAGAAGTTCTTCATAGAAAGAGAGATTGCCCATTGGAATGTGCTGCCCAGGGAGGTGGTGGAGTCACCATCCCTGGAGGTGTTTAGGAAGAGACTGGATGGGGTGCTTGGTGCCATGGTTTAGTTGATTAGATGGTGTTGGGAGACAGGTTGGACTCGATGATCTCAAAGGTCTTTTCCCACCTAGTTAATTCTATTCTATTCTCATGGAACTAGATGGTCTTCCAACCCAAACCATTCTGTAATTCTAACACAGATTCAGCAGAAAGTTACTTCAACACATCAGCTTTCCTGAAGCTCAAAGGAAGAGTCAGCAGAATCATTATGTAATGATTTTGTAGACACACCATGACACTTCTGTCTGATAAAAATATTTGCCTGTAATATTTCATTAAATTTAAAGTTCCTGTGTAGCAACTCTAAGAGCTTGACGGCTGCCAGGAGCTGTGAGGTTGCTGAATAGAATGGTATTTCTGGAGCCTTGCCCAGAGTTGAGACAAAATTTGACTCATCTTCATGCATACATTTGCAACATACCTCCAAACTAAAATAAGGATCTAACTCCATCACGAGGTTTCAGTGATATCATCTTAAAGCTAAGAATTTATTAGAATACCCAGAGAATATCCGGAGCTGCTAAGTGACTCTAAAGAGAAAGGTGCTCTCTCCATAGCTACATTTATTGGGATGTCTGTGACCCTGAGTCCTGTACTCTCACATGCCTCAGGTGCTGATTCAGAATGAGTATACCTTGAGCTCCATTTTACAAGCCCAATGAGAGGCTGAGGGAGCTGGGGTTGCTTAGCCTGGAGAAGAGGAGGCTCAGGGGAGACCTTCTTGCTCTCTACAACTACCTGAAAGGAGGTTGCAGCCAGGAAGGGGTTGGTCTCTTCTCCCAGGCAACCAGCACCAGAACAAGAGGACACAGTCTCAAGCTCTGCCAGGGGAAGTTTAGGCTGGAGGCGAGAAAGCTCTTCACAGAAAAAGTTATTGGCCATTGGGGTGTGCTGCCCAGGGAGGTGGTAGAGTCACCATCCCTGGAGGTGTTCAAAAGAGGATTGGATGTGGTACTTGAAGCCATGGTTTAGTTAGTCATGAGGTGTTGGGTGATAGCTTGGACTTTATGATCTCTGAGGTCTTTTCCAACCTTGTTGATTCTATTATTCTATGATTTTGGTTCTTTGTACACTTCAGCCAGCACACGGTGCCAGCTCATGGTGAGCTGCTCATCACCAGCACCCCCAAGTCCTTCTCCTCAGCACTGCTCTCTCTACCCTTTTTCCACCCAGCCTGGATTTCTGCTTTGGACTGCCCCAACCCAGGTGAACTTGGCTTTGTTGAACTTAAAGAGTGGCATTGGCCCACCCCTCCAGCCTGTCCATGTCCCTTTGAATGACATCCCTCCCTCCAGCAGCACACAGATTGGTATCACCACATCAGTAATCTTGATGATCAGAAATAGTTTTGGGGTTTAATTACTGAAGTACCATTTTTTCCCCCAGCTATCACATCATCCATCAGAAGGTGGAAGCACTAAACCCTATGGCTTCATAAGAAAGACACAGAGCTGCTCGGGCAAGTCCAGAGGAGGGCCACAAAGATCATCCAAGGAATGCCTCTGCTGTGAGGATAGGCTGAGGGAACTGGGCTTGTTCAGCCTGCAGAAGAGAAGACTCCAGGGGGACTTTAGAGCTGCCTTCCAATACCCAAAGGGATCCTACAGGAAAGGCTGGGGAAGGACTTTTCCTAAAGGTGTCTAGTAACAGGACAAAGGGGAATGGTTTGAAGCTGAGGCGGAGCAGGGTTAGACTGGATCCTAGGAAGAAGTTCTTCAGTACAAGGGTGGTGAGACTCTGGAATAGGTTGCCCAGGGAAGCTGTGGATGCCTCCTCCCTGAGGGTATTGAATGCCAGGTTGGATGAGGCCTTGAGCAGCTGAGTCCAGTTGAGAGGCAACTCTGCCCCTGGCAGGGGGGTTGGAGCAGATGATCTCTGAGGTCCCTTCCAACCTGAGCCATTCTGTGGTTACCAAGCAGTGTTCAAAAATGCTTGAACATATACTAAAATAACCAACTTTGCTCTGCACCTTTTTTCAGCTGGATAATCTACTGAACTGCTGCTCTGGCTTTTTAAAAGGAATTGGTGAACAAGAACACAGTGAGAGAGTTCTCAGCATGCACATTATTACACCAGCTTTAGTCACAAGGCTCATACTGGTCAGTGGGATCGCAGCACTGGCGACAGGGCCGTTACCACTGGCATGTGGTGATTATCACAGTGGAGAAGACAAAGCTGAGAAAGACAGAAAGGAGTTGTTGTTCATGGTGTTAAAGCAGTATTAACCACAGCAAATGCTGCCTTTTGTAAACACTGGGCCACAAGAGTTGAAGTTATTCTTACTGTTTTGTCTAATTATTATCCCCCAAAATGCACCATTTACTCTTACCACTGAGCAGCCAGCGTGGAAAAGATATCAGTGGTTTCAGGCTCTTGGAACAGCTTCAAAAGCTCTGGTTCAGAGGATAAGTCAGCAAGGATCCTTAACTCAATGTGTGAAAAATCTAGAAAACAGTGTTCAAATAAATCTATTGTTCTAAAATAAAAACATATCTGCATTTTATCCAAACTGTCAGAGATTAAAATGCAAGCCTGGGCTCTACAGTCATTTCCTCATGCTCAAAAAAGAACACACCCAGATGACTGTAAAAAGCTCATCCTGAAGATGTTAGATTCCAGCCACAAGATCAAAAAGTGTCTGATTCCTTCGCTGCATCCAGAGGTGAATTAATCTTATTAGCTCTTTGTTACTACTTGATAAGGTTTATGTATCAGCCACTTCCAAAGCACACTAAGGAGGTGTGGGGTGTCCCTGCCCATGGCAGGGGGGTTGGAACTAGATGATCCTTGTGGTCCCTTCCAACCCTGACTGATTCTATGATAAGAAGGCTGAGGGGAGACCTTCTGGCTCTCTACAATTCCCTGAAAGGAGGCTGAAGCCTCCCTGAAAGGTGGGTCATGGTTTCTACTAGTTATTAACAAGAGACAGGATGAGGGAATATGGTCTCAGGTTGCAGCAGGGGAGGTTTAGATTGGACATTGGAAGAAAATTCTTCCCAGAGAGTCTTCTCAAAGGCTGGAACAGGCTGCCTGGGGAGGTGGTCAAATCCCCATCCCTTGAAGTGTTTCAGAGGCAGAGATGTGGTGCTGAGGGACATGGCTTAGCCCCAGCCTTGGTGGAGCTAGAGAATGGTTGGACTGGATGATCTTAAAGGAAAGCAAAATGATTTTATGACTCTATCAGTACACATCATACAACAATATGAACTGATACAAAGGGGTATGACAGCCTGGTAAAATACACATTCTAAAGGAGAGGGGGAAAAAGAGATGACAGAACTTTGAACATTAACATGCATGAGAATGACAATGCATGCTGTCTTACCTGCTGCTAAAAATGTGCAGCCTTTTTTGGAAACAAACAGTGTTCTTGGGGAAATTGTTACTATTTCCTCTTCTTTTCCTGGAGAGGAGATAGACATTTAAGTCCCAAGCCCAAAATATTGTGATTCAAGCCACAGGAGGCTACTGCACCCACAAACCATGGCCACAAATGGCAAGGCAAACAATTTAGCAGAGCACTGCCAGCATCACAATGGCTTTACTCTCTGGGTCATGTACAACACCTCTATCTCTGCCATGCTTGCAGTATAGAGAGGAAGAGCTAGACTGAGAGGAAGCAGCCTGAAATTGTGCCAGGGGAGGTTTAGGTTGGGTATTAGGAAAGATTTTCTTTCCTGCAAGAATGGTCAGGCTTTGGAAGAGGCTGTCCAGGGAGATGGTGGAGTCATCATGCCTGGAGGTGTTCAAGAAATGTGTGGACATGGCACTCTGGGACATGGCCATGGTGGTCTTAGATTGAAGTTTGGACTAAACCCTTCCCAAAACACTATCTAACATCTACAACAGCTAACAGTTCTCACAGACCACTTAATAAAGGAGGCATCCAGATAGGGAAGGGTCTATAGAGATGAACTAAAAATACATTTTCTTATCTTAGAGTATGCAGCAGCAAAGTGTTAATAACCAAATTCTGAGTTACAGGTGGTAGGGGAATACTACAGTGAGAACGCAGAGCTGATACAGGCATCTAAATTCTAATCCCCTGTAATATCACAGAGAAATAAATTACATTGAGGAGGGATTAGAAACTCAGTGCACCCTGAGAATACCACTTGTCTGGGTATAAAAAGAGATGGTGCTTTGAAATACAACAGAATTATCTGATCAGCATAAAAGTGTGTGTGGGGAGGGAAATCATAGAATCCTAGAATGGCTCAGGTTGGAAGGGACCTCAGAGATCATCTACTCCAGCCCCCACACCATGGGCAGGGTTGCCTCTCAACTAGACTCAAGTGCCCAGGGTCTCATCCAAGCTGGCCTTGAACACCCCCAGGAAAGAAGCATCCACAACATCCCTGGGCAGCCTGTTCCAGAGTCTCACCACCCTCATACTGAAAAACTTCTCCCTAGGATCCAGGCTAACCCTGCTCTCCCTCAGCTTCAAACCATTCCCCTTGCCCTGTTGCTAGACACCCTTAGGAAAAGCCTTCTCCAGGCTGAACAATCCCAGCTCCCTCAGCCTATCCTTATAGCAGAGGTGCTCCAGCCCTTGGATCATCTTTGTGGCCCTTCTTCATTGCAGCAGCTCTGTGTCCTTCTCATGCTGGGGACAGCAGAACTGGAGGCAGTATTGGAGGTGAGGTCTCAGCAGAGCAGAGTCAAAGGGCAGAATCCCCTCTCTTGCCCTGCTGGCCACACTCCTCTTGCAGCACTGCACACAGCTGCCTTCTGGGCTGCATGAGGTCACTGCTTGCTCCTGGGGACCTTTTCAGCAGCCAACACCCCCAAGGCTCTTTCTTCACTGCTATTCTCAACCCACTCTGCACCCAGCTTACATTTGTGCCTGGAATTGGCCCAGCCCTGGGAAGTGTATCTTGACACAGGAATAAGAAACTTATTCTAAGATCATTAACCAAATAGATTGGGTGGTCTCCAGAAAGGCCTCTGTGCCACAGTGATGCACAGCAGCTCAGCTTTCCACAGCCACTGCTCACACAGTTTGGTTTTCTTTATAACATAAAACCTATAAAAATGAATCATGGAGATAAAAAATGAAACTGCTGTCACAGTTTGACATGGTCTGCAACAGACTCCTGGTTTATGATCTGTATTATTTGAAATGCAGAGAGCAAATAGCTGTGAAATCAAGTCTGCCTTTGTCTGACAACCAAGTGCAACAGCTGAGCAGCATTTCCCAGCTCTGTCTGCAGGCACTCAAGGAGACTTGATATTGGCAAATCTCTCTGCTCTAGGAGCCTACCATTCCATGTTGCTGTCCTTATCACTGGGCCATGCTTTTCTAGGCTTCCCTTTGATTCTGAATCATCTGCCTGAAATTCACTTCTGTTAGCAAAACCAACACATCCAACCCCTACCATTCTGGGATCTGACTACTTACTGGTGTTCTAAATTGGATTAAAATGACCCAACTTTAACCTCTCCTCAGGAAAAGCTGTATAGGCTGAATGCACACAAGAATCATCCCTAGGCTATTTAATGGAGTCAAGATGAAGGTCTAGGGATGCGATTGGCCCCTTCTGTTCAGCACTGTTGAGGCCACACCTAGAACACTGGCTTCAGTTTTGGGCCCCTTATTACAAGAAAGGCATTGAGATGTCCAGAGAAGGACAACAAAGCTAGTGAAGGGCCTTGAACACAAGTCTTATGAGGAGTGACTGAGGGAACTGGGGGTGTTTAGTCTGGAGGAGGCTGGGGGGAGACCTTATTGCTCTCTGCAACTCCCTGAAAGGAGGCTGGAGTTTGGTGGGAGTTGGTCTCTTCTCACATACAAGTGATAGAACAAGAGGAAATGGCCTGAAGTTGTTCCAGAGGAGGTTCAGACTGGATATTAGGAAAAACTTGTACACAGAAAGGGTTCTCATGCACTGGCACAGCCTGCCCAGGGAAGTGGGGGAGCCACTATCTCTCAAGTGGATTAAAAGAGCCATGGATGTGGTGCTGAGGGACATGGTTTGCTGGCAGTAGCTTAGCAGCAGTAGTGGGCGATTGCTTGGACTTGATGACCTCAAAGGTCTCTTCCAACCTCAGCAGTTCATGGTTCTATGAATTACATCTGGAGAAAGGAACAGTAAGATAGCCAAGGGAGACAAACAAAAAAATCTAATAGTTTGTGACTATTTAGATCAGTGCTGAAACAGCAGATTTGGTGGAGGAACTGTCAGCAAAAAGCAATTGGTTTAAATGCTAAAGTGTAACTCAGCATCAAGAATCCCTTCTATTCCTTAGTGCTGGAGCTATTGATCTGCTGTAAAACAGAACTCAGTCCCATCAGTAGATAAAATTGCCTCTTCATGTTAATGAAAACACAGCTTACCTTTTATGTACTGCCTCCTTGCAATGTTAACTGGGTGTTTAGAGATACCTTGAATGTTCTACAAAGAAGAACAGAAATGCTTTGTCAGTTAGAGTTCATGAAAACATGGGCATGAACAGTTTATAAGCAGCATAAAAACCATGAGTGATACTGATGACCACAAGTCTTTTCTCTCATATAATAAATAAGACAAAGCACTTTGCCTTTCAGAGGCATCTTCACACTTGGGTAACTACAGATACTTCTTCGAAACTGGAAGCCTGTCAGGCTGGAGAGGTGGGCACAAGCCAACCTCATGAGGTTCAACAAGACCAAGTGCAGGGTCCTGCATCTGGGTCAAGGCAATCCCAGGCACAAATGCAGGCTGGGCAGGGACTGGCTGGAAAGCAGCCCTGAGGAGAGAGACTTGGGGTGCTGGTGGAGGAGAAGCTCAACGTCAGCTCTCAGTGTGCACTTGCAGCCCGGAAAGCCAATCAGATCCTGGGCTGCAGCAAGAGGACTGTGGCCAGCAGGGCAAGGGAGGGGATTCTCCCCCTCTGCTCAGCTCTGGTGAGACCCCACCTGGAGTACTGCCTCCAGTTCTGGGGCCCCTATTACAAGAGGGATATGGAGGTGCTGGAAGGTGTCCAGAAAAGGGCCACAAGGATGAGCAGAGGGTTGGAGCACCTCTCCTATGAGGACAGACTGAAGGAGTTGGGGCTGTTCAGTCTGGAGAAGAGAAGGCTCCAAGGTGACCTAATTGTGGCCTCCCAGTATCTGAAGGGGGCTACAAGAAGGCTGGGGAGGGACTGCTCAGGATCTCAGGCAGTGATAGGACTAGGGAGAATGGAATGAAGCTGGAGGTGGGGAGATTCAGGCTGGAGGTGAGGAGGAAGTTCTTCACCGTGAGAGTGGTGAAGCCCTGGAATGGGTTGTCCAGGGAGGTGGTTGGGGCCCTGTCCCTGGAGGTGTTTAAGCCCAGACTGGATGAGGCTCTGGCCAGCCTGATCTAGTGTGGGGTGTCCCTGCCCATGGCAGGGGGTTGGAACTAGATGATCCTTGTGGTGCCTTCCAACCCTGACTGGTACTGTGATACTGTGATTTCTCTCTGGCAGCCTTCCCAAACCCTGCTCTCTGGATGCACCACAGGACATTATTAGGAGCCCAATAAAAATTGTTTTCTTCTTATTTACACCTATTTTTAGATCTGCTGCATTACTGTAGAATAAAAATAGCTGTGAACCCTACCTTAAACCAACGAAGGAGCTTCTTTACAGTGAGGGTGGTGAGATACTGGAACAGGCTGCCCAGGGAGGCTGTGGATGCCTCCTCCCTGGAGGTGTTCAGGGCCAGCTTGGATGGGGCCTTGAGCAACCTGGGCCAGTGGGGAAGTGTCCCTGCCCATGGCAGGGGTTGGACTAGATGATCTTGAAGTTCCCTCCCAAGCCAACCCATTTCAGGATCCTGAGGCTCAAGCCATTTTTCTAATATCTATTGCCACTTTTTTTTTTGAGGTGCATGATAAAATCAAGGAGATTTTTGTTAGCCACAGCACATCAGAGAAGGTTGAAGGGACAGCTAAGTTTGTGAGCAAACACAGAGGGCTGGGGAAACCAGCAGATTTTTCTTTAGAGGTCTGGGTTCATGCAGCTCCAGTAAAGCATGAAAGATGACACACAAGAGCTTCCTTCTGTTATTTTATGTCATTATGCCTCTTCATCTGGAAAGGTAACAGATGACAAGAGGTAATGGCTATCAAGCTCAATGTCTGTAGCTCCACAGAATGGATTTGTGAGTGGTTTAAGAGCAAGATGAACACCATAATATTATGGGATGCTGTGAACTCAGGAGATGGGAACGATGCTAACTGATGTCCAAATCAGATTCATCATTTTCTGTGTAATTCTCAACTCAAAACTGTTATCTTAAACTTAAGCAGACTGCAAAAGCCATTGAAATTTAGAGCAGAAGTAAAAGAGCAAACCACCCAAACCAGAACAGTGTCATTTCCAGTCTTGGGATCACCATTATATATCTGTAATTAAACTGGAAGAAGCTTGATCTAGATGGGACATGAGGAAGAAATTGATCCCCACGAGGGTGGTGAGGCACTGAACAGGTTGCCCAGAGAAGCTGTGGAGGCTCCAAGCCTGTCAGGGTTCAAAGGCAGGCTGGATGGGGCCTTGAGCAAGCTGGTCTGGCAGAAGGTGCATTCAGACCTTGCAAAAAGGATGGTTTGAAAAGATAATTTTCAAAACACAGCTTGTGGCTCACTAAATAGAGGAAATAGGAAGATCAAGAAGGTCACACAGCAGTAGCAGCCTGCGTGCCTGTCTACACCCGTTCCTCAAATCTTGACTTGTCTGCAATTGCCACCTAGTGGCTAGTGAAAGACCAGACATCTATTTTCCTTCAGAATCATACAAACTTCTGCTGAAGGGCTCCCTCGGTTTTGGTACTAGGAGGATGCTATGGGACACGGTGTCAGAGGCTTTAGAAAAGTTCAGGCGAACAACATCCACAGCCTTTCTCTCATGCACTAAGTGGGACCCCTCCTGATAGACCAGCTTGCTCAAAGCCTCATCCAAACTGGCTTTGAACCCTACCAGGCTTGCAGCCTCCACAGCTTCTCTGGGCAACCTGTTCTAGTGCCTCACCACCCTCATACTGAAGTTCTTCCTAAGATCCAGGCTAACCCTACTCTCCCTCAGCTTCAAACCATTCTCACCCTGTCCTGTCTCCAAACAGCCTTATGAAAAGTCCCTCTGCAGCCTTCCTGTAGAATCCCTACAGGTATTGGAAGGCAGCTCTAAGGTCTCCCCAGAGTCTTCTCTTCTCCAGGCTGAACAACCCCAGCTCCCTCAGCCTATCCTCACAGCAGAGGTGCTCCAACAGCTCTGTGTCCTTCTTATGATGGGTTTTTTTTTTGGTTTATTCTTTTTGTACTTGACTTCTCACTTCAGCTGATTTACCCTGATTGTTTGCTTTAATCACTCCTTAAAGCATTGTAAAACACAGTTACAAAGAAACTACCTCAGCAGATATTCAGCTCCAATTTGCCATAACGAGCTAGGCAATGCAGAAACAGCTACAATATTTATGACTGCTGGCAGGAGTATTCCCAATCCTTTAACACTTTGTAAAGTGGCTGGGCACTGCCATGCATCTTCTGTATCAATCAGTGATTCAGAAACAGATGGTATCAGTTCCACAAACATTTCACACAAAAAGCAGCCATGCCAATGCTTTTCCTTAGAAGGAAAAGAAAGCCTTAGGCAACCCTGGATGCTAACTTCAGCAGCATTATTTTGGAGAAAAACAACCTTGAAGAAAAGTGGATATTGTGCCATTTTTAGCATGGTGGGCCAGAGGTCACCTTGTGCTGGCTGGGGCTGTTCAAGACAGCTGTCTGCTCAGCTCCAACTTAAAAATGCCCATGCACCACAGCAGAATAGTTAACTGGGACCTTTGTGCTCATCTGTTCCATCCTGTCCCACCACTTTCCCCATCTGGGTGCATGAGAAGCAGGAGCAGCAGTAACACTCCTCCCTTCCATTGTTAATTCAGAGTCCTATAGCCACTCTGTTTTACCCAGCAGAAAGCAGAAGCACTTCCTATTAGCTGATGACAAATTGAACAGAAATAGGTACCACAGGTAGGAAGATATGAATGAAACCTGAACTGTCAAGACAGGTGAAAGAAGAGCAAAGAAAGTCACCAGTACTGTGAGGATGAGAACCTCCCAGGACAGCTTTCTGCTGGAACACCCAAAGACACCACACCAGTCAGGTCTTGCAAGGAGCCATATGACCCCATCCATGCAAAGTGGTCACAATATAACCATTAAATCTAACATCTCTGCTCCTGGACCAAGCTCTGAAAACAGATTCATAGAATGATTTGGGTTGGAAAGGACCTTAAAGATCATCCAGTTCAACCCCTCCTGCCATGAACAGGGACACCTTACACTACAACACGTTGTTCAAGGCCCCATACAATCTGTCTTTGAGTACCTCTTGAGGGGGGCATTCACAACCTGCCTGGACAAGCTATTCCAGTGTCTCACCACCCTCACTGTAAAGAATTTCTTCCTAATCTCCAGTCTAAATCTCCCCTCTACCAGCTCAAAGCCATTCCCCTCATCTTATCACGACAAGATCTTGTCAAAAGTCCCTCCCCAGCTCTCCTGCAGCCACTTTCAGGTACTGAAGGCTGCTCTAAGGTCTCTGTGGAGCCTTCTCTTCTCTAGGCTGAACAGCCCCAACTCTCTCAGCCTGTCCCCATAGAGGAGGTTCTTCAGTCCTCTGATCATCTTTGTGGCCTTTTTCCCCAAGCCTGCAGAAAGGCTCTAATGCCATTTGTAGCCATGAAGCTGAAAGCCAGTGCCTGCACAGAGAGACAGGCAGCCCTCAAACCTACATGAGCCAGAAGGAAGTGACAAGACTTTCAGGCACAAGTTAAAAGGACAACAGCTTCACGGATTCCCTCTAGCCTCCACGAGCCAAATCCCACCTCTGCTTCTATTCCCCCTCTCTCACAGAGCCAGAGGTCAGGCCATGGCTGAGAAATGCCACGACTCCACCAAACAGAACCTTCCTACAGGTAGTTTGCCACTACTTTTCTACTGCTATTCCTACACCTATTTAACAAGATTCTTCTCTCCCACATTTGCATATAATACAGCAACTGCTAGGCTTAGATGAACACAAGCAATTCATGTATTAAAAATATGATGTATTTTACATAAATAATATTAGTTTTCAAATCTAATTCAAATCCAAACCCTCTAACAGGCTCACTTACTGGATGTTTGGCTGAAAGTCTGCCAGTTACAGTTCCTGTCTGATTCCATGTAGAGGAAATAAATCCCTGTAGTGAAATAAAGGATAACAACAACTTCATGCAATGCAAGTATCAGCAATACAAACTCACTGCAATCAGGACTACAAAAGCAGAAGGAAACACTTCATAACTGTCCATATAAGAAAGTTCTTAAACTGGAAACACCACAATCCCTTCACACCTTTCTAGGACCTACTTAAATCCTCCTTTTGCTATCTCTACCTTTCTCATGCACGTTCGTAGTCCATCCACATAAGTTGATTTCATCTTGTGCACCTGAATTACAAATAAAGTAGTTCAGACAAATGCTTGTTTATAAAAATAAAGAGATTTCACAAGCTAAAGATCTTTGCATACCCATGTTACAAAACACTTTCATCTTAGTAAACAATGGCTGTATACTTGTCTTCTTTAAGCATAAGTGAAGTGCTTGGCTGGGCAATAAAGCCAGTTCTTTGCAGATACTTGTGAATCATAGAATCAATAAGGTTGGAAAAGACCTCAAAGATCATCAAGTCCAACCTGTCACCCAACACCTTATGACTACTAAATCATGGCACCAAGTGCCACATCCAATCCCCTCTTGAACACCTCCAGGGATGGTGACTCCACCACCTCCCTGGGCAGCATATTCCAACGGTGAATGACTCTCTCAGTGAAGAACTTTCTCCTCACCTCCAGCCTAAACTTCCCCTGGCACAGCTTGAGACTGTGTCCCCTTGTTGTGGTGCTGGTTGCCTGGGAGAAGAGACCAACCCTCTCCTGGCTATGACCACCCTTCAGGTAGTTGTAGAGAGCAATAAGGTCTCCCCTGAGCCTCCTCTTCCCCAGGCTAAATAATCCCAGCCCCCATAGCCTGTCCTTGTAGGGCTTGTAATCTACTGGAATTTATTCCTTTACATCTCTGGAGAAAAGGAGGCTGAGGGAGACCTTCTCACTCCCTACAACCCCCTGAGAGGAGGCTGGAGCCAGGATGGGGTTGGCCTCATGTCCCTAGTAACAAGTGATAGGACAAGAGGAAATGGTCTCGAGTTACATCAGGGGAGGTTTAGGTTGGACAATATAAGAAACTTCTTCCCTGAAAGGGTTCTCAAAGACTGGAACAGGCTGCCAGTGGAGGTGGTTGAATCCCCATCCTTGGAGGTGTTTGAAAGAGGCAGAGATGTGGTGCTGAGGGCCATGGTTTAGCACCAGCCTTGGTAGAGTTGATTTTGCATCAGTGCAACTACATCACATGAAAAATATCAGCTCACCTGTCGGTACTCTAAAACTATCTTAGGCAAAGGATGAAGATCTTTCAACTTATGTAGCTGCAAAATAAAGACTGTGAATTATATTTTTCTCTTTATTTATATGAGGACAGGCTGAGGGAGCCCCTCTCCTCATCTCACCACAACTTCTGAGGTGGACACAAGCTGTTGTATTTCAGTCCTGTGAAGTTTCTCACACAGTGTGTGCAGTTTTAGCTTTTCAAATAGTACCTAGAGTAAGAAAACACACAGAAGAGAAACGTTCCAGTGTTGGCAGGTGCTGAAACAGAAAGGAAAAACATGTGTGTGGGGCCTGGACTTAAGTCTAGAAAGCAGATTTGAAGGAGAATAGAGCACACTGTGGCAAAGACAGCTGTCACGGGATGGAGAAGGCCAAGCCTTTATTTTTGAGCTCTTGAAAGACTGGTGTTTACTAAAGTGAAATACACAATTTCCAATACATATCCAATTTATATCCTATACATATTCAGCTATAAATATACCCAAACACTGACTATCATTACAGTTATGAAAAGCTGACAGGTCCTCCAATAAAAATCAGAAAACAAGCTCATTAATGTGGAAGGAAAAGAATTCTGAACTGCAAGGACTATTTTACATACTTAGTAATTCTTCTGTATCAATAACAATTGACATGACTTACATACCAACAGTGGTATAAATACTACCTCTCTGAGCTGAGTGCTGCTGGTCAAAAGGAATCGCTCTCCAGCAACCTGATGAGCTTCCTGCTCAAGCTCTTTGAGTCGTAACTAGAAATGGGTAAAGCAGAATTGTTTTGCTTACATGGTTGTTTCTTTCACTATCTGCTGCTTCCTAACCTAACAAGTATTTTGGACTTCTATTTACAAACAGGGTCCTTGATTAATGTGTAATCACTGCTGGCTGTCAACATTCGGGTTAGCAGATTGCTTGTATGCTCTTTAATCTATAGTGGAATGGCGTGGAATGGCATGGAATGGCATGGAATGGCATGGAAGAGACCTTTGAGATCATCAAGTCCAACCTATCATCCAACACTACCTAATCAACTGAACCATGGCACCAAGCACCCCATCCAGTCTCTTCCTAAACACCTCCAGTGATGGTGACTCCACCACCTCCCTGGGCAGCACATTCCAATGGCCAATCTCTCTTTCTGGGAAGAACTCCTTCCTAACATCCAGCCTAAACCTCCCCTGAGGTTTAGGCCAGCTTGAGACAGTGTCTTCATCTGAGAAGGGGATTTGCTGTAGTAATAAGCATCTAATTTTGTAGAGCAATCATTTAGGTTCCTGAATCATAAAATACTAGAATGGTTTAGGTTGGAAATGACCTTCAAGATCATCTAGTTCCAACCCCACTGCCATGGACAGGAACACCTCCCCACTAGACCAAGTTGCTCAAGGCCTCATCCAAGCTGGCCTTGAACATCTCCAGGGAGGGGGCATCCATGACTTCCTTGGGCAACCTGTTCCAGTGTCTCACCACCCTCACTGTAAAGAATATTGTCCTAATCTCCAACCTAAATGTGCCCTCCATCACCCCTCATCCTATCACTACAAGCTCTTGTATAAAGTCCTTCCCCAGGTCTCTTGTAGCCCCTCTTCAGGCACTGAAAGTCTATAGAGAGCTGTGAGAAATACTCTGTGAATATCTAGTCAGATTTTATCACAGAATCACACAGAACCAATAAGGTTGGAAGAGACCTGAAAGATCATCAAGTCCAACCTGTCACCCAAGACCTCATGACTGCTAAACCATGGCACCACATGATTTTATGCTACAGAATAGGAAAGAATGCTACAAAATACAGGAGGAAGGAGGACCATCATCACAATACAATAATATAATGAAGCCATTATACAATCAATCAAATAACAAAGTGTCAACAAAACAATAATAACAATGATCAGGATAATAGAATAAATAGTAATTAAGATAATAACAGTAAACAACAATAATACATTTTAAAATCACAAAAACCACTGGAAACCCCAAGCTGTCATGTAAGCTGGAACCAGACAAAAAGCTTCCTCTGCTCTTTAATCAACTACCCTCGCTAAAAGCAGGAAGGTGATGCAATACAATTTCCAAGAGAAACAAATAAAGACAACATTTACCCCCAGAATCTCTGATGTTTTTTTCAGCTCCTGTTTGTTGACATGGATTTGGTGTGTCTCCATCACTGTAAATACAATTGCACAATGACAACGCTTAACAGCTGACAGTTTTGCTCTTGCTTGCTTCTCAGGCTGCTAAATGGAAACTCAACCTTGCACAGCTGTCAGGAGGAGGGTAAGATCACATTTAAGATTCTGAGGTGTAACTTTCTACTGGAGCATAGTCAGCAGCTGTGTGAAAATGGAATCAAGGAATTCTAGAATGGTTTGGGTTGGAAAGGATCTCAAAAATCATCTACTTCCAACCCCTTGCCATGGGCAGGGACACCTCCTGCCGGACCAGCTTGCTCAAGGCTCCATCTAACCTGCCTTTGAACCCTGCCAGGCTTGGAGCTTCTCTGGGCAACTTGTTCCAGTGCCTCACCACCCTCATGAAGAACAATTTCTTCCTCATGTCTCATCTCAATCCAGCTTCTTCCAGTTTCCTTATCCTAAACAGTGAAACCCATATTTTGAACTGAACTTTCATACCTGCCAGAATTTTGAGGAGTGGAAGCTCTAACGTGCAATATAATTTCCACAAACCTTGAACCTGGAAAGCAAGATGCAAACAAATTCCTCAGTATCAGCCAATTTTTATGTGAAAACAAAGGAATGTCATTCTGTGGACCTGTTTTCCAGTATCTCACTTTCAGTGTAGTTCCCTTTTCCATTGCTTGTGGAATGAACTATGAATTAGTGTAAATTATAATATCTAAACACTGCAGCCCATCAGCACTTCTTTTTGTGGGGAATAGGAAACCATTGTTTTAATAGCAATCTTTTGGTACAGGAATAAAGAAATAGACATCCCTCATCTTTATACATTGTTTCTTCTCAGAGCCAGATCCATTTTAACAGGAAACAGCAATCCCCTTTTTCTTCATTCACTTGAATAATTAAGCAGCCACTCAGAACTCATAACTTGGTTTTCATCAGGAACAAAATAAGAGATGACAGGGTTATGTACCCAATTTAGTTACAAAGAACAGGAAGTCTGTTTTCCCTCTAACCACTGAAAGCAACTGGACAGCAACACTTGTCCAAAAACAACTCCTGTAGTCTGGCTCTCAGCAAGTGCCTTTGGTGTTTCTCCATTACCTCTCCTCAGATTGTTTCATCGTATTGCTGGGTCACTTAGATATCCAGATTAAGCCAACATGAGTCAACAGTGTGCACTTGCAGTCCAGAAGGCTAAAGGCATCCTGGACTGCATCAAAAGAAGTATGGTCAGCAGATGGAGAGAGGTGATTCTGCCCCTCTGCTCTGCTGCCCTCAACACAGGAAGGACGTGGACCTGATGGAGTGGGTTCAGATGAGGGCCACAAAAATTATCAGGGGGCTGGAGCACCTCTGCTACAAGGACAGGCTGAGGGAGCTGGACTTGTTCAGCTTGGAGAAGAGAAGGCTCCAGTAAGACCTTAGTGCAGCCTTCCAGTATCTGAAGAGGGCTACAAGAAGGCTGCAGAGGGACTGTTTCCAAAGGCCTGCAGTGACAGGATGAGGGGCAATGGTATGAATTGAGAGAAAAGCAGATTTAGATTGGATGTTAGGAACAAGTTCTGCACCGTGAGGGTCAGGGAACGCTGGAAGTGGTTGCCCAGAGAGGTAGTTGAGGCTCCATCTCTGGAGATATTCAAGGTCAGGCTTGACAAGGCTCTGAGTAGCCTGATCTAGTGGATGATGTCCCTGCTGACTGCAGGGGGGTTGGACTGGATGGGACCTTTGGAGGTCCCTTCCAACCCAAACCATTCCATGGATGTATGAATCACTAACTCTCTTTAATGGAGGATAACCTATCCAAGGCTATATCCAAGTAACTACTTTTTATATCTTACCTTTAAGTCCTGAGCAAGATCCATCATGACATTATAAAGCTTCTCCAAGTCCACACCTAAGTTCTGATACAAATACATTTAAAAAAATCAAGAGTTTTAATGCCATCAGAAATATGGTTTAGTTGAATAGATGGTGTTGGATGATAGGTTGGACTCAATGATCTCAAAGGTCTTTTCCAAGCTGGTTAATTCTGTTCTATTCCATTTGGAATAGTGTCTATTTTAAGAGGGATTAGAGCAGGCAAATACTTTTTTTGTGCATGTCTCCTGTTATATTTCACATTTGACAAGATCCCCAGATGTCTGACAAACAATTCACCAGCAGAGCAGTACAGATCATGGATATTCAAGAATTTAGCTGTTCCTTTATGTGCACTTTGCACAGACTGAGTCTGGAGAAATAGCATCACTGCCTTTGACCTTACAGTCAGAATTCTGTTACTACTTGCAAACTGAGGAGAAAATCCTTTGTTTCCTCCTTTCACTACAGCTGCTCCTCTGAGTTTATGAGAAGGTACCCCTGGACAACTTTTCCCATCTGAATAGGGTTTTCTGCAGGAATTACTCCCTGAACTAGCTGCCATTATCTCCTCCTTGTCTTCAGGATGACTCTCAGAGTCTCCTGGTTCTGTTTCTAGAGAGTGAGGGTAGGCATGGACTGAAACACTGGAATATCTTCCACACCTTATCCCGTGCCCTCCCAGGACAAGAGTCAGCTACGAATCAAGGAAACAGACTCCATCCTCCAAACAGGCTACAAAAATCTGCCTTCTACACCAAACTCATGATTCTGGCCTATTGTTTGCAAACCAGCCCTATTATTTGAAGAAAAACAAAAGTCTGGTACCAAAGCATTGCAGCAGATGCAGACTGACAAGAGCAATGCTTCATTCACTATTTGATTCAAACAGAATGCAGAAGGAACCCAAATTGCTTGTTGCTGCTCAAACACAATAGAGCCAGAGCAGACTGAAAATCACTTCCTATTAGGACAAATGATAACACATTATTGCTGCAGAGGCCTGCACTCTGGTGTATAGCTGGGGAAGAACCATCAGGGGATCTTTATCACAGTTCTCCAACTAATCTTTAAGAGAATTATCAGCTCTAACAGAAGTGTGGAAGACAGCTGCTCGTTACAAGAAGCTATGTTTCATGTTAAACCCAGAGTTATCCAAGTTTTGGGGTAATCTTTGCTGCAGACACATCCCATAAAACAGAGGGGCAGCAGTGTTTCAGGCATTCAGAACATGCTTCTGCTGGGCCATAGCTGTTTTTATCTTCCAATGACCAGATGGCTCAAGATAACAGCAGATAAAACTAAAGAGATCCTACTTAAGCTGGTGTCTTTTAGTGAGAAGCATGTCCTAGCAAAGTCCCAAAGTGAAAATGGGATAATGAATTCCACTGACAGCCCATGCAGGCTCCCCACCTGCTCAAGGGCTATACATCTTCAGCTCAAGCCCATACAACTTCATACTGGTCATCAGGGAGGTAGTGGAGTCACTGTCCAAAAAGTGCTCAAAAAATAATTGGATGTAGCACTTGAAGCCATGGTTTAGTTAGTCATGAGGTGTTGGGTGACAGGTTGGACTTGATGATCTCTGAGGTCTTTTCCAACCTTGTTGATTCTATGATTCTGTGATTCTATGATCTGTGAGTAGACAGCATGGGCACCCACTGTGAAGGCTTCCTCTTGCCCTACAGCAGACTTGAGCACTGCAAGACTGAGAAGCAAAAGACACTTGAATGTAGGATGCAGAGAGCTCTCTTCACAGATGAAACAGTTAGATCCACTGGTGATCATCCTTGCTTTGTAACAGTCTAGTCCTGTGTCCTGTCAGTGAAGACTCTCTGCCTCAGAAAGATTAATTTAAGCAGGCCCATAATCCAGTGAAAAGCTATCAGCCATCCACATCTCCTGGTTCTGGAACATACAAGCTGTCTGTGAAATAACTGTGCTTTCAGAAACAGGCAGCTTCCTCAGTCCCATTCTGGAGGCAGAAGTAAGCCTAATGAGAGGTTCCAGTTGACATTGAGATTCCTCATCAGCAAATGCAGCAAGGACAAGAGCAGTATGGTGTTCAGCACCTGTTTCAGCAAAGGTTTCAAGGCATCTGGACTATGACTCCTTTTGCTGAGCCTTCTGGCACAATATCCAACAGAGACAAGCAGCAATCAGCTCAGATTCTGTGCTAGAGGGGTATGTGGGTGAGCAGCAGGCTACAGAATAAACCAGCATCATTCCATGTACTGTGCTGGGGGGACAAGGCTAGCACAATACAGAGGAGATAAACTGAAGAAGTATAGCACAAGCCATGACATCAGTTGGCATGAGTCCCTTAAGGAAGGCTGCTAGGACCCCACCAGTAAAGCTGGAGCAAGAAGGCTGAAGAGAGAAATCTGTTCACAGGAAGAACTGGACTCAGGAAACAGAGAAGACAAAAAGAAAGTGGAAGACTCCAGCAAACAAATTAATTGCATGAGGAATGAGGGGGCATAATGACAGGATATTAGAGGAGGCATTAACTGGGACCTGGGTGAACAAGTCAGCATAAAGGCACTGGAAATGTCTGGGGTAAGGAAACGAACCAGACCTGAAGTAGGGCAGGAAGGAAATAAGGCTTCAATATTGAACTGAAAGCTGGGAATCAGGATGCCAAATTTAAGCATGACAACTAAGAATAGATGTGATATATGAAGAACAAAAGGCTGAGTCAAGCTAAGGAAAGAGACAAAATTAAGGCTGCTGACTCACAGGGAGGAATATCACAAAGAAATAACCAAGTTTATAGCTTCTGCCTCTTTCCCTGTCCACTCCCCACACTGACAGCTTAACTCATGCAGGAGCTTCTCAACAACTGCAGTTTGCAGATGGTGTTTCAAACTGGCTCTGGTTTCCTCAGAAATATCTGTACTAGTGGGTATGTGCTGACACAACTGGCCTCTGTAGAGGCTAAGCCCACTTGGCATCTGTGGATTTGTATCCTAGAAGCTCTGTAACCATGTGACAATACTCAGGTCTGATGAAGTGAAAGGTTTCAAACATCATCTAAGTTGCTGCACCTTATTTTTACCAGTCAAACAAGCTCAGAGGGCTAATGTGGCCAAAGTATCATAGAATCAGAGAATTGTTTGGGCTGGAAAGGACCTCCAAGATCGTCAAGTCCAACCATGCACCACCACCATGGTGAAAGCAATTCTTTCATCATTTCCCTCCCCCTTTAACCCAACCAGAAGAAATATAAACCAAACTACTTACTGCAGTGTTTCTCAGAGTGCCTGCCTCTCTGTTTACTCCTCCCACAGAAACAGGCTTCTCAAAATACTTCTGTGTTAGACTCTCAAAAGAGGGAACTGTGTCGCTGGGGTTTATCAGCCACGCTGCAATCCTGGGATCTAGCACCACACTATCTGCAACTACAAGGATAAGTTATTCCTGAGAATCAGAATACTTAAATTACCTCCCACACTGAGAAAGACCTGTAAAGTTTTACCCTCTATTTCTCCTGTAGACATTTTCAGAATCACAGGATGTTAGGGGTGGGAAGGGATCTCTAGAAATCGAGTCCATCCACCCTGCTAAAGCAGGATCACCCAGGGCAGGTCACACAGGAACACATTCAGATGGGCTTTGAAAGTCTCCAGAGAAGGAGACTCCACAATATCTCTAAGCAGCCTGTTCCAGTGCTCTGTCACATTCACAGTAAGGAAGTGTCTCCTCATGTCAAGGTGGAACCTCCTGTGTCCCAGCTTGTACTCATTGCTCCCTGTCCTATCACAGGGTGTTCTTTTCCATGGTACTGAAACTCTCTTTTCCAATATTAAGTATCACAGTATCACTAAGGTTGGAAGAGACCTCAAAGATCATTGAGTCCAACCTGTCACCACAGACCTCATGACGAAACCATGGCACCAAGTGCCACATCCAGTCCCCTCTTGAACACCTCCAGGGATGGTGACTCCACCACCTCCCTGGGCAGCACATTCCAACAGCTAACAACTCTCTCTGTGAAGAACTTTCTCCTCACCTCCAGCCTAAACTTCCCCTGGCACAGCTTGAGACTGTGTCCCCTTGTTCTGGTGCTGGTTGCCTGGGAGAAGAGACCAACCCCTTCCTGGCTACAACCACCTTTCAGGCAGTTGTAGAGAGCAATGAGGTCGCCCCGAGCCTCCTCTTCTCCAAGCTAAACAACCCCAGCTCCCTCAGCCTCTCCTCACAGGGCTGTGCTCAAGGCCTCTCCCCAGCCTCGTTGCCCTTCTCTGGACACATTCAAGTACATCACTTAACCACCAATCTAGTTGCTTCTGCACTCAGTGATTTTAACAGCAACATCAGTAGCACAGAGATTACAGGATTAGATGACAGATTAGATTATTACCTTGTCTCCAGCTAATTTCATCCCCATAAACTTGAAGCAGAGTCCTCAGGAAATCTTTTGCATTGAAGCAAATAATGGGAACTTTGCACTGAAGCATTTGAAACAACACTTGCCTGCACAGAAATAGTTTGTCAATAAACACTAGACTCTCAGTAGTGAATCTGTACTTTATACTTTTAATTAGCACATAATACTAAACAATTAATACATTTCTTTGTCCCTGTGAGGACAGAATACTGTATTTGAATACTAATTTCTCAGTTCAGTAATACCTGAAGCTTCATGCTATAATAAATGAAACATCCTAGGAGACATGCAACCTGTTCCAGTGCCTCACCACCCTCATGGGGAAGAAATCCTTCCCATGGCTCTAGGTCATCTAGTCTAAGCCCCCTGCAGTCAGCAGGAACATCTCCACTAGACCAGGCTGCTCAGAGTCCCATTAAGCTTGACCTTGAATATCTCCAGAGAGGGAGCCCCAGCTACCTCCCTGGGCAACCTGTTACTGTGTTTCATCACCCTCCTGGTGCAGAATTTGTTCCTGACATCCAGTCTAAATCTGCTCTTCTGTCATTTCTAGCCATTGCCCCTTGACCTGTCATTGCAGGCCTTTGGAAACAGTCCCTCTGCAGCCTTCTTACAGGCCCCTTCAGGTACTGAAGGCTGCTATTAGGCCTTCCTGGAGCTTTCTCCAGGGTGCTCCAGCCCCCTGATCATTTTTGTGGCTGTCATCTGGACCCACTCCATCAGGTCCATGTCCTTCTTGTGTTGAGGACTCCAAAGCTACAGGGCTGCAGTTAGTGACACACTGGGCCCAAAGGAATACTCCACTCTTATTTGATTTCTATTAGCCCAGGCCTGGCACAGAACTGAACCAGCTAATTCCAAATTCAGTGAACTGGAAGTCTAAAATTAACCCTGTGCCACATAAGCAACACCGCTGTGGCTAAAAGCTCCTGTAAAGCAAACAATCTTTCCCTACCAAGCAAATTTCTTGTGAGCCTGTTGTTCTTTTTCCCAAAGGGATGATGACTCAGTTTTTAAATAAATTAATCTATCATTCTCATGAGCAGCTTTCCAAGTGTAGTCAGCTGAGGAGCAACTGGGAGGGCAAGGGTGATCAGTCTGGTTCTTCACTAGCACAACAACTCCTTTCAGTGCCGAGGTTAAGGCCTGTTAAGCAGAATCACAACAACGTTTCTTCTGACAGATTTGATGCAACCCCATGAAGAAAATTACATTTCTATTTTACAATATAAAACCTGTGACAGACATTAGTTAGTGGATGCACCCCTGACCCAGCAGAGGGGCATGCAAGTGTTTCAGCCTTGAAACAGAAATCCACAGCAACAGAGCAAAAAGAAGGGGAGAAATATTCTAATGCAAACAGTCTCACTCTCAGGAACAAATTCCCACTTAGCCCAAGTGGGTTTATTTTGTTTATGTTTTAGGTTAGTCAGAAGTATTAAGGTTTGCCTCATTTTACATTTTGGCAAGCAATAGCATACAAAAATGGGCCAGATTCTAAGCTCCCAGTGAACGTGGGTTTGTGTTTATCAGAGCTACATGCACAGTTCACATGGTTCTGCAAATGGCACTCTAAATAGAGCACAACACAGAATCACAGAAAGGTAGGGGTGGGAAGGGACCTCTGGAGATCATCAAGTCCAACTCCCCTGCCAAGATCATCTAGAGAAGATCACACAGGAACATGCCCAGGCAGGTTTGGAATGTCTCCAGAGACAGAGACTTCACCATCTCTCTGGGCAGCCTGTTCCAGGGCTCTGTCACCCTTCAGTTAAAGAAGTTCCTCCTCATGTTCAGATGGAACTTCTTATGTCCAAGTTTGTGTCCATTACCCCTTGTCCTGTCACCAGGCACCACTGAAAAAAAGCCTGGTGCCATCCTCCTGCCACCCACCTTGTAAGTATTGATCAGCATTGATTAGATTCCCCCCTCAGTCTGTTCTTCTCCAGACTAAAAAGCCCCAGTTCTCTCAGCCTTTCCTCAGAGAAATGTTCAGTTCCCTAATCATTCACTAACCTGCTCTGAGCTGAGCTGTGAAGAACCATCTTGGTACACCATAGCAGTTACAAAAGCCACTGCCTGCTCTATAGATGCAAGCAATTCTCTTTTCCCCTCAAATCCCAGCTTGCTGGTATCACAAAGATCCTTCTCAGAAGGCACTGCTTGTCCACTGTTGTATCTTCTTTCATGTGAAGAAGGCTTTGCAGGTAATCTCCTTGCTTTCTCTGAACAACATGCAGGCACATCCTGCTTTCTTTTCATGGGAGCAGCTGTCTTCTTTTCACCAGCCTTCAGGTTTTTTGCTTCCACTGAAAGATTTCTTTCTCGACATCCCCACCTTGTCCAGTCTAAATCCTGGTGATAGCTCACTTTTTTGGTATCTTGAGAGCAAAGGATTTCATCAGTGTGGACTGTCCTGACTAGCTGACCAGCTGTGGCTTTTTCAGGGCTGGCAGATGTTTTTAACAAGGCAATTGTGGAATCATGAGTCTCCTGGGAAAATGGAGCATTTTAGTGCACCAGTTAGGAGAGAGAGACATACAGGAGTTAATGTAGATAAATCATACATACATACATAGAATAAACCAGGTTGGAAGAGACCTTCAAGATCATCGCGTCCAACCCATCAAGAAAGCTTTGAGTGAAATGATATTCTATGAACAAAATGCTGGTACTAACCAGAGTCAGCTTAGGGGAACCACTACTCTCCATGGGCACCCCCAGCTGCTATGAGCTACTCTTTTTTTGTACAAAACTATCCCAGCCCACAGGAGAAAGCAGTCTTCTGTATTTTGAGTGGCCTGAGTGGACTTGCTGATGTGTGCAGCTGAAACAGGAGTATGCTTGCAGCATCTGCAGCTTCTCAGTCAAATCCACAGATCTCACAAAGCACAGCCTGAGCTGGGGCTGCTGCAGTTACCCATTCCCATTCTTGCACTAGCACTCACTTGCAGCCACATAAAGCCAAATTCAAAGAGGTGATTAAGTCAAAACTTCCTGATACAGAGCAGTTTTTCATGTGACAGATCACTCAATGATTACATGGTAGTGATGTCTCAGTGACAGAGGTCTGAGAGCATTTTTAAACCCTGGTTGCCAGCTAAACATGGCAACCTTATTGAGTTCTGATCAGTCTGTCTTAAAAGACAAACTTCCTCTAACAGAGTAACAGAAGTGGGGCCAAGACTCTCAAAAGTAAATAGAGATCAAGTGAAAAATAAGATGCAAGAAAGTTATGTGAACCATGAGTGTGTGCAAGAAACTGAGAGACCAAATCTGCTAGAAAGACTGCTCTTATTCATCTTCAGTCTTACAATGTGCTTGCCTTTGCATATCTCAGATGTTTCTCCTTGTCACCTAGTTTGTTTTCCTTTGTCTTCTCTAGGCCTTTAAAAAAATAGAATGGGAAACATTTTACAACACAAAACTTGAGAGCAGAGCCTGTTACTCAGCTGACAAACCTTGTCACCTTACTGACACTTTCACCAACCCTGAAATAACAGCAAGAAACTGTTCCATGACAACCATGTTCCTTAAATCAATATCACTCGTTCTTAAAAGAGCCCTGCAGGTTTCCAGATACAAAAGCATGCTCTGTCCTCATCAGGTAAAAATTAATTCAAATTAGGCACAAAGCACACAGGCATTTTCCATGGTCTTTAGAAGAGGCAGTACTATGATACCATCAACAGGGGTAGGTCTTCTTTCAAGGCAAAACAGCCCAAAGCAAAGCTGGGAACATGGACATGAAAGAAAAAGAAATAACAATGTAAAATAAACTAGACACTTCACCATTTAACTCTTTTCCTGCCATTAGATAGTAAAACACTATTTGCAGATACAACTTCAGCCTTTGGCCCTGTTACTGTGAGACCACACAAAACCTGACAGGCTTTTGTGAAAGGGACCTTCAAGATCATCCAGTTCCAACCCCTCTGCCATGGGCAGAGACACTTCTATAAAACCAGATTGCCCAAGGCCTCATCCAATCTGCCTTTAAACACTGCCAGGCTTGGACCCTGCACAGCTTCTCTAGGTAAGCTGTTCAGTGCCTCACCACCCTCCTCAGGAAGAATTTCTTCCTCAAGTCTCATCTCAATGCAGCTTCTTCCAATTTGAAACCATCACCACACATCCTGTCACTCCATACCTTTATACAGTCTCTCTCCTCCTGTAGCCCCCTTCAAATCATGGAAGGCTGGTCTAAAGTCTCCCCAGGGCCTTCTCCAACAGCCCCAGCTCTCACCAAGAAGTCCAATGGCATCCTGGCCTGCATCAGGTATAGTGTGGCCAGCAGGAGCAGGGAGGTCATTGTGCCCCTGTACTCAGCACTGGTTAGGCCACACCTTGAGTGCTGTGTCCTCAGTTTAAGAAGGGCATCGAGACACTTGAACATGTCCAGAGAAGGGCAACAAGGCTGGGGAGAGGCCTTGAGCACAGCCCTGTGAGGAGAGGCTGAGGGAGCTGGGGTTGCTTAGCCTGCAGAAGAGGAGGCTCAGGGGAGACCTTCTTGCTCTCTACAACTACCTGAAGGGTGGTCGTAGCCAGGAGAGGGTTGGTCTCTTCTCCCAGGCAACCAGCACCAGAACAAGAGAACACAGTCTCAAGCTGCACCAGGGGAGGTTTAGGCTGGAGGTGAGGAGAAACCTCTTCCCAGAGAGAGTCATTCACCATTGGAATGTGCTGCCCAGGGAGGTGGTGGAGTCACCATCCCTGGAGGTGTTCAAAAAGGGATTGGATGTGGCACTTGGTGCCATGGTTTAGTAGTGATGAGGTCTTGGGTGACAGGTTGGACTTGATCTCTGAGGTCTTTTCCAACATTATTGATTCTATGATTCACAGCAGAGATGTTCCAGTCCTTGTGTCATCTTCATGGCCTACTCTGGACTTGCTCTAACATTTCCATATCCTTCCCCAGGAAACTTCAGACATTTTAAATCTGGGTTTCTTGACAATTCCTACAACAATAAAACTATAACCTAGGAATGACAGTAACCAAGTTGACATTCAGTGCTTTGACTTGTTTCACAGCTAGAGAATTCTTCTTGAGAAATTGATCCTCCAGAGATGATGATCAAGGTTACATTTCTCTCTTTCAGTACCCAGTATCTTAAGTGCTGTGCAGCCTCAAATTTCTGGTTTATGAAAACAGATCACCAGATGGCAGCAGAAACCCATCACAGAATTGTTCTGGTTGGCACAGACCTTTAAGATCACAGTGTCCGACCATGAAAATAATACCATGGTGGCACTAAACCACGTCCCCAGCTGCCATGTTCACACATATCTTGAACACCTCCAGGGATGGTGACTCCACCACCTCCCTGAGCAACCTATTCCAATGCCATCCTTGCCTTCAAACTCCTTAAGGGTGGATGGGACCACTGCAAGCTCGAGTGGAGAGGTAAGAGCACCTCGTAGTTCAATGTGGCAGATATTTGTCCTCTTTGAACCTAATATTTACCTCCTAAAGATAAAAAGGCTTTCCTGGAGGTAGAATTTAATCAGTCACATGGGGCTTGGCTGTGGGTGGACCTAAAATTAAAACAAATCTTTAAAGATCTATCAATAAAATACAAATAAACTGGGACTGAGGCACCCTCACAACATTCTGAACAAGATTTGTTCAGCAGTCAAAATCTGCTGAGGCACTTTTAACAATACCTAATGTGCTCAACCAGTGAGACCTCTGTTCACTCTTCCCCCTAGAATTTCACAAGGGGTGAGCTGCTAATGAACATCCAGAAGCCTGGAGAGTTCACAGGCAAGGTCCCTGTACCTCTAATGATCCTTAAATAGCTAATCGAGTCAACACATACATTTCCTTTACAGTATTAGTTAACTAACAGTCTGAAATCCTCATCTACTTCTATACCAGATACAGGAAGAAAAAGCCCAATGAATTGAGGGTGCTGTTAATATCCTAACTCCTCACACCCACATAGCATCATTTAATCAGGAAAGTCCCAGGAAATGTCAGTTTCAGCTTAGTTTCTTTTCTAAACCTGGAAACCTAAACTCTCACTTTCCCCACCCCGCAATTCAAACAGGGACTAGAGTTTGACACTGTTTGTTTGTTTGGGTTTCAGGTTTTCAGCTGAAAATAGAAACACTTACATAGATTGAGATTTACTCACTCTGGTTATTCTCTCTGCTAGTCTGAACTCCTACAGGAACAGACTGCAAAGCTGTCATAATCCTCTGAGCGATATCAGACAAAGGCACTTTAGAAACCTCACATCCTATGTATGTGTCCAGTTCCATTTGGAAGATTAAACCTAAACACAGAACACATGCAAATCATGCACTGTATCGGGGCCAGAGAACAATCCCCACTTACACTCTGCTGTAAATCAAGGCAAAAATAGAGTGAAGCCATTCACCCTCCTCAGGAAAAGCAGAGAGGCAGAAGGGCTTTCTTCTCCCTGATGTTCCAGGAGCAGAAGCATTCTTCTTTCCCCCCAACTCCAACAAGTCCCCCTAGCTTTAATAATTAAGAGCAATGCTTCTTTCCTACAGGGGTGAAGATCCCTCCTGACTTCTCTGAGCAGGAAGCAGCAAACTTAAAGCCTGAAGGGGCAGCTGCAAATCAGAACCCATCAACTAAACAGAGGAAACGCTTTGCATGAGAATGGGGCTAAAACCAACACACAGAGTCACCATAAATATTGACAACACTGAGCTGACAAAGTTTGGTATTTAATAAACACAATGTAGAGAGTTAGAATGTATGGAGTTACAGCCAACCAGTAAGTGAATTCAACATCTAAAAATAAATTATACTCCCATAAAAGTCTGCTACCAAAATAGTTTTCAGACTAGTTATTGAAGTTAAAGCTAATTTAGTAACTTTCATCAATATGTGCAATGCCCAAAAGCAAAAGCACCTGATCCCAGCAGAACAGAAAAGACTGGAAGTTCTCATACTGTAAAAGCCTCTTTAGGGCCATTGGTACATTGAGAAGCCACAGAAAAGGTGATCAGCAGCCTAACAAAGCCCAAGAAAGCAGTAATATGAAACTGAAATGCTTATCATTATCAATTACAGAGCAAACTCAGGAGTCCAAAAGCTAAACTTAATTATTTTTTTTCCTGTGCAGAGACCAGCCTGAGGATGGTTTCAATGGAGAAGGTAGGCCCCAAGTTACATTAAGAGATATCAGAATGGTCTTAAACCAGATGGTCTTGGTTCTTGAAACAGATTCTGGTACAGATTCCAACACATTTCTAACAAAGCCAAGTCTTCTTAAGAGAACTGGAAAGGAAACAATCAAAGAATATCTGTCTTGTAAAACTCCCCTCTTCAGAATGAGCACATGCCCTCATGTTCCAAAATCTGGAATGCCTTCTCTGCTTTATTTTCCAGTTCACATAGCAAAGGTTCTTAGCATGCAAGAAAACTTATCCCAAGGGTGTGAAATGTTCCTTTTTGCACTATGCGCTGTGCAGTGGGAATCAACACACAGGCTGGCAGAGAGCAGCCTGAATGCAATTCATTCCAAAAACTAATGGATTACTTCAGAGCAAAGAACTGACAAAACTGAGATTTGGAATCAGCAGGCAGATGCCAAGAACCGTAAAGCAGCACACAAACCAAGGCTGGTAACTGCCAGTTCAACATGCATTGCAATGACAGACAAATGTTAGCCTTGGTAAGCCAACACTGGTCACTCCATAAACTCATAGACAGTTCACATCCATCTGTTTTCCTTTAAGAGTACAGGGAAGTTTAATCATTAAGAACACCACTGGCTGTGAGGTTCTGATCTTCCAGACCACTGGTTTTCACCCGAGACTTCTGCTCAAGCTGCTCCACCATCTCTTTCAAGTGCTCTTCATCTTTGAAAAAATACAAATACAAGTCTCTTTCCATCTGATGGAGCTTGCTGGACTCCAGAAAGTCTCTTTTGGATTTCACATCAGCAATCAGATCCGTAAGGAGTTCATTTAGTTTACTTAAATCAGCTTGCAGGTGATGAAACAGCTCAGTAAGTTCCTGACAAAAAAAGAAACCACAAGATAAAACAAAAAAAATCATTACTTTATATTGTTAATACACCAATTCACTAGAAATAGACTTTTTTCCCTCCTTTTGGAATCCACTTTCGTTTGCAACTGAAGTGTTATCACAAAAACCCCAGAACCCCCAGTGATAAAGGGATTCCACTCAATATGCAGCTTCTGAGCTCACAGAATGGTACTGACAGCACGTTATGAAAGTGAGAGTCCATTACTTGGCTACTAAACCAGATGAGTTCAGACCACCAAAAATCCAGCCTCAACAAGATGGCTGAATGACATTTTCAATCAATTGCAAGTCCTCAGACCTAGCCAAACAATAAAAGAGAGCAAAAATAATCCACAACTAAAAAGCCAATTCAATTTTAAAGCTGAATCATTAATTACCAGCTGCAACTTTCCCAGCTGTCACTCTCAGGTCAGGGTAAGCAGGCTGCTCACCTACTTGCACATTATTTCCTAATTAAAGGGATTACTTGAGAAATGGTAGCAATAGAAAGAAGTGTCACTATGGTTTAAGGTGCAACTTGAATCAACAGAAAGGTATTTGACTGATTTAATAAGGAAGAATCCCTACACAAGTATTGTTCCAATTACAGAGCTTCCTTTTTAAATAGAAACTGTTCTATATGTTGCAAGTTAACTTGACAGATGGAAGTGCTAAATATATTTTTATGTATTTAACCAAGGCTGTATTATATAACACAAGACCTCCCTCAATCCACTTCTGGGATATCTGAAGTTATTTAACAAGCTGCATTTAACAACCCTATTCCCATCTAAAAGAGGCTATAGCACAGCACCTGGGAGGTCTGTAGGATTGTCCTGCTATATCTGTCCTTCAAAATTCTGATGGTCTTACTTTGCCCAGATCAGTCACCCAGATAATGCTAAAATGGTTTTGTTTGGAAGGGATCTTCAACACCATCTAGTGCTGTCTAGCCCCTCTGCCATGGGCAAAGAGACCTCCTACTAAACCAGGTTACTCAACATCCCATCCAACCTGCCTTTGGACACTGCCAGGCTTGGAGCCTCCACAGCTTCTCTGGGTAACCTGTTCTGGTGCCTCACCACCCTCATGGGGAACAATTTCTTCCTGATGTCTCATCTAAATCCTTTCAGTTTGAAGCCATTACCCCTCATCCCATCATTCCATGCCTTTGTCAAAAGTCCCTCTCCAGCTCTCTTGGAAGCCCCTTTCAAACACTGGAAGGCTGCTCTAAGGTAAAATGTCCTATGGTCAAACCATTCTCTTCAGGTATTACAGGTGACAGGGCAAAAAAAATAACCCAAACCCAGTTGAAATAGAGAAATTTCAGCGAGTTTTCCAGCAACATCATTTCCACTCCATAAACTTAATACAGGACACTCTGTACCTTTGACAGAAACTAAGTCAGGTGCAACAATCTGCTCAAAGTTCCTCACAGAGAGTTGTCAGCTGCTGGAATGGGCTACCCAGGGAGGTGATGGAGTCGCCATCCCTGAAGGTGCTCAAGAGGGGATTGGATGTGGCACTTGGTGCCACGGTTTAGTAGTCATGAGTTCTTGGGTGACAGGTTGGACTTGATAATCTTTGAGGTCTCTTCCAACCTTATTGATTCTATGATTCTTATGACCTGCCAATGTGAACTGAACATTTGCTATGAAGGATCTAAATACTGCTCCCATGGTCATTATGCTGATGAATGCTGCTGATGTGGAAGCCAGTTTGCGTGCTTCCAGCCTTCATACTACATTCTACTCAGGGAAAGAACATGACACACATCAACATGATAATTTTAATGATCAGGCAAAGGCTTACCGGACTTCTGAGCTGTAGCTGATTCCCTCCATGATACATAGCATCCCAAAGGGCATCCACATCACCTTCTAGCTTGGACAACTGGAGAGCCTGCTCCCGAGAAGATGCTTCTAGCTGATCTTGGGCAGCATCACAGTCCTGCTTTAACTTCCGAGCCATCTGCTCCAGGTTTTCATATGCTCTAAACAACTGGGGCTTTTCATCGTCTCCTTCCAGAGCCTTATACAGCCTGTAACACATGAATGGGACACCAAAGCCTTTTTGAGTCTCCTAAGCACTCCTGTCATTATTAGTCAAGAGAAGGTCACAGAAACACAGAATTATTTTGATTGGAAAGACCTTGAAGATCATGCAGTCCAATCATTCTATAACTCTACCAGGCCTGGTGCTAAACCATGTGTCTCAGCACCACAACTCTGCTTCTTTGAAACACCTCCAGAGATGGGCATTCAGCTAACTCCCTGCACAGCCTGTTCCAGTCTTTGAGAACACTTCTAGGGAAGACATTTTTCCTAACGTTCAACCTAAACATCCCCTGGTGCATCTTGAGGCCATCTCATTTTGATCAATCACTTGGTCCTAGAATTCTAATTCCTTCAACTTTAAAAAAGGAAAAAAAGTGGAAAAGTAACCAGCCAACATTTAATGACTTGGAGACCTAATAACAAACATGAGCAAAAACATTACAAGTTGCCAAACACACGATGGGAACAAAACAACTGCTGCCTGATCCTTGCAGTTACTCACTGTGCAAGACCACACTCAACTATCACTTAAGCACTTAAAGCACCACTGGAAAGGAAGAGGCAAAACCAGACATGAACACACCATGTGGTCCCATTTGTCCAATGCACATCACCAAAAGATTTAGTCTGGAGGTGACAGCACCACAGCACATGTTCCTAATGCACCACCTGAGCTACAAGCAGACTTTTAGACAGAAAAAAACAACTAACTCCTACATGGGTGAGAGGACACTGAAGCCAGATGGCAAATGAAGCAATAAAAATCATCTCAACACAGCTCACATATTCCAGGAGCTGTTCCTCTCCTCTACCACACGGGGGTTTTTGCAGGCTAAGCTTATAAGGCTGTGCACACCATCTGGGAAATCACTGTTAAGAACAGCTCTCTACGTCTGTGTTTAATCTAAAGTAACTTCCAAGAGGTCCTAGATCAAGGTATCATGTAAGAAAGGTTTGGCTTTAAATATTTAGTATCTCCTGGATCTTGCTTGGGAATGCTTCAGCAACAGTAACAAGATTGAAAATTGAATAGTTTTTCCTCAGGCAAACCTAAAAAGAACTTCAATAGGTAAGCAAGAGGCAAGGCTCAGATCTTGAAGGTTTCATTCTGGAGAATTCAAGGTACTAATTAAAGCAAACAGCTAAGGACTTAGCAACAGAAAAGGCTGAGCTGGCCAAAGTATCTCCCCAGCATTATTTTAAATTCAGTCCAAGTTCAGCAGTGACTATTACACTCACCTGCAAGGAAACCCATCCTCTGAACTGATGGTGCTCCTTGGCTTTGCCTGCTGAGCTCTTTCAGTCATCACCTGCAGTCTCTGCTCCAACTCATCGCTGCTTTGTTTCAGAGACTCCACCAAACCCTCCAGGTGAGAGTAGATCTTCTTAAGTTTCCTCATCTCTATTTCATAGGCTAGCTCAAGAAGTTCAAACGATGCTATCTGTCTGATCAAATGCCTGCACACTGCATCCTGTCTTGAAGCACAACTTTCCTGCTGAGCAATCTGATGATCCAAGCATGCTTTCACTACTGGTGTACAAAAAAGCTGGGCCTTCTCTTTCAGAAGGGGAAGCAGCTCCTCATTGTTTATCCGAGTGATGTCTTCCTTAATTGTGGAGATTTGATCATTTAGACTCTGTATTTTGGCATCCAGGTTTTCCTGGTTCCTAGGATCCTGCATAAAACAAAACAGTGGTGAATATCCTCATGGCTGCCTTCATGTCAGATGTTTCTTCAGTTCACACAAGATTCATGTACTTAAGTGAATCTTAGCACAATCTCCCCCACTGCCCAGGGGTGGCTCAAGATACAAGGTTGTGACACATTCTTAAATTCCAGTAGCCATACCTGCTTGTCACTCACTTGTTGAGACTGGGGAGGTTGGAGTAGATGATCTCTAAGGTCCCTTCAAACCTAAGCCTAAGGATTCAATTATCAGATCCACTTAAGTGGCACAAATAGTTGAGTTTCAAAAGAGTCCATGAACCACAACTTTTCAAGTTTGCTACCGAACATAAACAGGAATACATTTCTCATACCAGCTCCACAACACCACAAAACTCAACCAAAATTAAGCTCTTGTTTGTTGTACAGACAACAGAGAGCCAATTACAGTTTGAAATGACAAACTGAATTAGAAAGCCATTCCTTTCACTAGATCCAGCTGAACACACCTGCCCATGTAACAATCCACGACTTTCCGCCCCCTTTTGCAGCTTACCTTGTTTAAGGACTGCAGCATGTCCTCCGCACATTTGGTAGCTGACTTCCTGCTCTCCTCTTTCACTTGCATCTGGATGAGCTGATGTTGAGCACAGATATGCGCTATCTGGAGCCTGGCTATCTCTTGCCTCTCTTCACCAACTTCATCGGTCTCATGACAAGTGACTTGGTTGCCTAGATCTGCAAGCTGACAGCTGCCTTCGGGGGAATTTTCAAGCCATTCAGAAACACATTGACAAAAATGGCTTTTTACATAAGAGGTGACTGCTGCAGTGCTTTGCTCTTCCTCAGCCAAATACTCATCCAAAGAAAGTTGGGAAAAAAATACTGGATGCACACCTGCCCTTTGCTCTGCATCTGGAGCAGTGAAGAAAGAGACAAATTTCTTAGCTGCTTCCTTGAGCGACAGCAGTTCCCTATTAAGCTTCTTATTTGCTACAGTAAACACATTCAGTCCTCCTTTCAAATCTTTGTGTGCTTCTTCCTCTTGGCTTTTTAATGTTTGTAACAAATGGTTGTTTGCAGAACTCATAACTTGAAGCTTATTATGCCGATAAATTTGAAGGTTTTTTAACTTCTGAAGTGTTTGAAGCTCATCTTCCAATTCCTTCATTTCCTCATCTTTCTCCTCCTGCCTCCTGTTCTTTGAATCCAGAGGATTCAAGGTTTTAAGGACTTCGTCCAGTGCATTTCCTTCCAAAATGGGCTTCCCAGACTTCAAAAGGTTATCACAATCTTGCAGTTCTTTTTCAGAGACCACACACTGCTCATTTACACTGCCACAAAACCACTCCACAAAGGCTCTGTCTTCCAAAGACTCAAAAAGCCAATCAAAATCTCCTCCATTAAGTGAATCAGCTTCTGGATATCCAATTCTCTTAAGAGTTTCCACAAAATCTTTCCCACAGCTCATGGTTCAATTTTTTTTTCTTTGTAAGCAGAAAAGAGCCAAACAGATTTAAAAAAGAGAATTTGGTGTACTATGTCCATTACATATTTTCCCTTTTTGTCATTTAAACTGAGTATTTAGTATTTTAATCAAAAAAATATCTGTACAGGAAAAAGAAAGTGTCAGATCACAGCCAAGAAAAGAATGCTGTTCTGGATTTGAGTGGCTACTCAAAGACTAGAAATCAATTTTTATTTCAGGGATAGCTTAATGTGTTTTGTCCATCAAATCAGGACACATTTTTACTTCAACTAAGTCCCTCAAGCACTTATAAGTGCAAGCACTTATGTTTTTCCTTAATCCACACAAACTTATTATTAAATTGGAATACTATCATCAATTAAAAATCAACAGATGTAAATATTGAGCAATTTGCCTCACATTAATAAAAAAAATAAATATATAACATCAACCACCCACAAACATTTTGGCTCTTCCAAAATGACAGCTTTCAGCTTGCCCTAAAACCAAAACTAAAGTGAAGTTTCAGTATTCAGTATCACTAAGGTTGGAAGAGACCTCAAAGATCATCGAGTCCAACCTGTCACCACAGACCTCATGACTAGAGTAGGGGGGCCACTACTGGCCACTGCAGGCTTGAACTCACAACCTTCCCATTAAGGGTCTTATGTGCTACCAACTGAGCCACATTTCGCCACACTGCACTCCAAGATCTTGCTCATAAAACGTTTGGTTTTTTTCCTACTTCAGCAGCAAGCAGAAACTTGTCTTCAGAACCTTCATTTAAAAGTTCCCTCTGAAAATGGAACAAGAAATCCTTTAGCATAAAAATAGCTCAACAGAGTAACCGGTCTGAAGCCTGCACTGACTTCAGATCAGTGTAAACACTCTTGTCAAAACAGGGAAAAGAAAAGCAAGTAAAAAAAAGGTCAGAAAAGTAAGCAAGAAAAGTAAGTTTGCCGTTTCCCAGGAAACAAACCATCAGGTTTGGGATCCCACCATGAGCTCAACAGAGAGCTAAAAAGTAGGATAAATTACTAATAAAATCAGGAGTCCTTGTCTGCAATGCTCTAGCAATATCCAGAGGGTTTTTTCCCCGAGTCTGACGTTAGTTAATACTTTGCTTTCAGAACATATGCCACTAGGAAAAGCCACTTTGCCAGCCGGCCTGGAGGACGTCAGCGCTGAATATGAGAAAGCATCCCGTTAGAATACTGCGCGTATCTAAGTTACCTTAAGAGCTGCAGGCTATATAGGAAACAGTTTGGTGTTTCACACCACAGGGCAGCCTTCCACGCTTAAACGAGGCCCCTTGTCAAAAGGAAGCAAGGAAAAGCACAGAGCCGTATGTCGGTGTATGCAGATCGTGAGGCCTGCCGACGCCGTGGCTCAAGCCGCCACCACAAACACCCCTTCGGAAGCTGCCCACGATCCCCGTCCCCAGCCCGGGGAAGACAAAGCGCCACGACTGGGACCCTCAGGGGGCTTTCTACCAACATCCGTACGCTCGATGAGCCGCCGGCTGCCTACAGCCCCAAGGGGATCGTGGCTAGGAGCCGTCCCGCAGCGTGACAGGCCAGAAGGAGGAAAAGAAGGGGAGTGGGGGTGATGCGGCGGTTACTCCCCTCCCGGTGCAAGCAAGCCACGACCCCACACCGCCCGGTACTCACCGCAGCGCTCCGCCTCAGCCACTGCGCGGAGGAGAGAAGGAAGAGCGCGACACAGAAAATGGCGGGAAGGCTGAGGAAAGGCTAAGGGAACGCTGACGGGAAGGGTGGGAAAAAGGTAGTCTGGGGGGAAGGACAAGAGAAGGCTTGGGGGGTGAGGAAGAAGGACGGGGGCAAAGGAAGAAGGCGTGGAGGAAGGCAGAGGCCGGGTTGCCAGCCGGGGCAGAAGCAGAGGGAGCCGGAGCAGAGCGGCGCCCAGAGGGGGCAGGACCAGCGCCGAGATCAGGGCTCGAAACGCCCGCCACGCGCCAGTCTCGCGCGGCTTCCCGCCCTCTCCTTCCGCCTGGCGGCCCACGCACGCGCGCCTGGCGGCTCGGGCCGGGGGCGGAGGGGGCAGTGACGTCAGGGGGTGATGGCCCGTCTCTCCTCAGGGAGCAGGGGCGGTGTTGTCCCGCTCCTCACGGCGGTCCCTTGAGCCCGGCTGCTGCGCTCCCCGTTTTAACCTGTGCCGAGGGAGAGGTCAGAGAAGATGTGACTGCGATTTGATGCTGCTCAGCTTTGACCGGGCCTCAGAGGCGTGTGCCAGGCCACTGCCCAGTAGCCCAGAGGCGAGGCTCATGGTGGCCAGCACCCTTCTGCACACGGCTGCTGTATCAGCGAATCACCCCTGCCTAGGTCTCCTGGGATTCTTCTTCGTGGACTTTATGCCCGTTGATTTGTGTCATCCCATTTTTGAACCTGCCAATAAACCCAGAACTTCACAGAGAGCGAATTCCAGAACTCCACTACTGCTTTAAAACAAAACAAAAAAGTCCACACAAAATACTTAACTCTTTAACCCACCTCCACATAAAATGGCCCTTAGCAATGGTGCTGTGGCACTGCAGGATTTCTTGACTACCACCTCTGCATTTACCTTACTTATGACTTTTAAATCAATAGAAACCAGCAGTACATTTCCTTTCCTTAGCCTGGAGAAGAGGAGGCTCAGGGGAGACCTTACTGCTGTCTACAGCTTCCTGAAGGGAGGTTGTACTCAGGAGGGGGTTGGTCTCTTCTCCCAGGCAACCAGTACCAGAACAAGAGGACACAGTCTCAAGCTGTGCCAGGGGATGTTTAGGCTGGCTGTCAGGAAGAAATTCTGTCCAGCAAGAGAGATTGGCTATGGGAATATGCTGCCCAGGGAGGTGGTGGAGTCACCATCACTGGAGGTGTTTAGGAGGAGATGATGGGGTGCTTGGTGCCATGGTTTAGTTGATTAGATAGTGTTGGATGATAGGTTGGACACGATGATCTCAAAGGTCTCTTCCAAGCTGGTTAATTCTATTCTATTCTATTTTTCAGCTCTGGCCTCTCTCAAATACTTGAGCTGTAAAGCAAGTCTCCATTTCCTCCATTTTTCACACTTCTTTGCCTCTTACAGCATGACTGCACCTTGCTGAAGGTGCAGAGACAGGACTGCACATAAGTCCTCAAGGCTGCACTAAGGCTTTCTGTGAGGTCCTTCTTTCCAACACCATTCCTGACCATGCTCTCTGTCTGCTTGGCTTTTGGGCTGCTGCTGGCTATGAAGCCACCAGAAAGCTCTCAGCAGTGACTGCAGGACCTCTTCTGCATTGTGAGGGCTGGAGCGGAGTCGGCTTGGATCATGTAAACTCTTCACTAGCACTTTGAGCATCCTTCATCAGCCACTCCTCCCATTTAGCTGTCTTTGCTTCCTGTTTACTCTGCACATGCCACATCTTTCTGGGCTTCCCTGCTTGCCTCAGCAGAGCCTCCTTTCTCACTGAGCCTTGCCAGGGGAACATCTGGGCCATGGTTTTCTGTTTGTGTCAGACATTTTACCTGGGTTTCTACTGCACTGTTTTTAAAGCCTTCTGGGTGTTTGTGGGCTGCTTGCTTTCAGAACACTCTTGTAGGGTTTCCTGGCTTCCCCCCCCCCCCCATTTTTCCATAGGTCATTTTCTTAGAATTTAGCACCATTTGCTTGATTTGACTTGCTCTCTTCTTTCCTGGTGGTTTCTAAGACCACTCATTTTTAAGTCACTTACTGCATCCAGAAATGTTGTCTCAGCATTTCACCCTGGTGAGGCACCGACCCACTCTGTGGGTGGCTGAGCCCTCCCACTACAAGTCCTAAATGTGCAGCTTCCCTAATCTGACTTAATGCAATTGTTGAAATAAGTCAACACAGGGAAAGGAGCAACCTCGCAGCTCAGCATGGCCAAGACTAACTCCCATGAGGTGTTCTAGATCAAAACCAGCGCTTCGATGGCCTGCAAAGTGTAGTATGCTGATCGCTGGTATAACATGGTCTGTGCAAGGCCTTTTTCAATTAAACCCTGAGCTGGCAGTGAGTTCTCAGGGGTGAAAAGAGCTGTAGAGCTGAATTCCTCCCCATCAGATTACAGCCTGATATGCAGCTGCAGTTCAGCCTAGCTCAAGTTTTCAAATCATCTTGCAGATAGGGTTCACTGCACCTTGCTGACGGGGAAGGAACAAAAGCATTCACTAACTGATTTCAGAGGATTGTGCTGCTGCACTTCAGTCAGTTCCTTGCACTAATATCAGCTGGTCCTACAGGAGTATTTTGGAGACTTGTGTGTCAGTTCCTTGCACTAAAATCAGCTTGTCCTACAGGAGTATTTTGGAGACTTGTGTGTCAGTTCCTTGCACTAATATCAGCTGGTCCTACAGGAGTATTTTGGAGAGTTGTGTGTCAGTTCCTTGCACTAATATCAGCTGGTCCTACAGGAGTATTTTGGAGACTTGTGTGTCAGTCCCTTGCACTAAAATCAGCTTGTCCTACAGGAGTATTTTGGAGACTTGTGTGTCAGTTCCTTGCACTAATATCAGCTTGTCCTACAGGAGTATTTTGGAGAGTTGTGTGTCAGTTCCTTGCACTAATATCAGCTGGTCCTACAGGGGTATTTTGGAGACTTGTGTGTCAGTTCCTTGCACTAATATCAGCTGGTCCTACAGGGGTATTTTGGAGACTTGTGTGTCAGTTCCTTGCACTAAAATCAGCTGGTCCTACAGGAGTATTTTGGAGACTTGTGTGTCAGTTCCTTGCACTAATATCAGCTGGTCCTACAGGGGTATTTTGGAGACTTGTGTGTCAGTTCCTTGCACTAATATCAGCTGGTCCTACAGGGGTATTTTGGAGGCTTGTGTTTCACAATATTGTTTTCTGGTCAGTTTCCTAAATATGAGTGTTACTCACGTAAAGACTACCTGAGTAAAAGCACATTTGTACACCTAGAAAACTTCCAAATGCTCTTCTGTCCTGAGAGAGCTGAGGTCTGTAACTGAAGTCCACATCTGAGATGAAAGAAGACACATCTAATAAAAGATTGTTTAGCTTTTGTCTATCCAAGCAGCTATCTGGATTGTTGGAACTAACACTTTCCCTGCATGGTCACTTCCTCTCCCTCTGTCCACAGACACACATGCAATGTCCCACCTCCTTCATGGCCTTCCACAAAAATGACATCCCCATCTGAGACCCTGAGCAACGTAGTCTAGTGGAGGGTGTCCTTGCCAATGCCAGGGGGTTTGGAAATAGATGATCTTCCAGGTCCCTTCCAACCCAAACCATTCTAGGATTCTATGATCTGCTTAGCTGGGCTGTAGCTGGTTTAGAGCTACATGTGTGCTGGACAGTAGCCACTTCTCCAAAGAGTGAAGAGCTCAACTTGACCAGCCCTGGGGCATGATCAATGCAGGAAACAATTAATTCCTCTTTCTACCCAGACATGGAATGTTCCTGGAAGTTTTCACTGTGGATTAGATTGCAGCCTCTCTGCTTTTATCAAATTTGGTGAAAATTAGCCTGAAGGTTCAAAAGTTATGAAGGAAAGGAGGAGAGGAACAGATGGACAAAAGAGGAGATGGCAGACAGCATGATCTCATAATCCCCACTGGCATCGGAATTCAGGCTAGAACTGAAATGTTTTAGGTCAGAACATCATGCACCTACATTACTCATTTTGAAAGAACAAGCCTCTAATGTGGAACAAATTTTCATTTGCTAGAACATGGACCAGCTTTTAGGGCAGAGATTAAACACCAGCCTTCCCCTGCACATGTTACAGACACATCTTCAACATTTCTTATGGTCCCTTTCCCCACCCAGCCGCAGCCCTGTGTGTCAGTGTTTGCTTTTGCACCTCCCTACGGGTCAAGATTGTTTTTCTCTGATTCATTTTTTCTTGGTTGTGTTCAGTCAAAACATAATTGCAGGCTTACCTTACCCTTTTTTTCCATCCTGGGAGCAGTTGCTTTGCATTTGTGTCCGAAAACCAGCGAGGCTGCTTAGATAGTATATTGCTTTCACAAGCCATTTTATGGTGGATTCCAGCAGATTAAGACATGGACATTTCTGGAAGGATGTCTGCAAGCTCTGCACTGTTCCATCAAGGCCATGTTGCCTTTGTTCCACTGCAAAACATGACATTGTTGAGCCTGATACCTCAGAGGGAAGCTACCTCAGTTACCCATTGGCAAAGGCTGGGGGAAAATAGCCACAGAGTGCAGCTGCCAACATGCCGGCACCACGGCTAGCCAGGATCACCCCTCCCTCTGGGACGCATCTGCCTGATGAAAAACTCTCAGTTCTGAAAGTGGTTTTGCTTATCACTGCTGCAGGGTTTGGGTTGGTTTTGTTGTGTGAAAAAAGAAAACCACACAGAGAAGAAACAAGGGTTTTAGCTGATAAAGTGTGACGGTGTAGAGGCTTTTTGCATCACGCTGCACGTCTGCAAACAGCAGCAGGATGTTGAGGTCCCTGCTGCAAGCTGCTGGAGTAGCACCCACTCTCTGGAAGCACCCTAAGGAGTAACTCACTGCTTTAAGCAAACTTAAAGGTTGGGCCAGATGTTCCTTGGGGTCCCTTCCAACCTGGCATTCTGTGAGTCTGAACTCAGCACAGCTATTGAGGTGCTGTGTGAACTTCTATGACAACAAAGTCAGAAGACAGAAATTTGGCACCAGTTTGCTTCCTCTCACCAGCACATCTATCTTCTCTCTAGAGGAACAGTAGATTTCATTCTGGGCTCTCTTATTCCCAGAAAAGCAGGCCAAAGGGATTTGTTTTCTTCAGCTTTGTTGGATTCAATGCCATAAATATAACAGAGGCACCTAAACATTTGGGTGAACTCATGCATCAAGGCACGTGATGGAAAAAAGCACTTTTTGTGCTAGAAAATTGTTTGCTTACTCTTCTGACCCTGTTCTGGAACTGCTACAGACACAAAAACCCCCAAACTATGAAGAAGTTAAAAGAAGTGAAAACCACAACAAAAAGGTATCAAAAGTTGTGTTTATATTATGAGCAGATGATGCTCCAACACAATGCACTGTGAAGTATTGCTCCAGTACTGTCAGAAATACTCACAGGAGGTTCCACCTCAATGTGACGAGAAACTTCTTTGGTGTGAGGGTGCCAGAGCCCTGGAGCAGGCTGCCCAGGGAGGTTGTAGAGTCTTCTTCTCTGGAGACACTCAAAACCCACTTGGATATGTTCCTGTGTGACCTGCCCTAGGTGATCTGGCTCTGGCATGGGGGGTTGGACTGGATGATTTCACAGTATCACAGGTATAACTAGCGTTGGAAGAGACCTTGAGGATCATCGAGTCCAAAGAGGTCCCTTCCAGCCCCTCCTGTTCTGTGGCTCTGTGTGCCACAGAATGCAATAGGCACAATGTGCACGTGTAAAAAGGAATCTACACACCTCACAGGCTCCCACCCCTTCCTCTGGCCCTGGCACAGAATACCCTCACTGACACCTTCAGCTAACAATTTGCCCAGCAAGCAGCAGGCTGCCTGTCAGTGCCTCATGTGCACCAACATTCCATCAAAAGTCCATACTGCACAGACCCTTTCAGTGACATGAGTCATCCAAAACCACATTCTATGCTCACATTTTAGTTTGCCTTTCTGATTCATAGCTCTGCCTCATGGCAGTGACATTGGAGTGAGAAGCTCCCTTAAAATAAGGCAGAAGGAAAGCCAGAGGTAACTGGTGAGGATGAGCAGCAGGACTCCAAACTAAGGGAGCTGTAACAATAAATTACTTCAGGGTTGCACAGTTCCTTCTGTGCAGAGTTCCTGCTGACTAATATCCATGAATGATTCCTAATAGTAGCCGGATTTACTCCAGGTGATCCTGCTCTAACAGGGGTGGTTGGGCTGGATGATCTGCAGAGGTCCCTTTCAACCTCTACCACTGTGAGATTCTGTGAGAAAATGCAAGGTGGAAGCTCTGAGACTGGAGCACCTGGACTCTGCTTTGCTATCAGGTGAGACTCTCCCTGGATGTGCCTCCCCAGGAAGCCTTTGCTGGGGTTAATTCACAACAATTCAGGTAGAGATAGCAGTCAAGGTGACCAAATGGTTTCTGCTCTACTCTAGCTCACACATTCCCTGCATTTTCCTTCCAGGTGGCTGTGACACACTTGGATTTGTGGGTTTGGTTTTTTTTGGTTGGTTGGTTTGAGTTTTATTTTGGTGTTTTTTTCAGCTACCAATGAACAACAGTGCATTTACTCAGTCCCTAAAGGAACTTTAGGCTCCTTTCATTGCTGGTGAAATTAACTTCTGATGTTTTTGCTACACCACTATTTGTAGGAAGTGCAGCTCCCCCTTCTAGAGCATCTAAAAAGATTCAGAGAGTCCTTGAATCACAGAATCTCTAAAGAGCATCTAAAGAGATTCATAGAATTCCTGAATCCCAGCTGGTGGGGGTTGGAAGGGACCTTTGGAGATCATGCAGTCCAACTGCCGTGCTCCAGCAGCGTCACCCACAGCAGGTTGCCCCCCAGGATCTCAATGTCCAGGTGGGTTTGGAATCTCTCCGGAGAAGGAGACTCCGCAACCTCGCTGGACACCCTGCTCCAGGACTCAATTCTCCTTCCATTCTGGCAAGTGGAAGTTAGAGGATTATATATCAACACTGATGGGCTCCAACCACACACAACCAATGGCCTCTACTAGTTAAGAAAGAATTAAGCGGTTTCTGAAAGAAAAAACTATTTTGCAGACATTCTCTTATCAACCCCATCAGAAAATGAAGTGCATGACATTAATCTGACTCGATTAAATGATGATGTGGTTCCTTTCCAAAATGTGTTTCTTTTCCAAAGGGCTCATTTGCAAGGATGAAAAATGTCACTGCTAATTACCAGTCTGTTAGAAAGTTGGTAACATGGTGAAATAATCACTTGTCCAAGAAAAGCAGAGGAACATCCTGCAGCTAAACACACCCCGGGGCTTGGAACGGGAGCAGGTCTGCAGGCGGAGCTCAGGCACACGCAGCTTCACCTCTTCCTGTTTCCCACTTCTGCTGGCATTGCAATTCATCCTCTGGAAGGGGTCATGCAGAGTGCACACCCAGGTGCTCCGAAGGCTGCCACTTCTCACAGTCCTTTTGCTGTAGATCAACAGGGTTAACTTCTTTCTGAACACAGAATCACTTTAGGCTCTGTGTGGTACAGCTGAACCCACACCCAGCTGTGCAGAGGGCAGAATTCTGACCATTTGAGGGCAGAAAGAGTCTTAATTCTCTAAGTTAGATGCAAGCTGTATTTGATTTGAAGGGTTGATTTTCCACTGCAGTTCTTACACCAAGAATTTAGGCTAGAAACTCATCTATAAACACCAGATAAAAACCTGTTCTCATGGATTTTTGGAAGCCTTTTTATTTTGGCTTTAATCTGGTAGAACTCACTCTGAACTGAGTTTGCTTTTGCACAGGACAATGCAGGAACCAGGCCCTGGGTAGCCTGGAGTAGTAGTGGAGAGTTTCTGCTGGCCAAACCCTGCCCTTTTCAGAAGGTAAATAGATCAGCTGGTGGGCCCAGAGGTACCTGTTGGGTGCAGAGAAGATGGATGTAGAGAGGATCACAAATGCGGCGCAGAATCTGCAGCAACTGCTGGCAGCTTTAGGCTGTTTGTTTCTGCCTCTCCCCGGTGGTGACAACGCACTCATGAGCTGGAGGAAGAGCTCACCCAGGAGCAGTGCAGGGGGCTGTGCCCTCCCAGCACCTGCCTGCTGCAAGGGAAAGTCCTTCATCTCTTCTCCCACCAGGAAACAGGCCAGACTTCTACAGCTCCATAAAAAGAAGTTCTCGATGACTTCATCTCTGCGGAGCCTTTTCCACAGAGGAAGGGACCTGGCAGCCCTGTCATTTTGTCCCTACTCCTTCTTTTCCTCTATGGTAATTGCAGAAAAAATAGCCTGAGAGCAGCAGCATCTCCTCAGCTGCTAAAAGCATGGGCATGACAAAGCTGGCACAGCTGGCACGCGCTGGCAAGATTGCATCTCGCAGCAGGCAGGATGCTCTCTGCAGCCACCTGGCCACGAAGGGTGCAGACGGATGCACCACGGAGCACACCCACGGAGCACACCCACGGAACACACACCCATGGAGCACGCACACGAGGCACACTCACCAGTATCCAGCTTTTTAAAATGAATAAAAATAGAGCACTGAGCCATTTCCTCTTATCCTGCTTACTAGGGAGAAGAGACCCCCACCTGTCTCCAGCCTCACCCAACCCAGCTGCCAAAGTGAGGCTTGGAACAGTTGTGCTGCCTTCAACTGGGCTGCTCCTGGCCCAGCTGTGCAACAGGGGCTGTGTCTAAAACCCACCTTCAAGTGGGCTGCAGCTGTTGGGAGGCCATAGAATCACAGAACCATTTTTGTTTAAGCCCATCGAGACTCCCCCCCCCCCCACCCTTTATCAGCATAAGAAGAACTGTATCAGCTGTAAGAACTGAAGAAGCCACACCAAATAAAGCCTTTTGATTTCCACTCAAGATTATTCGAGTAATTTTTATTGAAAATATAAGATCTACAAAGCCATGGATACCCAGCGTGGAAGAACTCATTAAGTTAGCACATTCATCTTTCAAAGGAAAAATTTCAGGTCGACCTAAGGTACAAGAATGCTCAACTTCAAATCTCGGTTTGGTTTGGTTTTTCTTCCTGTGTGTTTTTTCAAATCTCTTTTCATTAGGAGGTTCTGTGCAAGAGCTGCTTGTCATGAAAGGAAACACCTCTGACAATTCATGAACGTGTTCATTAGAGAATAAATGAACAGCCAGATACGAAGCCCGGTTTTGCGTCGGTTGGGTTGGGTTGGTTTTCCCCCCCCCCTGTTAACAGTCATGTGTTAAAGTAAACTTCTTCATTTTTTTTGTGTGTGTTGGTTTTGTCTTTTTTTTTTTTTTTTTCTCTTTTTTTTCCTTGTTTTCCATGATTTGGAAATTAGTTACATATGCACCAAAGGAGCGAGTAATTTCTGCTGCTTGTCAGCTACACACAAGGAGTATATTGCTGTGTGCTTTCCCCAACAATGAGGAGTTTAGTAAATGCAAGGTGTACAGAACGTAATACCAAAACCTGCATCACAGAAACAAACAGAAACAACCAAAAAAAAAAGAACAAAACAGGGGAAAAAAAAAAAAGGAAGAAAGAAAGAAAGAAAGAAAGAAAGGTTAATTCGATGTTTTCTTATTCAGCTGCCAGAGTTTATAACCTTGGGCCTGTCCCCAGAGCCAAAGCAGGGGTGGCCGTCCACTAGGTTATGTAAATTAAATGTCTACGTTCTCCTTGTTGGCAAATTCCAAGCAGTAAAGCGAGAGTGCAAACAAGGATCTGTAAGCTGCCACAAAATGGATTCATGTTTCTACTCTGTGTTGTAAGAGCCAAAGGGAGGACACGAATGTCAGATGTTGAAAGAACAACTGAACCTTTGTTTTTGATCGTCATGGTCAGTCTGTCATGAGGTCTTGTATCCCAGTGCTAAAAATGGCACCGCACTTGGACATCCCATAGCCTTACACAGCACGATTGTGTTTCCCTAGCCACTGAGCGCTGGTCTCACAGAGACCCTGACTTGATAAGCTAACAAAATAGAGATTTGGGTGCTGAAGAATCCAAGAGAGGGTTTGCACAGAGACGATTCACCCTCGCACCAAAACCTAATCGTACGCTGTGACTTAAAGCCACGCTGACTCAGCTGTGAGAGGGTGAAGGTACAGATGCACCTCTCTGCTTCATCCCTAAGGAAGTGGACAACTGACCATTACCAAAAGAGGGGTCTAGAAACAAAGCTTAGTTGTCCTTTAAACAATGGAAAGGAGAGGCATACATAAATGGTCACCAAGGCACAATATGACAAAGGTGAAGAGTCCCTGAGACTCTGGTCTGGGTCTGTACCATTCCCCTCCCTATACAAGTAAATGAGAACATTTAGGAAAATATAATACAAAATCTCTTACAGGAAATATAGACTACACTTGCTAAAATCACTTCCCTAAAAGTGTTTAGAGCTTTTTTTTTTTCCTTTTCTTTTCTTTTTTTTTTCCTTTTTCATTTTTTTCTTTTTTTTTTTCCATTTTATTTTTTTCCTTTTTTTTTTTTAAACATTTTTTTTCTCTTTTTTTTTTCTTTTTTATTCAGGGTTTTTGTGTTTAAAAGACCTTCTTTAAACAGAGAATGCAAAGAACTGGTCCAATTGTTTTTCTTACCCGGCAAGCCAAGCTCTAATGACCTCACTAAGCAGAAGTTGTATTAAAAATACATCTTCAGAGTATTGCTACAATTTGGGTAAATATGTTCTGAACAGCTTGATGAGGACTAAATAAACTTTGCTGTTTTACAGCTTACATTTATCTTTTTTTTTTAATCTTTTTTTTTCTCTTTTTTTTCTCTTTTTTTTTCCTCTTTTTTTTCCCTCTTTTTTTCCTTCTCCTTTTTTTTCCCTCTTTTTTTCCTTTTTTTTTTCTCTTTTCCCCCTCTGTTTTCCCTCCTTTTTTTCCTCCTCTTTTGTTTTCCTTTTTCCTTCTCTTTTTTCTCCTCTTTTTTCTCCTCTTTTCTCCTCTTTTTTCTCCTCTTTTTTTTCTCTTTTTTTGCACTTTTTTTTTAATAGAAAATGCAATTATAGTGTGCAAAAAGAAAACAAAATTAAGTCTCTCCTAGCTGAATACTGTAACTGTAAGCCATGCCCTGCGTAAAAATGTATTGATGTGTGTAAATAGAAGGAAAGAAATGAAAAAAAAACAACAACAAACAACCCTCAGAAATACAAGCAAACAGAGATTTGGGTTCCTGGCAAGGAAAAGATTAACTATCACCAAGTGGAGCACTGGAGTTCTGTGTTCTTCAGCCAAAGAAACGAAAGGAACGACCCAAAAGCAAAAAAAGCCACTGAAATGCTTCAGATGCCATCAGTTCCACAGTAACAGGTTAAACTCGCGGTGCTGCTCCCGTTAACATGGAGAAGATGATTTGCTGCTGGTTGGATACTGGATACAAGAAAGCAAAAGACAGTTGAGATCATCCCACATGAAGTCATTACTAGAGCTGGCTTTTCCCCCGTGTTGAAGTACAGCAGTGACTTGTAAATATGACCTTTGCTAAAGATCAGCTGAGATTTGAAGACTGATCTGCCTTGCTTCACCCAAACAACAAACTGCTGAAAGGATTTGCTCTGTGGAGCCCTCCACAACAGCGTTCGAAAAGTTTGGGCTGGTTTGACTTTTTTTTTTTTTTTTTTTAAATCCATGAAATAAAAAAAAAAAAAAACCCACCAGAAAAAAGTAGTTTGGGGTTTTGCTTTTGTTTTTTGTATCTCTGAATCACTAACACACTGTAGATTCCATTTATCCTTCCATGGCTGAAAATGGATTCTGCAAAAATCAAAATAACTGTCAAACTCCCCTTACACCTTGCTTCCAACAGGTTGAATTTAATACTTCTTGAATGGAATGACATCATTTATTATTTTTTTTGTTTGGTTTTTTTTCTCTTTAAATTTGCAGTATGGCTACATCAAGCTAGCTTTTAAGTCACAACTGTACCTAACCACAGTTCTCTGCAGCAAACCCAGGATTTACAAGATCTAATATCGTGGTTACAGTGCAGGGAACCGTGGGTAAGAAACCTCCAGGTCAGAGTACTGTGGTTGGGGTTTCCCGGAAGAGTGGCAGTTGACACCTCTGGAATATTCATATTTAAGTGCTTCAGTCAGATGGTCCTGAGCTGGGTGGGTACCTCAGGCACTAGGAGAGCCTGGCGTTCAGTCTGCGGGAATGTGTGTACCCTCCGTCGCTCGAGCCGCTTTGCAAACTGTAGTGGTCTTCAGCGTCGCTGGCACTCCCAACACTGTCCATTTCCCCTGGGGTGAACTCCATCCCTTCAATGTCTACTTCTACAGGAAAGACAAGAAGGCATGTTTTCAGAAAGGCAGCAGTGGCAGCAAGGAGTGGTGGCCCACTCTCAAGCACTCTTCACCCAAATCCTAGCTCATTTTCAATCACAGAATGGCTCAGGTTGTAAGGGACCTCAGGAATTAGGTAGGAAGGGATCTCAGGGATCATCTACTCCCAAATTCCCTGCCATGGCAGAGACACCTCTCAACCAGACTTGGCTGCTCAAAGCTTCATCCAACCTGGCCTTCAACACCCCCAGGGAAGAGGCATCCACAGCCTCCCTGGGCAGCCTATTCCAGAGCCTCACCTCTTTTGTAATAAAGAACTTCTTTCCAGGATCCAGTCTAACCCTGCTCTCCCTTAGCTTCAAACCATTCCCCCTTGTCCTGTCTCTAGATACCCTTATGAAAAGTCCCTCTTCAGCCTTCCTGAAGGATCCCTTCAAGTATTGGAAGACAGCTCTAAGGTCCCCCTGGAATCTTCTCTTCTCTAGGCTGCACAAGCCCAGCTCCCTCAGCCTATCCTCATTTTATGTAATTAAAACCCAAGAACTGGCACAGTAGCTCCTGAGGAAAGGATCATCTTGTCCACCTGAGAATTCAAATCCCTTCTGTCCTCATCCACATAAATATACTGCATGACATCAATACCAAATGCTGGCCCAGAACTGTTCCAACCTGCTCACAGACACTGATTGTAAAAGTCCTCCAGCCCTCCAAGGCTGCAGGACTGCTCCTGGTAGTTCCAGCCCATACGGGTGTCGGCTGGTGGCCACCACGGTGTCGCCATCTGTCCCCCAGAAACTGCTGACCACCAGCTCAGCTTCCCCAGGCCCTGACAGAGGCAGCCTGTGCCAGTATTCAGGCACAGGGGGACTTCAGATGGGAAAATAAGGCACAGTGAGAGGCAGCCTGAGGAGCTCTGCCTTGGTTGAGAATGGCTTTTTAACAAATATGTGACAGTTTCACAAGAAGTGCTGCAGAGTTTATTTTGTCTCACAAATTAACACCAGCAAGGCTTTTTGTTTTTTGTTCACTGCCTTACCAGTAACTACACTAAAAATGCAGGACATGAAATGGTGATTGTTTGAAAAAAAGCAGCAATACCACAGGCAGTGTACGTAGCTTTAAACCCACCTGCAGCATCAATGGCTTCCAAAGGTGATTTTAGACAAAAGAACCTTTTCCCAACCATGTGCCAAAGAGGCAGTTGGGGTTTTTGTCCTGCAAATCACAAAATGGAGCAATTCTCACAGAATCACAGAATGGTGGGGGTTAGAAGGGACCTCTAGAGATCATCGACTCCAGCCCCCTGCCAAAGCAGGGTCACCAAGGGCAGGTCACACAGGAACACATCCAGATGGGTCTTGAAAGCCTCCAGAGAAGGAGACTCCACAACCTCTCTGGGCAGCCTGCTCCAGAGCTCCAGCACCCTCATAGCAAAGCTTTTCCTGGTGCTGAGGTGGAACTTCCTGCATTCCAGTTGTATCACAGGACACCACTGAAATGAGCCTGGCCCCTTCTTGACTCCCACCCTTCAGATGCTGATCAGCATTCATTAAGATCCCCTTTCAGGCCTTCTCTTTTCCAGACTAAAGAGTCCCAGGTCCGTCAGCCCTAAATTTTGCCGAAAGCTTGCTTTTAGCCCCAGATCCCGAGTGTTTTGTCGCTGCCCTGCTGGAGCAGCTGCTGTGGGCAGGGCTGGTGCAGTTACCTTGCTCAGAGTCAGTGGATATTGTTGATCCCATGCTGTCGGTGCGGATCCGCTCCATGCCCTGCACGGAGAGCTGCTCCAGCCGGCGCTTGAGGTAGCGGTGCTCCCGCTGCAATTGTTCTTTAATGTTCAGAGCTTTCCGGTCCTGCTCTTCCAATTTCTTAAAGGAGACAGACAGACAGTCAGCTGGCAGGTCCTCCTCACCTTAAAACATGTGTAACTTAGGAACTTGGCCTAGAACCATAGAAGTGTTTCTGTTGGAAAAGACCCGAGTCTGACCATCAACCCAACACCACCATGGCCACTGAACCATGTCCCAAAGCGCCATGTCCACAGGTTTCTTGAACACCTCCAGGGATGGTGACTCCACCACCTCCCTGGGCAGCCATGCTCCACAGCCTTGTCATTGTAAAGCACTTAAAATACTTTAATTAACACAGAACAAAAATTGAATTGTTGCTTGTTGGCTTACAAACAAACCTTGACTGTCTTTACCATCTCTTTCAGTTGCAGAGGTCATAGAATCATAGAACAGTAGGGGTTAGAAGGGACCTCTGGAGATCAGGCCAGCACAGTTTGAGCAGACAAGGCCAAAGCTATCAGTGGTAGCCATTTAAAAATACTGACTTGATAATTGGGGAAGAAAGTGTTAGAAGTATGATGGCATCAAAGACAGGAAGGACACACAAATCCAAACACCTTAAATTGTTTTATGTCTTACATTATTTTATATATTATGAGCCAGGCTATGCTCAAGTAGCCAAGAAGACCAACAGCATCCTGGTCTGGGTCAGCAAAAGTGTGACTAGCAGGACCAGGGCAGTGATTGACCCCCTGTGCCTAGCACTAGTCAGGACAGACCTAAGCACTAGGTTCAGTTTTGGACCCCTCACTACAAGAAGAAGGAGAGTGCTCAGTGAAGGGCAGTGAAGCTGGTGAAGGGTCTGGAGAATAGGTCTGCTTAGGAGCAGCTGATGGAGCTGGGTTTAATATGGAGAAAAGGAGGCTGAAGGGAGACCTTCTGGCTCTCTACAACTCCCTGAAAGGAGGCTGGAACCAGGTGGAGGTTGCTCTCTTCTCCCGAGTACCAAGTAATAGCACAAGAGGTAATGGCCTCAAATTGCACCAGGTTTAGGTTGGACATTAGAAGAAAGTTCTTCACTGAAAGGGTTCTCAAAGACTGGAACAAGCTGCCCAGGGAGGTGGTTGAATCCCCATCCCTGGAGGTGTTTCAAAGAGGCAGAGATGTGGTGCTGAGGGACATGGTTAGAAACAGACCTGGTAGAGTTAGAGAATGGTTGCACTGGATGATCTTAAAGGGCTTTTCCAAACAAAACAATTCTTTGACTTACAAACCCCTAAGTGATGCAGTAAATTACAGACTGCAGCAGTAAAAGCTCTGATAAGCAAGGCCAGATTTCCCTGTTTACACCACCACTGAGAGTCAGGAGACGTGCAGGGAGTGAGCACAGCTGCTGACCCTTCCCCCTGCCATCTGAGAGACCCTAGGCTGGGTTTTCAGAGGAGAGCACCCTGGGGCAGTGCATATCAAACCAGAAGCCAAATCATTTGAGGGATTTTGCTGTTCAATGCAAGCCTGAGAGCAGAAGTTTTTAATCTTTGATACAGTAATGGACATTATGAACAGAGCAGTCTCCCAGCTGAAGGAAACTGAACTTCTGCAGCTTCATGTCCAGGCAGCACACCACGCAGATGCACGTCATAGGTGGATACCCAGTGTTTTAACAAGCAAAGGGTTTGGCACATCCATGTGCACAACAGACCAAAATGTGCCCAATTGATCAGATTTCCTTTTCCTCTCTTTTCCTGGCTGCAGTCCCAAACTCTTAACAACTATTTTAGGAATGAACTCAGTGATTCATATCCAGGAGACTCAAAAAGGTCCAATCCTTTAGTGCAAGTTTCAACGTGTAGACTCTTGGAATCACAGAACAGTCTGGATTGGAAGGGACCCTCAAGATCATCTAGTTCTAACCCCAGGCAATGGGCAAGGGACACCTCCTACTAGGCCAGGCTGCTCAAGGCACCATCCAGCCTGGCTTGGTTGAATGGCAAAGTTGAAAGTTCAGAGGTATTGACAGTGTTGGATGTGTCAGACAGGCACTGGCATGCTCTGGCTGACCTGATGAAGGGCAGTAATTAAGTGGCAACCCAGCCAGGGTAGGTTAAGATCTTAAGAAGTTAATCTTCAGTTTCAGTTCTCCAAAGATGAGAACCATGCATGATGGACATGGAAAGTATCTGCCCCTTGCTGTTTTTTATCAGCAGCTGAAATGGGAGCCCCACAGCTGATCTCTCACACTTGCCACTTATAAAACCAGGTTTGCAGTTTGGATGCATAAGGCCATGCCATGGGGGCAGCCCAACACCAAACCCCCACACAGCGCTTTAACACAGCCTGAACTAGACATGAGAAGCCCAAATCTCCAGTGGTTAACCTGGGGGTTGTCCAGATGGAGTAAAGGTGCTTAGAATAGCTGAGGGTCCTTACAAATACGTGGGAGGTGGGTGCCAGGAAGATGGGGCCAGACTCTTCTCAGTGGTCCCCAGTGACAGGACAAAGGATAGTGAGCATAAACTTGAACATGGGGAGTTCCTTCAAAATATGAAAAGGAACTTCTTAACTTTGAGGGTGACAGAGCACTGGAGCAGGCTGCCCAGAGAGGTTGTGCAGAGTCTCCTTCACTGGAGACTTTCAAGACACATCTTGATGCATTCCTGTGACCTGCCCTAGGTGATCCTGCTCTGGCAGGGGGTTGGACTTGATGATCTCTGGAGGTCCCTTCCAACCCCCAATGTTCTGCGATTCTATGACCCTGTGAAAGTAGCTTGGTAAACTTGTCCAGAGAATGGATTAGCTTAAACTGATCTTTAATTGCTGTGAATTACAGCCATTTCTGCCAGCACAGTGAATCTCAGAGCTGTACAACAGCAGGCTGCTCTCCAAAACACGCCAAGATTACTGGCAATATACAGCCTCTCCTGACACCTTTCTTGACCTGTTTCCTTACAACACTGAAAAAATGCCAGAGGAGTAATTACAGTCCTGGACACAGCAGCAGAAACCTGCTCTTTATCTTGCACATTGGAATATCTGCTTGTGTGATTTCTGTGTCTAACCCTGAAAATACAGCAGTGAAATGGCAGTGAAAGTCTCTTTGGAGAGAGGAGGCCTGAGGGAGTCATTCCCTTGGAATCGCCTGTGCACATCACAGGATGTTAAGGGTTGGAAGGGACCCCTGGAGATCATTGAGTCCAACCCCCCTGCCAGAGCAGGATCACCTGGAGCAGGTCACACAGCAACACATCCAGGTGTGTCTGAATGTCTCCAGAGAAGGAGACTCCACAACCTTTCTGGGCAGCCTGTTGCAGGGCTCCAGCACCCTCACCATAAAGAAGTTTCTCATGTTGAGGTGGAAATTTCCTGTGTTCCAACTTGTACCCAGTGCTCCTTGTCCTATCACTGGGCACCACTGAAAAGAGCCTGGCACCTTCATCTTGACACCCACTCCTCAGGTATTTATAGACATTGATCAGATCCCCTCTCAGCCTTCTCTTCTCCAGACTAAACAGCCCCAGGTCTCTCAATCTCTCTTCATGGCAGAGATGTTCAAGTCCCTTCATCAACCTTGTGCAAAGGCCCAAGCTGCACTGCTGCAGGACCACAGGTGGGCTGGTTTGTGTTTTCCACTTGTTCCACCCTTGAAACACACACAGGGAGAAGCAACTAACAGGAGATGGCACTTTGTATGGGGTCAGTGCTTCAGGGTCTGCTCATCAAGGGGATAGACTTGCTGATAGCTGTAACCCCTTTGATTCCATTAGGGAATCAGGAATGGATCTGGTTTTTGACTTTGAAATCAAGGCAGATTATAAGGGAGACCTTACAGCTGCATTTCAGTACCTGAAGGGGACCTACAGGAAGTCTGGGGAGGGAATGTTTAGAATTCTAGGGTTTGTAGTGATAGGAAGAGGGGCAATGATTTGAAACTAGAGCAGAGTGGGTTTAGGTTGGACATGAGAAAGAAGTTCTTTACTATGAGGGTGGGGAAACAGTGGAACAGGTTTCCCAGGGAGGTGGTGAGGCTCTGTTCCTAGAGATATTCAAGATCAGACTTGATGCAGCCTGCTCTAGTTGGACTGTTGACTGCAGGGAGGGTTGGACAAGATGACCTTTGAGGGTTCCTTGCAATCTGACACAATCTATGAATCAGTACAATGCTACTCTGCTCAGTCCTTATGCACATATATTAATCCAAGAATAGCTTTGGTGCATATATATATATAAAATGTGTGTGTATATGTAAGTCCCATGTAAACCATTAGTAACTAAGCACAAATCACAAAACCCACCATTTATGTATCTGAGACTTCAGGGTAAATTGCAAACCACAAAACCTTGACACTGTGACTGAAATCCTTGCAACTAATAAAGGTCAACATACACAGAAGATTGGATATCTGGATTTTGTGTGAGAATTCCTTTCCTCTCCCTGAACACACATTCTGGAAGATTCTGCTTTAAAAAGAAAGAGAAACAGGGATGTTTTTACCTTGATGTGCATCTTGGCTCTTTTCAACAGACTTAGAGTGGTGTGCCTGGTGCTGTCTGGCCCAAGAGGCACGAGCTGCTTGAGCTGTTCCAAATATAGCCGGAGTTTAGCCCGCCTGAAAGAGTCCAAACCAAGAGCCTTGTAGTAAAGTTGCACCCCAGCAGCACATCCTCTATGCAAACACCATCTGTCTGCAGGATCTCTCTGCAGAACTCCATTCAATGGTGGCTTCCTTTCCCCTCCCTTTGGCAAGGTTTCAGACCCAAAGGTCACTTGAAACGCAGTAAGGCTGCTTGGCACATCCAGGCAGTCGGCTCACACTGATATTCCACAGCAGCTTGCTCAGCCTGGTGAGTCCCATCTTAACCTAGAGGGGGATCTGAGGAATCCAGGAAGGGCTGCACACAGGATCCATGGCTGGGTAAGGAAGAAAAAATGGGACTTCACTCCAACCCAGCGATTTCTGCAGGCAAAGAGGGACCTGTGTGAGGGCACAGGGCCACAGGCCCCAGCTCCCATCTACCCCCTTAGCCTGATGGGATAGGACACACTCCTGCTACACAAGGCAGCCTGCACAGCCCAGAGCTGCTTCCAGACAGGGTTCACCAATATATCCTAACAGGGAGGTCCTGATGCCCCTTATTCTTTCATCTGCTGACCCACAGTATCCTCAGGCATCCTAGCAGCCCTGCACAGCCCAGAGCTGCTTCCAGCCATGATTTATCAATATAATCTAACAAGGAGGTCCTGATGCCCCTTCTCCTCTCATTTACTGACCTACAGTCCCCCCAACTAAGGAGGAGACACTCCTCCTCCCACTGTACAGCCAGGACAACCTGTATTAACAAAGACGCAAGAGAAAATGCTTCCAGCCATACTGGGTCTTGCTTTCACTGTTACTCCTCTGCTGCTCTCCCCTTCTCTCCTGTACCAACACCATTAAATCTGTCAGTAAAAAGAGGATACACAAAGTGGCATTTCTACAGCAATCTGGTTTCCAAACTTTGTCTGTCTTTGAGAGAGAAGCTGGCTGTACAATAGTGCAGGCAATGGTTGCTTCAGTTACTCAACACAAGGGCTGGCAAAGCAAGGGACAGTGTGTGAGTGTGTCCCAGCAGCTCAATCCAAAAATCTCTCCTGGTTTTAGTGCACAGTTACTGAGCAGCAATCCACCCAGTCCAGCAGTAAGACAGAAATGGCTGCAGAAGCCCTCACGTGAGCAGCTCCTCTCATACTTTCCTTTCCACCAGCCTGCTACAGACTGAACAAAGCCATGACCTAGAGCATGCCAAGATCCCCCACGCAGCAGCAGTAAAACGCAAAGCGGATCCCAAGGGGGAGATCTCCTCCAGATCTGCTCCACGCTGCAAGAAGGAGACAAACTTTGCAGGAACTGTAACACTTCTGGTGAACTGAACCATCAGTTGAGAAGCAGAATTCAGCATCAGCTGAGGAGACTTTGCCGTGCACCAAATGACACATCACGCGTGTGCCATCGGAAGGATTAGTGCCACGTGAAAACAGCCTGAGAAATGGGGGGAAAAAACACACCAAGGCAAAACAGAAGTACAGCACAGTGACTACACACTCACACATCTAGTTCTGGCTGCCCATAAATGAGCGGTGTCTTAGGCAGGAAATCAAAGACTATTCCTATCAAATTGTTCTTTCTTTCTTCAAAGCCACTCAGGGAAAAAGAAATACTGGTGAGAGTGTGACTCGCGAGAGAAAACTGAGGACCAGGTTTTGTTGTTGCTGCTGTTTAGGCCTGGGGTTTGTTTTTAAGTACCAGATTGCAAACTTAACCACCTAAATGCTTTTATTTAAACAACAGCAGCAAAGACTGGGGTGAATGTTCACAGAAAGAGCCCCAGCAGATCACAGAGTGCCCCTACAGTGTATCACAGTATTACTAAGGTTGGAAGAGACCTCAAAGATCATCAAGTCCAACCTGTCACCAGTGGGACTGGAATTAGGGACTGCTGGTATTTAGACAGAAAATATTCATCAGGTGGATTTTTATTGCTGTGTCTGTCTCCTCTAACAATTACCTGGGGGGGAGGGGTGTGTGTAAATTTATAAACCCAAACCTGCTTCAGGGCCTACATTCAAAAAAATCTTTTTGGTCTTGAAATGTCCTCTAAACACACACAGCCATCTCTGTCACCCAGCACAACCTGGATACAACTCTATGTAGACAGCTGACAAGAAAGGGACTGAAGAGAAAGGGGCATGTGGCAGGGAAGAGGACAAGAATGGCATCCAAGTAGTAAACTGAGACTTAATACATTGACATGGAATGATCAATGCACTTGGAGTAATTAAAAGTCTGATAAGGAACAAACAGAACTGTTGATCTGGGACCTACTTGATATCAATCCTGGAAAGTGTTTGTGAAACCCAACTAACTACACTCTGCATGACTCTGCTGCTTGGCTACTTGAAGGAAGTCTGCTGACCACAGGGAGAGAGTAAGGATTTAGTGCACTGCTTACCATCAGAGGCAGAGTTCACAGAAACATAACCCAACTCCAGAGTGTCTTTTTAAAGCACTAATTCTTGTATGTCAGCTGCCACCCAGGTAAAGCAGGACTTTACACTAAAGTGCTGTGACGAGCACAGGGCTGCAGAGCACAGGGCTTTACACTAGAGCTGTGAAGAGCACAGGGCTTCACACAAGAGCTGTGAAGAGCACAGGGCTGAAGCTAAGAAGAGTAATTCAACTGAACTCAATGATCTCCTGAGGTCCCACCCAACCTCTAACATCCTGTGATCCTGTGAGAAGAATTTTAATAGTAAAAAAAAAAAATAATAGCTATGCTTTAAGGCATTCTCAGAACTAGCAATTGTACTAGAGGTAACAAAAACACTTGCTAAAGAACCTGCTTTAACTTCACCTTTTGGGTTCTCTTCAAGGGAGTTTTCTTTCATTTAGTTCCTCAGCAGTTAGGAAGCCATTAAAGATTTTAAAGCATAAGTTTTATGTAGATCCTTACAGCAATGCTGATGTGTATATGTGGCTTATTTGTGTATCATAACACAGCAGCATAATCCATGGCATGGATTGTGAAGGTAAGAAGCCCAGCCCAGCACTATTCCTATGCTTCTGGAGTAAATATCCCCACGTCTTTCATCTGAGTGAAAAAAAAACCCCAACACACAAACCCTCTAAGAATGCAAGAAAACATCTCAGGCATGTTATGGTAACAGATCACACCAGCAGGAACAAGGGACTCCAACTTCACAGCAGAGAAGCTGTCACGTACAGACTCTGCCAGCACTAATTTCTCTCATTTTCTGCTGGGACCTGACAGCTTTCGCTTCTCCTCGGCTGACTGTGACACTGGAGGAGGGAAAGGCACTCACAGAGGTGATCACAGCCAGAGCTGGTTTCTGTTTTGCAGCTCACACCTTAAATTCCACCTAGAAAATAAGCAAAAAAGCCCAAACAACAAATCAAACCCAAAAAGCAAAGCAGCCTGGTCTGGGAGCAAGGAGGTAACAATCTCCATGCATGAACTGTGGTTGAAGCTGGGTAATTCTGCTCTGCTCCGGCTTCCCAACCCAGCTGCGACACCTTCGCCCACACAAAGCATGGTGTCAGGCCAGGACACTGCTGCCTACAGACAGGGACACTTTTCTCACCTCATGTGGATGCAAAGAAACAACCCCCTCGTCACTGGTGCTGGATTTATCAGGGAAGGTAAGGATCTGAAAATAAAGCCATGCAAAATCTGAGTCCTCAAGCCTCCAGCTCTCCGTTTGGGGTACAGCCATATGCATGGAGAGAGGTACGAGGGTGACTCATCTCCGATTACCGCATCTTCCGTTGTGCCAGATGATTACGGGGCTCCAGATGTTACAAGACTTCAGTGTTTCTCCACAGGCAAGCTCACAACATGGTCCTACAAATCTGCATTGTAGCTCCTCTAAAAGGCCACAGACTTGGTCGCTGTCCCTCACAGTGGCCATAGCTAGGAGCAGTCAAGTGGTTCATGATGTTCACACAAAGGAAAAAGCACCTAACTGATAACTAAGGCAATGGCAACCAGCTGGGACTGCCTTGAAGTGCTCTGGAATCCACGCAAGCCATGATGGGCAATAGTGGCAGATCTTACAGCAAAAGGAGCCCTGGAGCTGTACACCCTGGAGGGACAAAGCAGCAAAATGGTGTTCTCAAGAATATCCTTGTAGTATGAGAAGCTCATCTGAAGACCACTCACTGAGTGTATTTCTCCTAAGCTCCAGTTTGCTCCGGTGCTCAGCTATGAAAAGGCAGGAGCACTGCTGGCCAGAGGAGCTACAGTTCACCCAAGGGACCTCTTCTCACCACACTGGAGCATGTGTGGGCATGAACCAGTGCTTGCTTCACAAGAAGGTCCTAACTGTGCTTCTGCAAGATGCTTTAATGCTATAAATGCTTGTGTGGTTGAACATGTGCCTCTATTGCAGAGGTCCCAAATTTAGTCTACGGAACCAGCTCTGTGGACAGGAGGCTGACATACTCTCAACTCAACTGCTAAATATATTTGCTTGGTGGTGTTCTGGAAAGAAAAGGACACTGTAGATCAAACAGCACTGCAAATGGAATCACTGAAAGCCACAGGAGTGAGAACAATAGAAATGGATATAAAAATTAAAGCTTTCTCTTTTCTGTGTTAACCCTTTCAATCCAAACCCCAAGCAGCATCAGACCCTACCACAAGGCAAATTCAGTACAAGGTGAACACAAACAGAACCCCTACCTCAAGGAATATAAAGCTCTAGAAGACATTACAAAATGGACAGAGCTACTGGAACATTTCAGCTTCCTTCTCTCACATGTCACCTTTTTTTTCCACATTCAAACCCAGCCTGGTCCTGGTGCTGTGCAATGAATTTAATACACAAGTGTTTAAATATAGAGCAGTTGCTGAATTTTTCATTGTTGCATAATGACCATGCAATCTGGCTTCATAATGTACATAGAATGAAGTCAGAGAAGATTTCCTGCAGCAAAAATTCACTCCAGGAGTCAAATGTTCTCCAGGTACATGGTGAACCAAAGTGCAGCGTGGGCTGTGCACTCTGGGTCAGAGAAGTAAAGGCTGTCTTTTCACCCTGAAGAAAGGTGATTGATCTCCCCATCAGCCATGAAATTCAGCACACAACACTGAAGTGAGCTCACTGCAGTTGTAAAATACTGATGGTTTTACAGGAAGACTCTTCACAGTTTATTTATGAGATGCAAATACCTGCACACAGGTAGTGCTCCAGTTTTAGACAGAATCAGCAAACACAGCAGCTCAGGACCCCTTGTGACATGCATTAGTCAGGATCAATCATAGAATGGCCTGGTTGGAGGGGACCTCCAAAGGTCATCTAGTCCAACACCCCTGCACTCAGCAGGGACATCCTCCACTACATCAGGTTGCTCAGAGCCTTGTTGAAGCTGACCTTAAATATCTCCAGGGATGGGGCCTCAACTACCTCCCCAGGCAATCTTCATGGTGCAGAATTTGTTCCTAACATTCAATCTCAATCTGCTCTTCTCTCATTTCAAACCAATGCCCCTTGTCCTATCACTGCAGGCCTTTGGGAACAGTCCCTCTGCAGCCTTCTTGTAGCTCACTTCAGGCACTGGAAGCCTGCTGTAAGGTCTCTCTAGAGCCTTCTCTTCTCCAGGCTGAACAACCCCAGCTCCCACAGCCTGTCCTCATAGGAGAGGAAGACAGACAGCAGTACAAACTTCCCCACTGGAGCTTCAGGATTCCCCTGCCATTGAGGTGAAACCAGAGAGAGAACCTCTGTCTGCCTTGTGACTCCTGCATCAACCCTTTCTTTGCAGAGCTTGCCACAAGCAAGTCAAGATCTCTTAAGGGCTCCAGCTCCTTTTACTCTATGCACAGTCACACATGAGCAGTGACACATTTTTGCTGGTACTGGCTACTCAATGCCTTCAGATTGTCTTGTGTATTCCTGGCTATCATTGCCATACAGATGAAGTAGGTGAAGATGTAATTGTCTTAAACGAGGACACCCACTCTGCTCACTCTAAGTTGGTCCTCAAACATAGCTGTCTCACTCCTCCTTAAGCTAACACCTCTTTGTGTCAGCAGTGATGTATCTACAGCTGCACAACACTTTTGTAAGCTCCTGAAGAAGATTCTGCACTCATTAAAACACACTTGTTTACAAGGGCATTTTAAAAGATTGTGCCTGATTCCATCTTGAAAAAAACCACAGAAAGGTAGTCATGTACAAATGGTTCTAGAGCAACCTGTTTATTCATGGTCCAGACAGGAGTGAGAGCTCTTCAGCAAAATATGAAATACAACAGAAGATAACAACAACCCTCTGCTGAAGTATTAAATCCTGTCCCCTCCCTTTTTCCTTCAGTCAGAAACACTTTCAATACCTTCTGCTCTACAAAGGACACCTCAAATAGATTTTCTTTCCCAAAGAGGCTCTAGCTCATCCTTGAATGGCACAACCTATTTCAGCTACACCACAGATTCACTTTAGTGAAAAGGCAAGAAAACCTCTTAGTATGAAAGCACTGTACCATAGCAAGGCACCCAGTGTGCTGATTGCTACGAGATGTGTGAAATGCTTGCTCACAGCTCAGTGCCTCAGAGCCAAAGCCACACATTCAGGAGCACCCTTACAAGGAACCTCTTGACTTTTTATTGCCAAAGAATCACAGAATGGCTCAGGTTGGAAGGGACCTCAGAGATCATCCACTCCAACCTCCCCACCATGGGCAGGGACACCTCTCATCTAGACTTGGCCTTGAACAGGCCCCAAGGAGGAGGCATCCACAACCTCCCTGGGCAACCTGTTTCTTCAAAGTCAAAGCCAGACAAACACAAATTCTTACACCTAGAGAACAAGTCTCAGAGGAGCTGCTGAGGGAACTGGGGTTGTTTAGTCTGGAGGAGGCTGAGAGGAAACCTCATTGCTCTCTGCAACTCCCTCAAAGGAGGTCAGAGCCAGGTGGTGGTTAGTCTCTTCTCCCAGGTATCAGGTGTTAGAGGAAATGGCCTGAAATTGTGCCAGAGGAGGTTTAGATTGGAGATTAGGAAAAATTTATTGACTGCAAGAGTGGTCAGGGATTGGAACAGGCTGCCCAGAGAGGTGGTGGAGTCACCATCCCTGGAGGTGTTCAGGAAACCTGTGGACATGGCACTTTGGGCCATGGTTTAACAGCCACGGTGGTGTTAGGTCAATGATTGAACTCAATGATCTTGGAAGTCTTTTCCAACCAAAACATCCTATGGAGAAGGAATTTGTTTCAGGTGCCTTCTGTTTTTAGCTCTCTTATCTCCTTATTGTCTTTGAACATTCACCTCTCAAATGTTTTTAAGCAACAGCAAGAGAGGTACCACCAACTCAGCAGCACACAGTACCCACCTAACACAGGGAGATGAACAGCAGTCCTTCATGGGGAAGTACATGAGTGATGGAACTGCCCTTGGACACACTTGAAAACATGAGTCCACAAAGAAATAATCAGCCATGCTTTTAAAAAACTTACTTGATTCACCCAGCCTTCCACTTACTTGTTTCACACATTAAAATGAAGACACTGCAACTTAGTAGTCCTCCTAAATTAGACCTCCCAAACCCAGCTGTATCACTGGCACTCATGTTTCTTAGATTAGACTTAAGGCTTTGTCTGTTGGCTCAGAATGCTGTCAGACCCAATTTGATAAGGAAAGTGCCATTTCAGGATCACACTGTCCCAGCACCAAGCAGTCTTAATTCCCACTTGGAATTAGATGGATGTGGACACATGCTTGTACACTGCCCACTGAAAGCCAAGAGTGGGTTAGGAGCCCTCCCTGCTGAGATGGGTGCAGTAAGGCTCTGGTCCTTGCTGCTGGTGGAACACTGCAAAGCAAAATTGCACAGCGAATCCACAGCCACACCACCCATCTGCAGTGCTGCAATCAGTGTGTTTTCCTTCACCACTCTCCTGGAACTCCTGCAAGTAGTTTGGTGAGGGCTGCAGAGTGCAGGGCAAAGTGAAGTGTATTTACTAAACAAGGAAAAGCTGCCTCACGACGACAGGTTTGTGCCGGGTTTACCTATAGAAAGGACCAGGGCTGGAGCACCTCTGCTATCAGGATAGGCTGAGGGAGCTGGGGCTGTTTGGCTCAGAGAAAAGAAGACTCTGGGGAGACCTAGTAGTGGCCTTCCAGTACCTGAAGGGAGCCTACAAGACAGCTGCAGAGGGACTTTTCTTAAAGGTGCCTAGCAATAGGACAAAGGGGAATGGTTTGACACTGAAAGAGAGCAGAGTTAGACTGGATCTTAGGAAGAAGTTTTTCAGTATGTGGGTGGTGAGACACTGTGATAGGCTGCCCAGGGAGGCTGTGGATGCTTCCTTCCTGGAGGTGTTCAGGGCCAAGTTGGATGGGGCCGTGAGCAAACAAGTCCAGCTAAGAGGTCTTGCTGCCCATGGTGGGGGGGTGGGTGTGGAGTAAATGATCTCTAAGGTCCCTTCCAACTTCAACCATTCTATGATTTTCCACAACTTAACCATTCCCTGACAGGTGGTTAAAAAGGATGCAGTCAGTCTGCCCCACAAGTAGCTCCAGGGAGTGCAGATGCTTCACGTGGTGCTTCAGGCACAAGGTGCAGCAGGGCTCTGCACACACGCACACACTCCCCATTTATCGGCTGACAACACCCCAGAGCAAGCCACTGCTCACAAACCAGCCCAGGGCTTGAAACCAGCTCTAATTATCAGACTGTTTCCCCACATCAAAATGCTAAGCAAGAACATCATGTCTCAGGACAGCTGCCAACAGGAAGGATCTTTAAAAAAAAGGGGGGGGGAGGAGGAAGACTACAATGCTTAGAGAAGCCTAGAGAGGTGCTGTAGCACAGCACTGAGTGAAGAGAGCATGGCACAAGCCTGGCGAGTTTTTTCTGCCTCATTTTAAATCTCCCTACAGACCCCAGCTATTTTATACACCTGTCAGATGAGGGGTGAAGTGGGTTCAAGATGTTTGTTGTTTGGTTGGGTTTTACACCACTGTATGATGTCAAATGAAAGGAGAGGCAAGTCAAGCTGAATTGTTTTAGCTGAATTAAACCCATGCACTGCTGTCACACGGGGAGTGCGACGGCAGACGGCTGGAATGCAGCAGCCTTTTCCTGCAGCAGGTTAGATGAGGAGGGTGAGCTATGAATAGCTGCAACACTGGAGAGCTGGCACTGAGGTTTTATTGCCCATTGTACCCCTGCATCCAAATGACAAGTAAATGCCAAGCAGCCAAGATGATCAGAAGGCTGAAGCACCTCCCTTATGAAGACTAGCTGGGAGAGTTGAGGCTGTTCAGCCTCTGGGAACACCTTAGAGCAGCCTTCCAGTAGCTGAAGGGGCCCACAAGAAAGCTGGGGAGGGACTTTTGACAAGGCTTGTAGTGACAGGACAAGAGGAAACTGATGGAAGCTTGAGGAGGGCAGATTTAGACTGGGGATTAGGAAGAAGTTCTTTACAGTGCTGGTGGTGAGACACTGGAACAGGTTGCCCAGGAAGGCCGTGGCTGCCCCCTCCCTGGTGGTGTTCAAGGCCAGGCTGGATGAGGCCTTGAGCAGCTTGGTCTAGTGGCAGGTGACCCTGCTCAGGGCAGATGGGGTGGAACTAGATGATCTTGAAGGTCCTTTCCAATCCATTCTATGACTCTGTGCATTCAAATTACTCAAATGCTGGAGGGACTCCACATTCCCAGGTGCATAAAGCACCAGAAGAAACAAGTTTTAAACCCTAATCAGAGTTAAGCCAACACTGTCTCCAGTTCAGCACCTTACAATCGTTTTCTCATTCTCAGAGGCTGGGAGTTTCAAGCTCTGACTGGGAAATCAGGTATCAGAAAGGGATGTTCAGTGCTACATCTTACTTCTGGCTTAGCTTCTGCTAGTACTTCCTCAGCACCTGTACCTATTGACCATTTGTGGCTATCTTAGAGGGAGCAGCTAATGGTGGCACCTTGAGCATGCACCAATGAAGCCAGCTGGCTTTGAGGGGAAGGAGGTGATGGGTGCTGCTGTTTTTTACCACTGTGGATACTTGAGATGTCCTCCAACAGGACAGCTGGGGTATTCTGGGATGACAGCAGGGTGCCTGCTCCAGCCAACCAAAATCTGTTTCAGATCACAAGTGAGAACACGAAAGAGAAGAAAAACAGAAATCACCCTTGAAGTAATTAAGAACCCATGTCCCCAAATGTCTTGCTGTATGTCTAACTCCAGCACTGAAACCTTGTAATTAGAGGTGCATAAAAAAGACTGAGTGAGGTGTATATATAAACAAATGTAGGGGCAGGATTAAATGCACTGAATGTAATTACAGATGGTCTCTTCCAAGGCTAGAATGGGCACTCTTACTTTCTCATACAATCAAAGCTAAGGAACACTTGTGTAATATTCTGCCCCAAACAGTGACAGAATCTGGCATCAGGGGCCAGTGGAGAGCTGCAGATATCTGAGAGTCCTGCCTCAAAGTTGAGGTTTATCTTGCCACAGCACAGATAGTGCCTTGTTTATCATTTAATTTCCGTCCCATTTCCCCTTCCACTGAGCAGTACAAAGCTGGCTGTCTCTCTGCCAGACAGGGTGCAGGAGAGCACAATCTGCAAAGGATCCATTTGGGGACCATAAGGTATGGAACAGCTTTTTCAAACCCTCCTCCTTTTCCCTCCTTTCTTCCCCACAGCCCCCATTTCTTACATGCACTGTCCTGAGGTTATCTGGCAATGGAAGCAAGAGCTAGAAGTTTGGACCCACTTGCCATGTGAGTATGTAAAGTCAGGCAGTGGGAACTGAGACACCTGACAGCCTGTTTCAAATACCTGTTAGCACATAGCCCCAATAACTGCTTCTAGCCAAACACACACAACAAGCTCCCAAATTTCCCTAGCAGAAATAATTTGCTCCACCCATGCAGTTCATTTCAGCAGGCAGCACAAGAGCACTTCCCAACGGGGATTAAGTCAGCTTTCTTGGGGGAATTACAGGGCTTGCTACGTTTGTGTTTGTTACATGCCACCTAATGTGGTCTGTGAGGCACAGGGTGTCTGTGCAGCCCACATTTGCAAACGCTGAGGAGACTCCCAACTTCAATAGGAGCTGCTGACTTGTGGCAGCAATTAGATGCCAAGCAGGCCCCTTATTTAGCACCTCATAGCTTCATTTAGTTACCTACATTGAAACATCAATGAAAGAAAGGCAGATAGAAATTTGTTAGGCACTAATCCCAAGGTGGCAGTTGGGAGAAGATGACTCCCAAGTACTTCTCCAGCTTTTCAGAGATATTTTACCACATTCAGATGGAGACTTTGTTCCCCAGTTCTTCTGCTGCCTTGCTATAAGGTGGAATCTAAAATAAAATGGGCTTTCTTAATGTAGGGCATGTAGCCTGTAACTGGAGTTACTAGTTTCCAAGTTAGAAGCACTGCAACAGATGACCTCATGCACATGCAGTCAAGCCCACACCTCTCTGTGCTGGCTCTGCCAATCTCCATGCACTGCACAATTAGTTACACTAATTGGTAGAGAGAAAAAAACCTGCAACCATAAAGTAGACTCAAACACCAGAACACCAGTATTAGCACTTGAGATCCTCTGACAAGCCTGGAGAAGGCCTAAAGGCCTGCAGTGACAGGACAAGGGGCAATGGTTTGAAATGAGAGAAGAGCAGATTTAGATTGGATGTTAGGAACAAATTCTGCACCATGAGGGTGGTGGGACACTGGAACAGGTTGCCCAGGGAGGTAGTTGAGGCCCCATCCCTGGAGATACTCAAGGTCAGGCTTGACAAGGCTCTGAGCAACCTGATGTAGTGGAGGATGTCCCTGCTGACTGCAGGGGGGTTGGGCTAGATGACCTCTGGAGATCCCTTCCAACCCAAACCATTCTGTGATTCTAGGTCCTGTCACTCGGCTCTGTCCTAGCAGGATGTGTACATAGCTCAGTAAAGGCATTTCAGTTTCCAGCCACTCATAGGATCACAGAACCATTGAACTGCTGAGGTTGGAAGTGACCAAAAGTCCAATTGCTCACCTAGAGCTCACAATCCTACCGCTGCTGCTAAGCCGCTGCTGCTAAGCCACTGCCACTAAACCTCAGCACCACATCCACATGTCTTCTAAAGCCCTCTAGGGATGTTGACTGCACCACCTCCCTGGGCAGCCTGGCCCAATGCCCGAGAAGAAACTGTCCTAATATCCAACCTATTTTTTCCTAGTAACACTTGACCTGTGAAGGAACCATGTGTAGCAAATCTAAGCACAAGTGTCACAAAGGGAAAAACAGGCAAGTCCACATTGTTCAAGCCAGAAAGAGACATTCTGAGTCTGAGACCAAGCCATGGTATCTCCAGTACTCAAAGGGTAAGCAGCCCATGGAAAGGCAAGCTCAGGATAAAGCTGGAGATGGAAACACAGCATGGAGGCAGGGAGAGCAGAGGACAAGTCAAGCAACCCATGGATTATAGTCCCCTCTGCCAGTCTACACTGATCCCTTAGTGTCTGCTCCAACCAGGGACACTTGGTCTTCAAAATGTTGTGCTCATGACATACCTGGGAGAAAACAACCCAGGCTCCTGCAGATCTGAGTGAATGCTGAGTGCAGAGCCAAGCCTGCCAGTAACAGCTGGTGCTGCACTGCTCGTTTTCAGCTGCATCTGCACCTCTTCAAACCACGGCAGGTACCCACTTCTGCACACCCCATTTTCATCTCTGGGCTTCCACAACAGACTTGACTGGTTAGGATTCAGCCAAGAATTCCTATCATGTTATGTAATCCTCCTTTCAGAAACCAGCTTCTTAAAGCCCATTAGCTGCCTTAAATACCTTAAAAAAAACAATCAAGTTGCAGCTCAGTCGCTCAGATGTAGCTAAGCAAGCTTAAAATTAAAACATTCATTTTTAATACCTAACTCAACAAATCTTTCTCTCCTCCAACCAACTGAGCAGCCACCACCAGGGATCTCTTCCTTTATTTGCAGGGAATCAGCACCTAGCTGTTGTCCATATGGTGCTGAAAGCACCTGGAACTCTGGCCCATCTACCTCCATCTTGCACAAAACCAGCTCAGTATTTTATCATGGTGGATAAGAACTGGCCAGGTCAGTTAGCATATGCTGGAAACATAAACCACCTTTCACTTAGTCCATCAGGGGCCAACACACAATGGACCTATGTTTGGAGAGAGGGATGAACACATCCAAGTGGAAAAAAAAAGCAGGCGCTTGGGTTCTCGCCCATCTGCTCTCTGCTGGCTGTGCGGCTGGCCAGCAAGCACAGGGCTTTCTGGAGCCCAGACCCAAGACTGCACTTAGGTCCTGCACTTCAAAGCAGACCTCAGCAGGAAAAAGGACATCATAACTTCATCAAGGCTGTACTTTAGTCCATTTTTCATCGCTGAGTAAAAGCTTTGTCCCAAGCGCAGGGATGTGTACAGCTCTGACACCTGGAACTTAACTTCCTGCGCAGATGAACTTCACAGCTTCAGCTGCTGAGTGCAGTCCAGCAGTCTAGGTGGGAGGAGACTTGTGTTAGGAGTGCGTGGCCAGGTGAGCTGCTGTGAGCACTGAGAAGACCCAAGTTCATTGCAGGGACATTTACAGTAGCTACTGCAGCAGGTAGAACAGGACAAGCCACAGGTCCAGACCCCTTCTGACTGCCTGGAGGTGGGAAAAAGATGAGCAAAGAGATGATCCAACAACTGGAGCACCTGTTCTGTGAGGACAGGCTGAGGGAGCTGGGCTTGTTCAGCCTAGAGAAGACTCTGGGGTACCTTAGAGCTGCCTTCCAATACCTGAAGGGATCCTACAGGAAGGCTGGAGAGGGACTTTTCGTAAGGGTGTCTAGAGCCAGGACAAGGGGGAATGGTTTGAAGCTGAGGGAGAGCAGGGTTAGGCTGAATCTCAGGAAGAAATTCTTCAGTGCAGGAGTGGTGAGACTCTGGAATAGACTGCCCAAGGAGGTTGTGGATGCCTCCCTGCTGGAGGCGTTCAAAGCCAGGCTGGATGAGGTCTTGAGCAGCTGAATTTAGTTGAGAGGCATCCCTGCCCATGGCGGGGAGGTTGGAATAGATGATCTCCGAGGTCTTCTCCAACCTGAACCATTCTAGGATTGCACTGGGTTGGAAGGGACCCTCAAAGGTCATCTTGTCCAGCCCCACTGCTGTCAGCAGGGGCATCTCCAACTAGATCAGGCTGCACAGGGCCACATCAAGTCTGATCTTGAATGTCTCCAAGGACAGGGCCTCAACCACATCCTTGGGCAGCCTGTTCCAGTGTTTCACCACTCATTGTGAAGGACTTACTGCTGATGTCCAACCTAAATCTACCCTGCTCCAGTTTCAAACCATTGCCCCCTGTCCTATCACTACAGACCCTTCTAAGCAGTCCCTCCCCAGCCTTCCTGCAGGGCCCCTTTAGATAGTGAAACACATCTCTAAGGTCTCCCTGGTGCTTTCCTCCAGGATGAACAGCCCAAATTCTTTCTGCCTGCCTTCACAGCAGAGGTGCTCCAGCCCCCTGATCATCTTTGTGGCCCTCCTCTGGACCTGCCCCAGCAGGTCCATGTCTCTGTTGTGCTGGGGGCCCCAGAGCTGGACACAGCACTCCAGGTGAAGTCTCACCTGAGTAGAGCAGAATCACCTCTCTGAGTGGTTGTTGTCCACCTCCCACGGTGGTTGTCCACCTCCTACGGTGGCTGTCAGCTCACAAAACCAAGGCAGCCTCTTAAGACATTCCCTTGCTCAAGCAGTGCAAAGGTGTGTTTATTGCCAGTCACTTGGATGCAATAAACCACTTCACACTGAGCAGCTGGTGTAAAAGGTTCCTTACTTGATGAGAAAACCAGAAGCAGCAGCTGTAGCACGGAGGTTACGTTCTGCTCGCAGGAGGAGGTGGTTCCCTCATTCCCAGCCACCTTATCTAGGTGGTTTCTGTCTTATCTGGACACATCATAGAAATGGCAGCAGCTTTTCAAGATCCATCATAGCAACGAGATCTGCACTAGGTCAGCAAGACCCATCAGCACAGCACTCTCCATGCAGCAGCATCAGCCAGAGCTGGATGCTTAGAAGTATTAAACTGAAGAGGAGTGAACTGTACTGGACTATACTGGAAATTAATACTGACACTGACAGAAGTGATCCCATCTTCTCCCTGTACCTGTGACAGAGAGCTGGGTCAGGAAATGAACTGGCTGGAGACACAAGCTTTAACCCTTCCTCCTGTGCCAGCAGGAAGCAGGACCCAGCAGCATGCAAGCAGGCTGGGGTGAAGTCCTGATGGAAGCACAGCAACGAGACACACGCTGGGTCATCCTTCCCTGGGTGTAGTCTACCTCCAGCACCAGTCACAGGGTTTTCCCTCAGCTCCTGGTGGCACTGTAGCCATTCAGATCGATGCAGTTAGATCTTTCTGCTGCACCACAGTGCTAACTGCAATGGCAATGTGTCATTTTGAAAAGGCAGCTCAGAATCATAACAAACATTGAGCATTGTTTTGGCACTTTGTTATTTCAATGACCTTTCAGTTCTGTTTCAAGGCTTCCAAGTTTATCAGCAACTGGCAGTTACCTGCTTTCCATTAACCCTGCAATTTACTAACCAGAGAGAATTTCAAGGCATCCACCTAGGCACTCTCTCAGCTTCCATAAACTTGCAACTCCACCAAAGTCTGATGGGGGGAATTAATGTCCCAGTGAATGGGACTGTGCTGCTGGCACCTGCACTTCCCTCGGGAGAAAAGTATCTGTTGGTAGTTAACCTGCTCAATTTACTTCATCAGTTAATCTTGTACACCATAATGCTTCCATCAAAAGATCTGATTTTCATCAGAATCTACATTTCTGTACAGATACCCACTTCATACACATGATGATGCAATTTAACAGCCTTTTCCTGGCAGGATTATAGATTTAAGGACTACACAAAGCACTACCCAACCTCAGGGCAGCACTACAGAATGACAGAATGGTGGGAGTTGGAAGGGGCCTCTGAAGATCAAGTCCACCTTCCCCTGCCAAGGCAGGTTCACTTAGAGAAGGTCACACAGGAACATGCCTGGGTGGGTCTGGAATGTCTCCAGAGAGGGAGACTCCACCACCTCTCTGGGCAGCCTGCTCCAGTGCACATTACCCCTTGTCCTGTCACTGGGCACCGCTGAAAAAAGCCTGGACCCATCCTCCTGCCACCCACCCTTTACAAGTACTGAGCAGCATTGATGAGATCCCCCTCAGTCTGCTCTTCTCCAGACTAAAAAAAACCCCAATTCTCTCAGCTTGTCCTCCTAAGAGAGATATTCCAGTCTCCTCAGCACAGAATCACAGAACTGCTGAAGTAGGAAGAGACCTTTGAGATCATCAAGTCCAACCATTCACCCAGAGCTCACAATTCCACCACTGCTGATAAGCCACTGCTACTAAACCACCTCCCTCAGTACCACATCCACACAGCTTTTAAACATGGTGAGTCCACCACCTCCCTGGGCAGCCTGTTCCAATGCTTTGAGAACCCTTCCTGTGAAATAACTTTTCCTAATATCCAACCTGAACCTTCATTCCATGACTCTGTCTTTGTCACTAGTTACATCTTAGTGCCACTCTCCTTGACCTGCCTATAATTATTCAAGTATCTTCTAGAAGCTTGTCTCTCCTTAGGACAGCCTCCCTGCTTTAAGGGGTTTACTGTTGCATGGCTCAGAGATGAGAACCTTAATCAGACAGGCCCAAAAAGCTGGACTGCCATTAGAGGCATGAGTCCTTACAGAGTTTCACTATAATGAACATGCACTGCAGTTCTGAGCAGGGTATTCTGGGGAAGACTTGAAAAAGCAGAGAAAAAAAGGAATTCTCTGTATGAATTGCTGACAAACACTTCACCATAATTGTAGGCTGAATTATCTCATGTAACAGGAGGTTTTGCTGGAATTATGTCTCTGCTTCCGTCTGTCTCCCTCTGAGCATCCCCTCAAGAGCACACAGAAAAGAGATCCCCCAGCAGAAAATGCCAATTAAAGTGGTGGTGCCAAAGAGCTGAGTCTGCACACCCTGGGAGACCAAGCACTGCCATTCCCACCCATGTCAAAGCCAGGGAGAAAACCTCTGATGTGAAGCACCAACACTGCAGCTGAAACAGCCCCGTGCATGCAGCTCCCCTCACTTTCTGCTCAGTGGCAGCTCTGGCCACCCTCATCCAGAACACAAAAGTCCTGCAAATGAGGAAGCCATTTCCCTGCCCTCCAGTGCTCAGATCAGCCCACAGACACCACGTGAGGGACTGGGCAAGGAGGAGGATGTGAGCAGCCATCTCCTCTCTTCCTCCTTGAGGAGCTCCTGTGAGATAACCAAGTGTGCCTCAGCCAGAAGCATCACGGCAGTGGTGAGTCAAAGGCACTGGTCCTGGAAAGGATAAACCTCCAAAATCAACATCCAGTGCTTCACAGCTGGCAGGGCAGGGCTGCTGTGGGGAGTGGCTCTGCTGCAAGGACCGGCTCTGCTGCAAGGACCAGCTGCCACAGGGACACTGCTGTGAATCCCATCAAACTGGGCAAGGTGCTCGGTGGATTTTAACTCAATTTTAGTAAAACAGGGTGAAAAACAGGAGCATGGGTTTTATCAGCTCATCCACCCACACTGCTGGAGAAGGGAGCTGTTAAATGAAGATTAAAATTCCAAGAGGCCTTTGCACCAATACATCAGGTAACTAGAACTGTACACACCTCACCTAGCTTTTGTGAGCACCTGCTTGCACATGTGAGGACCCTGCACCAGTCTGCAGATTCTCACTAGGATTAGTTAAAAACCTGGCTTCAAGTCCAGTCTAACTGTAGGAGGTACAGCAAGCAGCAGCAGCTACAAACACTGGTTGTATAACAAGACATACCTTGCAGTTTACCCTATTTTGACCTCGAGATGGTAGAGGGAAAAGGGAGCAAGGCAAATACTCTATGGTCCAGCTACTACAAAGATACAACACAGAACTGGAAGTGAAAACAGGGATTGAACACTTCATAGACCCTTCCTCTGCCCCTGCATCTGCTGCAAGTGCTGCTGTGCCTCCTTTTCTGTGCTTCTTAAACATGTGAAGGCAGAGCAGAGGGAATAATAGGCAACTCCATCCTTGAGCTATAAAAATGACTGTAAGGAAAGAATAAAAAAGGAATATACAGTTTGGACGTCAACCAGTCAGCAGTGATGGAGTAGGGGAAAAGGGAGAAATGGAACTATCTAGAAAGAGGATGGGGAAACACATGAGTGAGAAAGAAACACACTTGGGGCCAAAGATTCCTTTTTGTTTTTCCTTTGAAAGAAGTGTGACCAAGGGACAGAATTTTCACTGATTTCGTTTCCTGAGCACTCTGTCAGCGGAACACACGCCAGCTGAATTCACTGCCTTAGCCAATGCACCACCTTCTGCAGCCCAGTGTGGGAGCTTGAGCCTACCCCAGCTCCCCTCATCTCTAGGATGACCACGTGGCTGTTGAGGCAGGGCTATTGTAACTCAGGTTACTATTCAACTGCAGGAAAGCATGTAGGCATGCAAGGGAAGTGATGGTCTAGCTGCCACACAACTGCAGCCACAGAACAACACATAAGAAAACACCCCAGAGAGTTCAATCATCTGCCATCAACCACCTTTCACATATTTAGGAGCATGCAAATAAATCTAACTCATGTTCACCCCCTTGCTTCCTTTGAGTGCATGAAACCCAAAATACCACAAGCTACACAAAAATACCCCAAAAACTACCCAAAAGAGAATTTGTCCTGCTGCCTGAATGGTAAGGGAAAGGTGGTGGTCCTGCAGTGAGGGTGCCACAGCTGTGCTCAGCTGGGGAACCAAGAGCCAGAGTGAGGACAGGCACCTTCTGCCCTTGGCAGCTCTCTGTGTGCACCTTCAGAGCAGGTTACCCCAGGAGACTGCCTACAGAGAAAAACCCATCTGCAAACAAACTCTGACAAGGTACAACAGAGAGTAAACACTGCCTCCAAAACTGTCCAAGCAGGGCTTCTTTCAAAACTCAGGTCTTCAGCTTCCCATCAGTGTCCTTGCTAAGGAAGCAGAGCTTTTCACAGCACTGGGTACACAGAACCTGCAGCTCAGGAGGTGCTGAAAATGGATCTGTAGGTACTTACATGCAAGATGGGAATTAACTGCACTTTAGGCATACTTAAAAAACACCACCAACAAACAAGACACAGAATACCCCTGTGTGACACACTGCACCCCAAAAATCATCCACCTTGACCACAAAACCTCCATGCAAAGATGTGCCTGCTGAGTGCAGGGGTTTGGACTAGCTGGCCTTTACAGCTTCCCTCCAACCCAAAGCATTCTGTGCATTCTGTATGCTTCCAGCAAACAAGCGCTGCAATCAGTCTTCATTAGTGACACTGTGGCTACAGGATTAATCAACCCAAAGCTAATTATCAGATGTGTTTCAAAACCAGCATACCAAACAACAGGAAAAAAAGGCCAAATAATGTCACACCTGTTAGATCTGAGTTGATAACCACTCCCCACCTCCACCCCCCACCCTCCACCCCCCTTCAACTTTCATCAACCAATCAGTGCAGAAGCAAAATAATGGGGACAAAATAGTGTTCAATAAGCACAGGTAGCTCTGATGTCAGGCACACATCTTTCCATTTGCTTTTCTCTCTTATAGACTTACCTATGCTTTTCTAGTTCGTTGTGTGATGACCTAATAAAACAAAAGAGAGAGAGAAAAGAAAGATTAGAGAAAAGGGAAAAAACACCCCAAGATTTTAGAACCTTTAAAAGCCACTTTTGCCTAAGTTGCAAAAGAGCTCTGTGAGACACGTATTTATAAGGATTATGAAACAGCTTCTCTGTTAAATTAGTTCACTTTTACATCCCTTAGATACTTCAAGGTATCAACTTAATTTCCATGAGTAAACCGTGGGTTTGGGGGAGAATTATAATACATTTGCATTTATTAGCATTCAACAGATTCAGAGACAGGATTGGACATTAAAAGACTGAGCAGGTTAGTAATAAAAACAGCCCACAGGATTTTTTATCTGTGAAGGAAAATTCTGAGGGGGCAGAAAGCGTTAGAAGATCCAAATGGTAACAGGTACAAGTCAAAAGCACCCCCCCCCAAAAAACCACAGCTTTCAAGAAAGCCCACGGAGGAGCAGGAAGAGAAACCAGCAGCTAAGCACTGCTGCCACTGTTGACATCCTAATGGCAAAAGGGAGAGGAATCCTCTTCATTCTTCTGAGTCTACAAGCAGGTAAAAAATAAATCACAGCCCCTGAATTGACCACCTCAGTGTGTTACTGCACAGCCCCTGAACTGACCACCTCAGTGTGTTACTGCACAGCCCCTCAACTGACCACCTCAGTGTGTTACTGCACAGCCCCTCAACTGACCACCTTAGTGTGTTACTGCACAGCCCCTCAACTGACCACCTTAGTGTGTTACTGCACAGCCCCTCAACTGACCACCTTAGTGTGTTACTGCACAGCCCCTCAACTGACCTCTGTGTGTTACTGCACAGCCCCTCAACTGACCACCTCAGTGTGTTACTGCACAGCCCCTCAACTGACCACCTCAGTGTGTTACTGCACAGCCCCTCAACTGACCACCTCAGTGTGTTACTGCACAGCCCCTGAACTGACCACCTCAGTGTGTTACTGCACAGCCCCTGAACTGACCACCTCAGTGTGTTACTGCACAGCCCCTCAACTGACCTCTGTGTGTTACTGCACAGCCCCTGAACTGACCACCTCTGTGTTACTGCACAGCCCCTCAACTGACCACCTCAGTGTGTTACTGCACAGCCCCTCAACTGACCGCCTTACTTAGTGTGTTACTGCACAGCCCCTGAACTGACCACCTCAGTGTGTTACTGCACAGCCCCTCAACTGACCACCTCAGTGTGTAACTGTCTTCCAACCTTTTTTCCTGTCCAAGTGATGCCTCAGGGTTTTTTTTGCCCCGACTTCTTGGTGCATTTCCCACCCCCACCCCTTTTATTTTTTAATGATTCAGCTGGAAATATTAATTTTATTTATTTATACAGCTGAGATTAAAAACATTCCTAAAATGGGAGTTATTGTCACCACTTCAAAACCAGCCACTTCCCGGACTTTTAGTTTTATCCCACTGAAAACATGCCCAGTACATGAGGATCAAAAGACAGAGAGGCGGGGGCAGCTTTTACAACCGGCAGATTACGTCAAAGCAGCTCTGCTCCGACGTGCTGTAACCCCTGCCTGCATCTGGGCATGACGTGCTGGCCCAGGTGGCTTTCTGGAGCTGTCAGTGCACAGAGAGAGCACAGACATCACAGGCTCAGAAAGCCTCCTGCACAAACGCGGGACCTGCCTGGTGGCAAAGCTCCTTGCCCCTGCACACGCACACGGCTGGATGCTGCGGCGTGCCTAGGTGTTGCTGCTGCTGAAAGCACCTCTCCAGCCACGCAGAGGGGAAAAGGGAAGCAAAGCTCCTGCAGAAAAAGATTGTGTGACTCTGTAAACAGCTGCAACCTGTGAATCCAATCAAAAAACCCACAACAATTGCTTTCAGGCTGGTGCAGCTCCTGATCCTGCAAGGATCAGTGACAGAACGAGGGGTGATGGTTTCAAACTGGAAGAAGATGGGTCTAGATGAGACATGAGGAAGAAATTTTTCCCCAGGAGGGTGGTGAGGCACTGGGACAGGTTGCCAAGAGAAGCTGTGGAGGGTCCAAGCCTGGCAGTGTTCAGTGGCAGTGGTCAGGGGCCTTGAGCAAGGTGGTCTGGTAGGAGGTGTCCCTGCCCATGGCAGGGGGTTGGAACTGGATGATCTTGAAGGTCCCTTCCACCCCAAACCATTCTAGGACCGTGTGATTCTATGAGTTAAGCAAACTGCCCATCTGCAGGCAGAGGAAAACTCAAATGCTTACAAGGTTCAGCACTGATACTAAGCCACTTTCACCAGTAAGCATCTCAGTGGTGTTACCAAGATATCAACTATGTCAACCATTGCCTGGTGTTTGTTTCCTGCAGAGCCTAGAAATTCTTTCTGTATCTGTTTGCTCAACTTCTTGTATCAAATGAGTCCAAATCTGGCAAAATCTGTATTCATAAAGTGCCACATCAGTGCTCCTGACCAGTGCAGCAGGTGGGCTTGGGTTTGCTGTCATTTACTGCCTTTTACCATTTGCCCTTAATCAGGGGATATTTATTTTCTACTCCTACACACAGAGAAAGAGATCAAACTTTTTCTCTACAACCATTTCTCCACACCAATATTCACACAAAGTGACAAACACTATGCCAAGTCCACCAACGTTTACAAAAACAAGCAGAAAAGTTCGGGAGGGAACCATTCTCCCCACACCTCCCCCGTGGGCCTGTCCAAGGCACAAAGCCACTCTGTAAGAAAGGAGATGCTGTCTGCTCTGGATTCATCCCTGCCTGATCCCCTCCTGGATATTTTTGGCAATTGTATGATTGCTGTGAGTAGCCAGTTCTGAGCAGCCTTCTGCAGTAGAGCTCACAGCCAGCTCTGGTGAGCATACATAGTGACCATGGAAGTGACCACGGAAGTGACCACTGCACAAGCAGCAGGACTGGCCAAGCAATGCAGTATATGGAGTATTTTGCAGGGTTAAGAGAGGATGCAGTGAGCAGCTGGAAGTCCTTCTGCACACAGCTCAACCACAAGCAGCTCCAGTTCATGGATGTGATCCTGGGATACGTCCTGCCAGACCAGTTGTGGAGGGGCAGAGCTGCCCACCTTTGCAATGCCAGCTACCAAATGGAGCAGCAGCAAACCTGTGCCAGTTTGCAGAGTTCCTCAAGACACAAAAGCTGACACCTGCAGTGTGCAAACATGGGCACCAGCCACACGTTTTGAGAGGTGCAAGGAGGCTGAGCAATGTCTCAACTCTCAGGCCTTATCCAGGAACCCACATGGGGAGTTTTGCTGTTGACCTGACCATGACTCCAGCTACAGAAGAAGTTAAATGCACTACTACTAGCATGATGGGGTCTTTTTGGTTGGGCTTGCTTTCAGCAGAGATGAACCTCTCTCTAAGTATTGTTTATTCTCTCTTTCACCATCTACAGCACAGTGTATTGCAAGAATGTTCACCTCCTTCTGCTCTTCATGTAACCTGAAGTGAGGATAAGAATCACCAACACTGGTCTGCACACACACCTGTACACCAAGCACTACCTCTGCTTCAAAATGGAGTCTTTTATTACTTCAAGGAAAAATGTAGGCTAAGACTAAGAAGATAGGTGGAAAGGACCTCAGACATCATTTACTCCAACCTCCCTGCCATGGGCAGGGTTACCTCTCAACTAGACTCAGCTGCTCAAGGCCTCTTCCTACCTGGCCTTCAACACTTCCAGGGAAGAGATATTTACAACTCCCCTGGGCAACATATTCCAGAGTCTCACCACTCTTGTACTGAAGAACTTCTTCCTAAGATACAGTCTAAACCTTCAAACCATCCCCCCTTGTCCGCTTGCAAGACACCCTTCTGAAAAGTCCCTCTGCAGCCTTCCTGTAGGATCCCTTAAGGTCCCCCTGGAGTCTTCTCCAGGCTGAACAACCCCAGCTCCCTCAGCCTATCCTCATAGTAGAGGTGCTCCAGCCCTTGGATCAACCTTGTGGCCCCCTCCTCTGGACTCATTCCAACATCTCTGTGTCCTCCTTGTGATGAGGATGCCAGAACTGGACACAGTATTGGAGGTGGGGTCTCAGCAGAGCGAAGGGGAAGAATCACCTCTCCCAACCTGCTGGCCACAGCTATATATTGATATACAAAAGACAGATGTACAGCTGTGCTTTGCAGACAAATGATCAAAAGCAGCCTGCAAGAGAAGCAAGACTTTTAGTGTTTAGCTTCACTTCACTCTATCTGGTTCTGTATCTCCAGCAAAATTTGGGGAACTTGGGGGTAGCAGTCACGAAGAAAAGGTATCATTAAAAAGGTTCAGATAAAAATAAATGGAATAAAGCCAATAATACAGAAATACAAAATCATAGATTCAGGAGATCAGGAATGCTTCTGCTTAGACTACACTGTTGACCCGAGACAGCTCTAATATCCCTTCAGCAAATGCCGAGCAGGTCATCAGCTACCAAGGAGCAGGTGGATTTTCTCTGTGAATACACTGTCAAAAGAAGACTTGAAAAAAGGGGGAGAAGCCAAGAAAATGCTTATGTTGGTTTGCAAGATGCTGTACCGCTTCAAACAGCACGTCCCCCGAGCTTCCACCACCCTCCCTGCCTTAAACAAGAATTCTAGCTATTGGATTGAGCATTTGGTTGATGTGACATTCAGCAGACACACCTAAGCAATCAGGATGAGTGCTAATTGAGACGATAAGAATAACAGAGAAAAGACACGTCCCCTCAAAGCCTGCTTTCTACCAGTTTAGATGGGAAGGGCAGGAAGTTCCCACCATCATTTCCTAACCTCCAGCAGATCAGCGCTCCCTCCCTGCTTGGCGTTGCCTGCCAACTTACTGAGGATGCCCCAATCCCTTTGTCCATTGATAAAGATTAAAGAGAACTGTCCCCAGCACTCAGCCCTATGGAACAACACTTTTGACTGGCTGCCAAATGGATTTAAGTCCAATATCCACCACTTTTAGGCCCAGCCATCAGCCAGTTTTTTTACCCACTGAAGTGTCCACCTATCCAAGCCATGAGCAGCCAGTTTATCTTGTGGGACATGGTGTCAAACTCTTTAATAAAGTCCAGTTAGACACACCCACAGCCTTCCCCTCATCTACTACGGTCAGCAACTTGCCCGTGCAAGGCTTGCTGGCGCAGGCAAGGCTGGCAAGCTGTCATACAACCCACGTGCAAAGGACACAACTCCACCTAAGGCTGCACAGCACTTGGAGGGCCACCTGCAAACTACATGGCCTGCACTTCACCTTTTGTCTGGACTGAAAGAGAAAGAACAAGCAGCACAAGAAGTTTTACAAGGTGCTACAGGCTGAGTGTCTGCATCCAGTTCCCACTCCCCAGCCCACCAGTGTGCACGAGCAGGCAGCTCACACACCCGCAGTCTGGCCTGGACGTGGCTGCTGCACAGCATTTTGTTTGAGAGGATCCTGATTTGCTTCCAGGGAATTCCCTCTCCAGATCTATAATCTGTTGTGGGATGCACGTGAAAACATTACAGCCCACCATCTGAATCACCAGAGATGAGGAGTGGTGCAACACGGAACCTGAACGTAAGCATGCGTCCTGCCCAGCGCTCCCTGCTCCTGGGTGGAAAAAAAAATGGCTTTTTCCATCTGGTTTAAACTCGAAGCATCACTCACAGCCTGTCAAAGAAACGGCTTGGATGGAATTAATCCACTAGAAATTACTTTTGCATTCGCCTCATAGCAAAAACTGAACCGGCCCTGCAGATTCAACTGGGATCTGGGAACCAGGCATCCTGGCCAGGCCTCGATGCACAGCTCCGGCTCCCAGTTACCTCGGTTCAAGTTTGAGCTGCCACATGTTTGCGGCGGTGAGGTCCAGACACGCTCCTGACACGGTGGCAATTTGTTTTCCTCAATTGCATGAGCACTGCAGCTCCCAGGCAGCGCAGACCTACTGCAGTTCCTCAGGAGTGACAGACTCAGTTGGTGAGATCTCTTATCCTAGGACTAAAATGCATCAGATTTAAAGACAAGGGTGGTGGCAACAGTTGCTTTAGGAAGGCAAGCCCAGAGGAATCAGAAAGCCAGGCAGAAAAGCAGAGGAGCCATGTCTGTCTGCACAGTCTGGTGTGCAACGTTTTAGTCTCGGCCTCCCCCAAACAAAACAAAACAAAACAAGGCAAAAATGAAAAGAAAAATTAGGCCCTGATCCCTAAGCTGCTTCGTGTGGGCACAAAGTAACATCTGCAGAGAGCAAGGGGCTTGTTCTGCAGGCCACAGGTTGACCCTCACCGTGAGCCAACATTAACAGAGGAACTCGGACGTTAAGCTGTGTTTTTATTTGAAATGCCAAATGCAGCTTTCATCTTTTTCTGGATAGAACCTTTTGTCAGAACACAGCACAATGTACAAGTCTATTTATATAACACACGAGCAAAAAAGTATTAATTAATAGATACAGAAGACACATTTCAGAACTGGCATTTATTTTGCTCCCCCCCTCCTTCCATAAACAGCTCCTAAATGAACAGGCCAAACACACGGCACCACTAGCATCCAGTTCCCTTCTCTGCAAGGAAATTTAAACGTGACCTCAGGAGACTGGCATCTAACACCAAAATTCTGCTTTTTGGTTCATCTTATTCCTGACCCTTTCGTGGCAAAGCAGCTGCCTGAGCTCCCCCGTGGACGGCCAAAACCTACACCTCACACCCCACACACAGCTTGAGCCACCCCACTCCCGGGGAGGGCCAGAAGCGAGCCAGCTCTCTGCAGGCTCGCTGCTTTCCTGCCAAAGCACCCTGCCTCATGAGCAAACGTCACCCAGTTCCAGGTTTGTGTCGTATTCCTCCTCAGCACATCGCACACGTGTCGCCTACCCATTGCCTCGGATCAAACAGCAAGCTTGGGGGGCACTTTGCACTGTTTGTTATTATTGTTATTGGTATTAGTAAGTCCAAGGCACAACTGCTCTAAATCCAGCTGGTTTCTGTCTTTAATTCCAGCTATTATCTAGACTACACAACCACCACTCTGTCAAGAGAACACATCTGTAATACTGTGGTTGAGTACCCGATCAGTTACAAGAAGGTATGACCTAGGTTTACCTCCCCCTCAAAAGACAACCTTGTGCCTTTCTCCAGTCTCCTGTCCTCTTCACAAAATAAGAATCCAGTTTCATTCATCAAAGGATTTTGGTCAAGACTACTGCAGGGGAGCAAGTCTGAATCTAAACTGAGGAGCTGGTACAAACAGCAAAGCAGAAAGAGAGAAAACAAAGCAGTTTGGTTTGTGTGACACAGGAAAGCACACATCATAGGACACTGAGTGAGGAGAAAACACCTCAAATCAAGCCATTTTTCATGTAGAAGTGAAAAAGAAATAGCTAAAAATGTTGTCTGGCTGCTACTAATAACCTCAAGAATATCATTTAGCAGCAAACTGCTAGTGAACACTTCCAATTCTGACCCAAAGCAAAGCAGTGGACAAAGCAAAACCATGAAAATTATTGTGGTGGATGGAAGATTTCTGGATTTCAGTTAATTAAATGTAATTCTGCTGGTGTGTTTGCCTGCATGAATCCAAATCTGTCAACATTACTTCTCACCTAACTGCAATCATGAAACCAGCAAGCTTTTAGCCCAGACCCAAGTAGCCTGGCCAAAGGGTAGGCAGTCTTCCACCCCCCTTCTTCTCCTGTGGGTCTAGCCCTCACCAGTCTTCAATGAGAGAGGATGGAGTTCTCAAGATGCCATTTCTTACATGAACATCACCACCACCACGGCAGAGCAAGGAGGTGTCCATCAGTGCCCTCGCTGAATAACAGGGCAGCTGTAAGCCACCCCTGCCTGGTCCTCCAGCCTGCAGTGGCCAGTCAACACGTCTGTACTGGGTATACTGGGACATGCTCATCCCCTTCACCAGGCAGGCTACACTGGGGAGAGAATACAGAACAAAGAAGGGTACAGCACACCAGGCTTCCTCACATCTGACAGTTTTTCTCCTCCCCTCTTTTCTGATTTTCCAAGAATGAGGAAGATGTTTTTCATGCTTTTCTGCATCTATAGCTCATAAAGCATGAAAAAAACACACCAAAAGCTACCCAACATACATATATATGTGTGTCACTTTTTAATCTGATCAGATACTGCAAGCAGCAGGATACAAAAATAGATAATGAAAACAACAACAAAGCCACTGCAGCTCTGAAACGTGCAGTTATCCGCTCCTTCCCTGCTCCTCCATCCTTCAAATACCTATTTTTATATGCAAGCAAAAGGAACCCAATAATAAGGTGCACATTTCAGACACAGGGGCAATCAGGCCTGCCTGCATACGATGCTTCGATCCTGGCACGTCTGGAAAATGGTTGAAGTGGAACAACGCGGACAAACACTTTGGCCGGTGGTGCACATCACCCACCACCACTCCAGATCCTCCGAACTTTGGCCAGTCGTCTCCCTCTGTTAATCTTTGAGTTGCTCAGGGAGATTCAACTGTGTTATCAAAAATTCAGCCTCCAGTCTGGGGCTCGGACTGTAGAGCCTGTAAGCTCTGAATAACAATAATAAAAACCCGGTGCCAGTGCACCTTCCTGCATTTTGGATTGGATTTTCAAGCGTAAGGAGAATTTCTCCTCCTCAGATCTGAGCTTGCAGGCAGACTTGAGCAGTGATATGGGTATGGAGTTGGTAGGTACCATGCAGAGGTGCCCACAGGGCCCTGCTGCACCTCTGTCCCCATGAAAGAGCAGGGTGCTGCAATAGAGCAATGCGCCTGTTTTCCACCTCAGCCACCAAGCCCAGTGTCCCTACCGAAGCAGGCAGAACACCATCCTGATGGTGGCCGTGGCCACCCTTGAAAACGTTTCTTCACAAGCATTATCCTGTCCCACAACACAAAGGACTCACCCCTAACCTAATCACTGCAACTAGAGAAAAAGAAATTGTGAGTAAAGGTAAAGATTGCCTGCTGCAGGATGGCAGTTTGGGAGGTTGCTACTGCTACAGAGTAGGAATCAGAGGGGACAACTGAGCAGGTAAACACAAATCCAGGCAGAAGCAGAGCAGCAAGGTAACTGCAGAGCAGACCTGTGTGCCTCAGCTTTAATAATGCCAGCAAATCTGTAACCAGAAATCTTTTAATTCTGCTGGGTTTGATAGGTTACAAATCCTCTCCTCAAAACTCCTGAAAGCAGCTTACGGTTCAGACAAATAACTATTTTGCAGCGGATGACAAGAGACCCAAGAACGGAAACGATGGAATAATAGCTCTGTAAGTAACATGGATTTCTTGAATGAAAGAGACAGAAAAGAAATCCATACAATTCCATGAGCAGTTTACAGCTGGAAATCCTCCCAGACCTGCTTAGGTTCACGGTGGATTTTTTTTTTTCAAAGGCAGCACGCATACTTTGCAAGAAAACCACTGAAAATCTTCAGGAGCAAAGTGTCTTGGGAAACAAAACATCCCCCCAGCTCCTGATTACTTTCCTTTTAAAAGTGAACTGTCTTCTCTATGCTCCAAGCTGAGACAAAGAACTCAACTAACCCCCCCAAAAATGTAGCAGTACTGCAATTAACCACCCCCCCTTCCCCTCCCAGCCTCAAATGGTTGCCCTGCCTGGAGCAGGGCCATAGGGGAACAATTTGTTCCCTCTCAGTTATCTTCAAGACGCAGTGCTCGGCCATGTAGGCATGAGCAGGGTGCTTGTGTTTTTCTCAAGGAGGGAGCTCGCCAGCTTTTCATTTCTGTTTGCACCTCTGCTGCCCCATGAGCAGCACTCTGTCCCACACCTCCCCAGTGCCAGCAGTCCCAGCTGCCCACTGGAGAAGCGAGAGCAGAGACTCCCTGCTCCTTTGGAAAACAAGTCACGTGCAAGCCGAGTTCATTTTAGGCTATTCTACAGGAGCCACCAACCAACACCACCATGCAGAGCATCGCTGCTCCGGCCAGACGCAGGCCCAGCCGGGCACGGTCCCTGGCTCCTCTCAAACAGCCATGGAAGAGCAAAGCAGAGCACTGTAGGAGCTGCAGGCAGGGGCCGGCACTGTCCCTGTAAGACAGCCTCCTGCACGTACACAGCCGCTGCCCCAGCAGCAAACAAAGCTGCAGAGAGCCTGCGCACAGCAGCTCCGCTCATGCCATCGCTGCACAGGTAGCGGCTGCGGGGAAAACAACCAAACCACCGCCACCACCGCCACAAACAGGCGGATGATGATCGCGATAAGTAACAACCGAGTCATGCACTTGGATGGAGCTGCATGCGGCGGGCGGGAGCACGGGCTGGCTGGCAACACAGCGGTGCAGCAGAAGCCCCTCAGAGGTCAAGTTCACTCCGGCACCTTCTCACTTAATACCTTCAGGAGAAGTTCAAGTGCTCGGGTGGGTCGCCCCACCACCACCCCACATGCTTCCCCTCCCAGAACCCAGCGCCTGGCTGCAACCGGAGGCTGCATCTGCTGGGGCTGCGATGGGGGAGGCGGGCGGATCGCTGCCTGCGGTTTATAAATAAATGCTTGGGAGGGGTGTGTGGGGGGGTGGAAATTAGTGCCATGCAAAGAGAAGTCTGAGTGGCGATGATGGTGTTGAGATCTGCGGGAAAAGCCGCCGTCGGTGAGCGCCGAGCAGAGGGAGCGATGAGGGCGGATGGTTTAGAAGTGCAGTGAGTACTAAGGAGATGGTGTACGCGTGGCAGTGTTTATGTGAGAGATCAAAACAGAGCCAAGCCCATCCAGGGGAAAAAAATGGCGACTACCGGGATGGAGGAAACTAAGAGACTGGATTAGTTATTATTTTTAATAAATGTATGCACTGCACATAAGCTAGACAGGCTGGAAAAGCTGCCGATTCATTCTGAAAAAGCGGTGCGTCTATTACCTGTTATTCTGGGATTTTCTGGCCATGGTGCCTGCCTTTGTTTTCTTTCTGGAATAGTCACTATCGAAGGGTAACACTGATGCATAGCCATGTTCTGCTTCTAGGGACAAAGTCAGCATTAGTGGCAATATATTTTTTCCATGCATTTTTTTTTCCTCCTTTGCAGGAACGCTAGGGTAAAGAACAGAATTTTTTTCCGGTTGATTTGTTTGGATTTTATTCTGGCATCTCTTAAGAAGAAGCGAGACCAAAAAAAAAAAAAAACACCACCAAAAACCAACACAACTTCATAAACCAAATGAAAAAAAATAATAATAATAAAAAAGGAAAGGGGGAAGTGCCTAAATTAGGAGGATTATTTGAGTGCACATTAAAAACGAGGTGGATCATGCAAACCCTTGTCACGCTGCACTGGGGGGGAGGAGGGGGGGGCACTGCCATACAATTAGCGACTGCCACACACAGAGAAGTGTGAGGTACCCTGAGCGCTGCCACACACACACGCCATCCCCAGCCACAGCTTGACAGAAAAAAATAACCCATTATGGGGCATTTCTTATCAAAAACAGGCCAAGAGACGAGCACTGTTCCTCCCCCAGCGCGGTGCCTCTGGAGGAGGCCGGGTGAACCCCGCACTGCCCGGGCAGGTAGGTGAGGGGCTCAGGGCTGGTCCCCTCCGGCCCAGCCTGGGCCGCCCGCCGCTGCCGCCGCCGCCTCCACACAACAAAGGCCGAGAGCGGCTGGGAGCGCCTGCGGGTGACTGAGTGACTGCCCGCCTGCGCCCAGTACCTCGGTCTCTTCTCTCCAAGTACTCGGCCGCTTCCAGGAGAATTAACAGAGAGTTCAATTCCATGACTGCCTGTGCAGAGCTGAGCCCTGAGCCCCCCGTCGCCCCGCGTCGCGCACCGCGCCGACTTCACGCGCGGGGGACTTCCAAGCCCCCGGTTATAAGGCACCTCGCTCTCAACCTACATTTGACACACAGGCGACGGGCAGCCGGCTCCACCAATAGGAAATCTTTCTTCGGTGGGGGGGCGGGAAGCAGAGATGCAGCCGAGCCAATCGACAGCCAGAGGACACCCCGCACACCCCCCTTTTCCTCTGGCTGGGGCAGGGAATGTTGACAGATCCGCATCGCCGCCTCCGATTGGCTGGCCACTATAGTAACAATTTAGAAGCCGAAGCTTAGCAACAGCACGTGGTGGCCCGGCCCCCGCGCTCGCTGATTGGTAGGATTCTTGCATGTTAAGCAGGGAGCGGCCGCCGATTGGTGTGCCGAGTGGTATGCAAATGTAGGCGGGGAAGGGACCAATGGGGTAGGAAGCGCGTGCCGGACGGCAAGGGGCAGGGTAGCAGAGAGGTGGGAGCCAATGGGCGGGCGGAGGCGCGGCGTCGCCGTGAGGAAGAGGCCGGCGGAGGGGCGGAGCGGCCCGGAGCTCAGCCCCTACACGCCGCCGTGCGGGACACGCTGCCGGGTCCAGCCCCACAGCGGCCAGGACCGCCGGTACCGAACTTAACAGCGAACTGCGGGCTAGCGAACCGGGAAATAAAGAGGAGAAACAAGGCAACAATAAAAGGAAAAAGGCGGCCGCGGGAAGGGGGAAGTGGAGGAGCCCTACAACTAGGCCTTGGGATCAGAAAAGCAGTTTCCGCCATAACCGCGCCTCCTCAGGGCGGCTGCAGGCACCGGCCCAAGCGCTCTGCTGCATCCCTGCCCGGCCTGGTGTGTCCCCGGGCGCAGGGCGCTGCCCTTCCTTCTCCGTCATTACCGACCCGGGTCAGACCTCCACCCCCGCGGCCTCCCCATCGTTGGGCACAGGTGCTTGCTGCAGCTCCCTCCCGGGGCACAGCACCCTGGACCGCTCGCTAACGCTGCCGGGCCAGACGGGAGGACCCTGAGGCGCGACGAGGTCCCGCCTCTACCGGGCGGACCGGACATGCGCGGGGCGGTTGGGCCGGCCCGGCCTAGCCTACCCCACGGCTGGCGAGGGATCCCGGTCCCGATTCACCGGAAATGAAACCGACCTGGGGATAGCGGCGGCGGGGCCGTTGTGGCACGGTAGCGCCGCCCCTCGCTCCCTCCATCCTCGAGCAGGGCCTGCGCCTGCTGTGCCCGCAACGTCGGAGCACGCTGTTCAGTGCAGACCGGGGGGAGGGAAGCGGTGGTGGGGGGCCCTGCAAGCCCCAGAGGGCAGCAGGGCAAGCAGCGACTTCTCAGACAGCTTGGAGGTGTTTTCCAACAAAAGCTACTCTAAGATCATCCAGTCCAAGCATTCTCTCTACCTAAAGCCTGGTGCTAAACCCCGTCCCTGAGCACCGCATCGCTGCCTGTTACAAACGCCTCTAGGGATGGTGACTCCATGACCTCCTTGGCCAGCTTGTTCCAATGCCTCATCACACTTGCAGCAAAGAAATTTTTCCTAACAGCCAGCCTAAACCTCACTTGCTGCAACTTGTGCCCATTTCTTCTTGTCCTATTACTTCTTCCTTTGGAGAAAAGAGCAACCCTCACCTGCTTCCAGCCTTCTTTCAAGAAGTGGTACAGAGAAAGTCTCCCCTCAGCCTCCTCCAAACTAAACAACTGCAGTTCCCTCATTTGGTCCTCACCAGACCTGTTCTCCAGACCCTTCACCACACTTTGCTGCCCTTCTCTGGACCCATTTCAGCACCTCAGACTCTCTCATGTAGCAAGGGCCCCAAAACTGAACCCAGTCCTCCAAGTGTGACTTTGACAGCACCCAGAGTGCTTGACATGCATCAAGGGGGGGAAAACCCAACCTCCTTACGAGACATCAGCAGATCTCCCTGCCCATGGACATCACCAGACCAGGGCCCTTGTGCATTACAGCAAGAAAGGGGCTCCTGGTGGTGTGCCCACTGTGGCATTTCTCACCAGCACCAGAACATGAGGAGTTTCCTAAACCTAGTTGACATTTCAAGCAGATTTCAATTCTGTTTCTTCTTGCCATGGGGGCTATAATCAGAAGAATGTTGGCATATGACTACAACCAAAGGAAAAGCCTCCTGCTCGCGTGTGAGGTATGGCAACAAAATGAAACTGAATGAAAGGAGCGATACAAATGGGATGCCAGAGATGCTGTTAAAATGTGTCTGGCACAGACCTCTGTGCCCCCTTACAGCACACAGGCAAGATGGGGAGACAGCAGTGTTATAAAGACAGACACAGAGGCTTGGAAGTATTACTGAACTCTACACAATAGTCCAACCTGATTGAAAAAAAAAAAAAAAAGGAAAAAAAAGGAAAAAAAAGAGCAGTGGAAAGCCCTCAGAAATGCAGTCAGTTACTGCCAGCTTTCCAGCCCCTGCCAGCAAATTCAAGCTGCCTTTCGTCATCTGGATACACAGAAGCCATCCACCAGAATAGCCTGGCTCCTGGCACTTGGGCTGAACAGGAAGGAGCTCAGCACCTTTCCTGTCCACACCATCCTATTTGCTCTGCTAACTTTGCATCCTTATCTCAGAGAGCTGCTGCACAGCTGTTGCCTGAAACTGGTTGGTTTTAACACCAGCAAGCCATTTTAAAATAGGCACATTTGAAGCTGTGCTGTGATCACACATTGGCATATCTTCAGGCCAAAAGTGCTGAAGTCTGTAATCAGTCCCTGCAGAGCAGCACTTGGGCACACAAGTGGTCCCATTGATTTTAATTGAACTGCTTGAGTAAGAGCTGTTCAGCATATAGGAAGGCAGCAGAATAGCGTCCTGTGGCAGAAGACTATAGACTCATAGAATCATTTAGCTTGGAAAAGACCTTAGGATCATCAAGTCCAACCATTCTCTAACTCTACCAAGGCTGGTGCTCAACCATGTTCCCCAATGCCACATCTCTGTCTCTTTCCAACACCTCCAGGGATGGGATTTAACCACCTCCTTGGGCAGCCTGTTCCAGCCTTTGAGAACCCTTTCAGAAAAGAAGTTTCTTCTAATATCCAATCTAAACCTCCCCTGGTGCAATTTGAGGACATTTCATCTTGTCCTATCACTTGTTACTAGGGAGAAGAAACCAACACCTACCTTTCTCCAGTCTTGTTTGAGGTAGTTGCCTCCAGAATTATGTCAGCTACTGCTTCTTTTAACAAGGATAATAGCAATTCAGATTAAAATAAGGATTATGCTTTACTCTTTTTACAAGATGGTGGTAAAACTGCACATACATTATACCTGATAGTTTATTAGTCTGTATCTTGTTGCCTCAGGTACACAGGTGTGTGGTGGCTCTTGAACGTTGCTCACACACAGATCACATTTTACTGCCATTTGGCCCAGAGGCAAGGCAAAATACAGTGCTTTGAAGAAATCATAGAATGCCAGGTTGGAAAGGACCTCAAGGAATCAAGAAAGCAGCCTTGTGATTGTAATTGAATACAATTTTCTATCTGCTTGGAAAAAAGGCTGACTCCAGGAATCACAAGGCAGAAAGATTTTGCTATGTGGATTGCAAGGGTGAAAAAATTGCTGTTAACATTTTCCACTTGCTGCTTCAACTGTTGAAGTTCTGCTGCAGGTGGGTGAGACAGTGCAGTTCTCACTGCAAACCCGTGGAAATTTGTGGCAGTTGTGCTGTGGACTTAACTGGAAGCCGGTTTAGACACTCCTTTGACGTTGCTTTCTGTTACGAAAGAGCCTGAAACCATCTTTGCACGTGGCTGTGCTGTCCACACAGAAATAAAGTTCCCTTTACCTGACCATGTGTGTAGGGCTGGTAGTAAAGAAAGAAATTTACAGACCAGGCAGCACTGTTCTCTGCTGTGGCCCCTAGCAGCACCTGAGATTTTCAGAGCACCTGTATTGCTTTGGAGATGTGCCTGAATGTACCTTCACATGCTGTGGAATCCATCCTTCTCAGCAGGCTTTTGAAATACCTGGAGTGAATTGTTCTGGATCTGTTTTGATTTGTGCCAGTGAACCACGATTAGCTTTGGTGGTAGCAGCGTGGGTGCAGAGGTGTACGATGGGTGTGAGAGAAGATCATCCAAATTGCTTTTAAGACCTGAAGGTTGGGCTCTCAGATACACGTGCTCAGAGGCTTTGCAGATTTGCATCTCTAAACAGCTTTTTTTTTTCCATTCCTACCAGCAAGCAGCAGGAACAGCTGAGTGCTAAAGAAACAGCTGGCCTTCAGTGATAAGAGGGTCACTGTCACTTCATGGTGAAGTTTGAAAAAACTTTATATTTAGAAGCAGAAGGGAGAGCCATCAGCAGCCACACCCCAAAACCTGAACTGTTCGTGGTTTCCCCACTGCCTGCACTTTTGTGATTGGAGTGGTAATATTTGCGTGGTACGACGCCTTGCTGTTCCAAAATCCGTCCCGTGGCATGACATGGCATGTGAGATCTGTGACACCAGGAGTGCTGAATGCCCTGAGCTGGGAGGAGGGCAGAGCTCTGCAGCTGAGGATCCATAATTCAGGCAGCTTCATTCACTATTCCCCATGTACAACCCTAAAGAAATAATTAGGCCTTCCATGTTTTCACTTTAGGCTCTTGGTGGCTACTGCGTGTTTCTTTCTTCCATCCTTTTAAATCCCTTGCTGTGTCTTATCCCTATGTTCAGAAATAGCCTCTTTCACTGTGCCATGGAGCCCCTCTCCCTGTTTCCTTGGGTGTTGCAAGGCTTCAGTAATTTGCAAAGAGTTAATTGTCTTCCCACACAGAAGGGGATCTGCTCTCAGAGCTGGCAGTGACATGTTTCAGTATCTCAAATCCCCTTTAATTTCTCATCTCACCTGTCATTCAGACCAATAACTCTGTTTCCTAGATGCAGGAACCCAAATACCTGAGAGCTGAATAAAAAGAAGTTTCAGAAATAACAATTTTGGCAGTGCCCAAGCCCAAGTGAGCCAAAACCAAGTAGGGCCAAAAACTATTCTCCATCTCTGATCTCAAATGGCAGATGACGCTGCAGCCACCTGGCCCTGCATCTCCTCTGGGCTGTTCCTGGTGCACATGTGACTTTTAGTCATCCCTTTATGTGTGGTTTACAGGTTGGGGTGGGAGTGCCTGAAGATGTGTAACAGCCCACCAGAGAGCTGCTGTCAGAGCTTACAGCTGAGGTTATGTGACATGAAGGTATGTGGGGTTGCTGCCTCAGTGTTTGAAGGACTGTGTGGTGGTGGGGACTAATGTCTATGAGATCTTGAGTCCTGTGTCCAGTTCTGGGCCCCTCAGTTTAGGAAAGATGTTGACTTGCTGGAACATGTCCAGAGAAGGGCAACAAAACTGGGGAGGGGTCTGGAGCATAGCCCTGTGAGGAGAGGCTGAGGGAGCTGGGGTTGCTTAGCCTGGAGAAGAGGAGGCTCAGGGGAGACCTTATTGCTCTCTACAACTACCTGAAGGGAGATTGTAGCCAGGTGGGGGTTGGTCTCTTCTCCCAGGCAACCAGCACCAGAACAAGAGGACACAATCTCAGGCTGCACCAGGGGAGGTTTAGGCTGGATGTTAGGAAGAAGTTCTTCACAGAAAGATAGATTGGCCATTGGAATGTGCTGCCCAGGGAGGTGGTGGACTCACCATCCCTGGAGGTGTTTAGGAAGAGACTGGATGGGGTGCTTGGTGCCATGGTTTAGTTATCAGATGGTGTTGGGTGATGGGTTGGACTCGATGATCTCAAAGGTCTTTTCCAACCTGGTTAATTCTATTCTATCTCATCCAGTGTGCCTTCTGGATTGCTCCTCAACTTCTCATACTTCTCCAACTCTACTCATGCATAGGTTTGGAGAGTGGCTTTGTCCCAGGGCCACAACAATGTTTAAACAGCAGAGATGCTGTAGGGTCCCATTGACTTGAGTGACTCCCACACATCTGGCTTGGTGGGCTCTCTGCATGATGCTTGCTAGCCCAGCTTGCTGCCTGCTCTTGAACAGGTGTCTGCTGCACTGTTTGCATCACTGGCCTTCCCAAAACAAGTTAATTTCTCCTGGTGTTGTTTGGGATTTAGAGAGTGTTTATGACATGCTATGGAACAGATATGTTTGGAAGCCAGCTGTGAAATAAACAGTGCTTCAAACAGAACCTCAGTCCCCTGTAACATTCATTCTGGTTAATTGCTGTGTTATGAAAGACCACACTTGTATCTCAGCGTCCTTGAGAGTTTGGCTGCAGAGACCTCGAATGCCCCTCTCTGCCAGCACTCCCCAGCCAGCCAGACATGCAGTACCCTGCTGCCAGGCCCTGCAGCCATTGCTGTGATCAGGCATGAAATTATTCTTAACTGGCTGAAGGGAGGCATAGACTGAAAAGCTTGAGGGACACTGATTTACTCCATCATCCTGCTCTGACTCAGCTCTGTTTCACCTAAACCCTGGGTGGCAGTTTTGATAGAATCAGAGAATGGCTTGAGTTGGAAGGGACCTTCAAGATTATCTAGGTTCAACAGCACTGCCATGGGCAGGGACACCTCCCACTGGAGCAGATTGGTCAAAGCCTCATCCTGCCTGGTCTTAAACACTTCCAGGAATGAGGTGCCCACAATTTCCCTGGGTGACCCATTCCAGTACCTCACCACCCTTATAGTAAAGAACTTAATGTATAAGACAGCTGAAATCATAGAATTATAGAATCATTAAGACTGCAAAAGGCTTTAAGATCATCAAGTCCTACTATCAGCCCAGCACCACCGTGCTTACTAAACCACATCCCAAGGTGCCATGTCTACATTTCATCTGAATGCCTTCAGGGATGATGACTCCACCTCCTCCTTGGACAGCCTGTTCCAATGCTTGCCTGCCTTTGGCAAACAAAATGTCCACTTCAAGAGGACAGGGAGGCAACTGTGGCTTTATGAATAATACAGTCAGTGATAACACAATCTCAATAGCATCTATCCCCTGCACATAAACAAAAAAGAGAACATTTTCTTACCAAGGTGCATGCTTCCTGTGTACCTGTGAATCACATCTGCTGAGTTTGTAGGAAGAAGCTCCAAGGAATTTGTATTGCTCTTTGGTCTGAACATCCATCTAGATATGGAAGAATGAGTTGATGTATCCTATGGAGACCAGCAAAGTACTTAGTGGCCATGAGTGTAGAGAGTATTTATTACAGATGAGAAACCAGGAAAGATAAAGATCTATTTGCAAACATAAGCATGGAGACTGCTTACCTGGGCTCTTGGGCATCCAAAATCAACTGGAAATTAGAAGTGGACTCCTGATGCCTTTTCATGCAGCCACTCTTCAGGAGCCAAGCTGTGTGGAGAGCAGGTTTTTGTTTACCAAAGAGTGGATGTCTATAACATATTTCTAGGCCCGCAGCATGTAAGCAGATGAGTTCTGTGCCCAGCATGGAAAAATTAATGCCTAATGTGGCTGATGGAAATCCACTGCCAGCCACAGGGCCCTGTGTCACTCACTTGCATTAGCCATGATGGATCCAAGTGCCTCTGTGATGGGGAGATCGTACATGTAGCCCACACTGGACAGAGGTGATAATGCTCTGCACTTCCATGGAACATCCAACTCACCCCCTTTAGACTGCTTAGTCAAGATTTGCCAGCTCAGCCCCTTAATAACTGTGAGCAATTAGGTAAATAAATTGCTGTTCAGGTGAATGAGGGAGGAATTGGTATTGATCCTGAACCTAGGATAGGTTGTATAGTTGGGCCAGTGTTGCTAGTAGAGTTGGGCCACTATTGCTGGGTGAATTGGGCCAGTATTAGCCTGAGAGAGATAAGAGGACTTGTACATCGATACACATGTCCATGAGAAGATCAGAAGAGCCCAGGTGGTAAATAACCTGGACAATTGCCTGCAGGACCTAAAATTAGAGATCAGCACAAAGACTTGGCAGGTGAATAGTCAGCAGATGCTGGCTTATCTCTCTATTTGCTTTGGAAGATTGGGTCTGACCCAAAACATGTTGAAATCAATTTGTATCTTCTCCTTTATTTCGACAGGCTATGCACCAGGCTCTAATCAGTTGTGGGGCTAATTAAATGATTTTCCTCATTGTGTGCTAATTACTCCTATGGAGAAATGAAACTGAATGTTAAATGAGCACTCTATAGGAACTGTATCTGTAATGTATGGCTCAGAATAAAAAATTGTGGGCTTGATTTCCCACTGTCTTACACAGTCTCTTATTTCACATCGGGCAAGTACAATTTCCCACTCTCTTTTGTCAGAATGAGCATGGAAACTGAGTGAAGAGTCAAGCAGAAGGACTGCAACAAGCTCCCTGCCTTATGCAAAAAACCCTTATGCACCCTGGTGCAAGCAGGAAATCATCAGCTTTCAGCATCCAAGAGAGGAAGCAGCAATGCATTTGAATTGCAGAAAGGAGGTCAGATATCAGCAAAATGTTCTGACAGTGAGGAGAGCTAGGCACTGGGCAGGGTTACCTGAGGAGCCTTTGGCCCCTCCAGAATGAGAATCATAGACTCACAGAATGTGAAGGGTAGGAAGGGACCTCTGGAGACCATCAAGTCCAACTGCCTTGCCAAAGCAAGGTCACCTAGGGCAGGTCACACAGGAACACATCCAGCCAGGTCTTGAAAGTCTCTAGAGAAGCCTGCCAGAGATTTGGCTTAAATTTCATGCAGAGGGCGAAGCACCCGGAGACCTCTTGGTGCTGGTTGGAGTTCTGCACCAAACTGGTAGAAAATGCAAGACACAAAATAGAGACAAATGTATTGCCATCAGCTTGTGGTGACAGGCCATTTGCTGTTCCTGAACAAATGGCAAAGCAGGTAACGTGAAAATCTGATATCTGCAGTAATTATTTAGATAATGGGAAATCAATCATGCTAATGAGGATGTGAGTGTTGGCAGACTCCAGCTATCACTGTGTGGAGGGAACTGAGTTAGTGAATCCTTCTTGTCAGGGATCGTGAGTGGGAAGCTGCGTAGGTCTGGCCAACAATGATCCTATGTGGGACTTCCCTATGTTACCTCCCAGCTAAACCTTCCAGCTAAGCGTAGGGTTTCATGCTTTGTGTGAGGCACTGAGTTCCAGCAAAGGGAAGAGCTTTGCTCAACACCCCCAGAACACTTCTGCCATGACGTGGGGGGGGAAAGGAATGGCCACCAAAAGGCACAACTGGCTCAAAGCCACTTGGCATGCAATAAGAAAAAAGAATTGTTTAGGCTGCTCTGTCTGTTTGGGGATCAGAATCTAAGCTGTTGTAGCACACAGGGGATAGAACCCAGCCTTATGGAACCCACAGGGCACTGTTTGCTAAATATGGTGTCCACAGAAATTACAAAGGCCAATCTTCCTGCTCAGGCAGATGTTTACCATGCAGCTTGGGGTGACACATCCTTTGTGTTGATGCAGTGATTTTTAGCCCTGGAGGAGATTCCAGTAGCAAGGTACAAGTGAGGTGGAAGAAACTAGGGGCCAGGGTGGAGAATTTCACTTTCTTAGTTTGCTTGTTTTCCTTCCAGCTTTCCACAGGTCTGTGGTGTTTTTTAAATGTCTTGTACTTGGCTCAGTGTCTCTGATCCCGTCTGCCCTGGTTTTGTTTGCCTGCCTTTGTTGCTGAAGGCTTCATGCTGTTTCTATTCCTCTCCCTTTGTGAGACACAGATTCTCCTCCTGAGCCACATCCAAGGTGTTGGACTCCCTGCGGTCACAGCGCAGAGACTCGATGGTGAGGACACAAGTTCCTGCTTCACTGACAGTGTCTGCATTGTGTAAGTGAGCACATCTCACCAGCACACAGAAAACAAGTTTCAGGGCATTGCTTCACGGATTCTCCATTTTCCAGCTTGTCAGGACACTGGAAGTTCTTAGCTTCTTCACTGTTGTTGGTCGATTGGTATCTCCGGGAGATGGAGTCTAGATGATCTACACACAGTGAGGGCTTTTTTTGATGTGAAGATCCTAGTCAGCATGGACAGAACAGACAAAGGTATGAGAAAGTTGTTACGAATAGATCTTCCCTAGCCAGAGGAAAGTCGAAACAGAGAAATCCCTGGATCTCATTAGCAGGGGTAATGACATACCTGTAGTAACTTGGATACCTTGAGTCCAGTTCAGGGCTTTCACCACAAAATGGCCCTCCTCTCCTCTGGGACCAGAGTAACAAAGGCATGGATGTTCACTTTTTGTTCCCGTTTGTATGTGCCATGGATGATGGAAGGTGAATCTGCAGCAGCACTGGGACAGGACATTCCACCACATACTCACTCCATGGCAAAGTCTGAGTCATCATAGAATGGCCTCAGTTGGAAGGGACCTTCAAGATCATCTAATTCAAACCCCTCTGCCTTGGACAGCGACAAGTCCTACCAGTGCAGAAGGTGTCCCTGGTCAGTCATGCCAAGTCACTGTGTCACCTCTTTGGTTTTGAATGAGATCTTGAGGGTTGCTTGAAAGTGGTGTGTATATTTGCAGTCATCTCAGGAGGTAAGGTATTTTCTTGCTTATCAAAAGATAGCTGTAGCATTCAGAGGTGCACTGGTGAGACTTAAAGATTCAGCTTCTGGTGTTTGAAGGCACTCCTGATCTACAGCTGTAAAGGACTGTGATTAACATCCACACTCCTGTGAACTCAAAAAGCCCCTGGAGGCAGGGAAACTCAGACTGCTGAGCAGTAGGACTGCTGGCTTCTGAAATGCTGTCATAACCTACCTTATACATATGAATGACTGCAGGCTGACACAGCCACACAAAAGGCATCTTTTGTCCAGAGTCAGGTAGCCAGGACTGCTGCAAAAGGAGGTTGGGGCAGACATTCAGAGAATCACAGAATGGTAGGGGTCAGACAGGACCTCTGGAGATCTGCAGGTCCAAGTAGGTTCTCCTAGATCAGGTTGCACAGGAGTATGTCCAGGTGAGTTTTGAAAGTCTTCAAGAAGGAGACTCCACAACCTCTCTGGGCAGCCTGGGCCAGGGCTATGCTATCCTCATGGCAAAGAAATTTTTGCCTATGTTTAGGTGGAACCTCCTGGGTTCTGATTTGTTCCCATTGCCCCTTGTCCTGTCACTGGGCACCACTGAAAAGAGACTGGCCCCATCCTCTTAACACCTGTCCTTCAGGTATTTATGAGCCTTGAAAAGATCTCCTCTCAGGCTGCTTTTGTCCAGGCTAAACAGCCCCAGCTCTCTGCCTCCTCACAAGGATGCTCCAGTCCCCTCAGCATGTTCATAATCTTTGCTGGGCTCTCCCCAGTAGTGCCCTGTCTCTTTTGAACTGGGGAGCACAGAACTCGACACAGTTGAGGCCAGATGAGGCCTCAAAGGGGCAGAATAGAGGGAAAGGAGAACCTCCCTTGACCTGCTGGCCACACTCTTCTTAATGCACCCTAGAAGACCATTTGCCTTCTGGTCCACAAGAGCACATCAGTGGCTCGTGGTGAACTTTTCATGGCCTTGAGTGGAGCATGGAGATCTTTCATGCAAGGGGAAAGAGCTGGTGCTGGGTACTTTTGTCCTATTTTGTGGGTCAATGATGAGGAAATGGGTGTGCCTGGTGGGGGACAAAACCCCTTGGAGGTGACAGAATCCTGATCCACCCTGATTTATTCTATTGGGACTGGTCAAGGACCACGCTACAGATTTGTCTTGACATCAGGTACAAACCTCTCTCTTTTGCCTCATTCCTCTGCAGGCTTGCCTTTGCTTCCCAGATGAAGATACCTGCTTGACACTGGGCAGCAGTACCATGGTTTAATGTAGAAGGGCTTGGAAGTAGCACCTCAGCATGCCCTCTGCTTCCATTGCCTGTCCCTTTGACATCTAATCAAACCCATTAAACTACCCAAAATGCACACATCTGGGCTCTTCATGGGGGATGTTTGCTTCATTTCATCCAAGCTTTGTTTACCTGTGGAGTCTCCTGTTTATTGTGTGATGCTTTTTGCCACTTAGGCACTAGGCTTAATCAGATTTGTAAATTAATTCTGTCCTGGGGTTTCTCTTTGTGTGCTCAGAAGGCATAAAAAGTGTTCATGACATGCTTCAGAACACACACTGGTTACATTAGTCATCTTCTCAGCAGAAGAGTTTTATGAAGAACACTTTTGGTTAAAAACAAAACACATTTCCTTTAACCCAGGTTCTTTCTCTCACTTTTGATCCCTAGAGTGATGTCACCTTAGTAAACATGACATGCAAAGGCTGATTGTGATATATTTTCTTCTGCTGAAGGGACAAAAGCTGCTGATTATGCCTTGAAATATCTAATACGAGTTTATGTATAGATATATATATCTCTCCATAACCACTTTGATGCAGAACTTTGCCTTCTTCTGGCACCTGAAAAGCTGGTCCCAAAAATGTCTACCTCCTGCTTGCCATTGCCCCAGCTTGGCAGTCCTGGCAGTGCCCAGGATGAAGGGGAAGTAGAACCTCTGAAGGGGACCACCAACCTCTCCATCAGTGCTGCCCACGTCTTCATGGACAGACCATCCCTCAGAGCCACCACGTCTCTTGTCACAACTGGTCAAAATGCCTCCTAGTCAACAAAACTAGGGTGGTGAGACTCTGGGACAGGTTGTCCAGGGAGACTGCGGATACCCCATCCCTGGAGGTGTTCAAGACCAGGCTGGATAGGGCCTTGAGCAACCTGGTCTAGTGGGAGGTGTCCTGCCCATATCAGCGGGTTTGGAACTAGATGATCTCAGAGGTCCCTTCCAACCCAAACCATTCTATGAAGCTGCAAAAACACTTCTGTGGCAAACCAAACCAATTCCATGATTCTATGATTGCAATATAGGAAAAGATTTTTAAGAGCAGAAGATGTTGATGATGCTGGTGAGGAAGAGAGGGGGCCTGGCAAGCCCTGCAGTGCCCATTGGCAAGAAAGGAGGGTTGCCGTGGCCTTTGAGCTACAGAGACAAGAAGCTGCAGCACATCACCTTGGGGTGAGGGGTACTTTCCAGAAGTCACAGACAACTGTGTCTGCAGTCTTCTCTTCACACCAGTGGACCCAGGGAGGATCTCTCATGGTACTGCACACCCACCCTTGTGATCTCCAGGCAGCCTGGTCTCCTCACCCCACCTTGCACGCACACCACGCACACACACCACCTACCCCCTGTCTCCCAGTCTCTTGGTGTTTCACAGGAAACAAGATGATAAACCACAGCTCTCCATTTCCTAATTGTGCAACAAAGTAGAAACTCCTGAACCTGCAGAAGCTCAAAAATGCTGAAGTGGTTGCGGGGAAAGGCAAAGAGAAGACCTGAAACCAAGTGGGGATTTCACGTGGTGGCTGCTGGGATCTCACAGGCATTACAAAGCCACATTGGGGCAGTTGCAGCACACTTACTCTGGGGACTGCTTGCTAGAAGAGGCCATCAGTGCATGGTGGAGAGAGCCTCATCTTCGAAGGAGGACACAGTAGCAGCAGAAATCTTGGGTTTGCCAGAGCAACCTGTGACACAACAGAAAAGCTGGCGTTGACTTGCTGCAGAGCAGAACTTGCTCAGCTTGGCAGGGAGGAACCCGGCCCTAGTGCAGGGAGATGGGAATTTCTAGACACAATGCTGCCCAAACCACTTCTCCCTCTGCCTCCCCCCATTCCTTCATCTGTGCCTGTCTCAGAGCTGTGGGACAACCAGACTCTCCAAGACTTCACCCAGTCTGCACCAGTGTAGGCACATGCAATAAACACATATTGCTGGAGCCCCAGCAAGAAGCCAAAGGGCAGCTCCTCCTGTGCAGTTGCTGCCCCACTTCTGCTGCAGTCACTGCCCGTCCCACCACCTTCACCGCTCCTGGGACACCTGGAGGGGCTGAGCTCATCCCACCAGAGCAGCTGCTTATTCCACTTCTCCCTGGTTTCTCAAATCTCCTTCTTGCCACTTCACAGCACATGATTTAACCCCTTCCAAATGTTCCTGCTTTCAGAAACAATTCTGGGAGTTGGGAAGGTCATCCAAAGAAATGAACCTGCAGGGTGGGTTGGGCTGCTGGTGAGTGGAGCCTGTTGGAGTCTCCTTTTCCCTGCTGCTGTAGGCCAATGCTGTAGCTCATGTACCCAGACTAACAGAGCCCATCTTTTCTCCACTTCCCATATCCTGACAGCTTGCACATAGAATCTTAGAATGGTTTGGGTTGGAAGGGATCTCAAGGATCATCTCGTTCCAACCCACTGCCAAAGGCTGGGACACCTTCCACCACCCCAGCTTGCTTAAAGCCCCATCCAGCCTGGCCTGGAACACTTCAAGGGAGGTGGCATCCACAACCTCCCTGGGCAACCTGTTCCAGTTGTCTCCCCAGCGTAAAGAATTTCTTCCTAATCTCCAGTCTAAATCTTTCCTCTTCCAGCTTCAATTCATCCCCCCTCATTCTATGACTTCAAGCCCTTGTAAAAAGTCCCTCCCCAGCTTTCTTGTAGCCCCTTTCAGATACTGGGAGGCTGCTCTAAGGTCTCTCCAGAGCCCTCTCTTTTTCCAGGCTGAACAGCCCCAACTCTCTCAGCCTGTCCCCACAGTGGAGTGCCCTAGCCTCCACTACATCTTTGTGGCCTCCTCTGAACCACCTCTAACAACTCCATGTCTCTGACTTCTCTCTTGCTGTTTCCTCGCTCAGATGTCTGTATTTTCCTCATTTTCCTTGGGGGACAGTGGATTGAAGCGGAGGAAGGAGGATTCCCTGATTCTGGGGAGTTCTGGGAATGAGTGGCAGACGTCTGGGCCAGGCACCAAGCCACCCATGGCACTCACAGGCACAACTCACACTCGTTTCCGTAGCAGCTCCTTTGTTCACATTGTCAAGGTCACACGGGGAGAGGAGGTCCATCAGGCATTGTTGGCCAGGCTTGCAGGCAGTTTTGAGCTTCAGGACCAAACCATGAACCGTGGAGGATTGACTGTGGCAGCAGAGCACAGCTAGGACTTTCTTTTTGCAACCTATGCTGCTGCCTTCACATCAAACCACTCACACCCTGCAGGTTAATGTTTTTTTTCTGTTTCATACACGGGAAAACTGTGCTAAAATTCCAGGTTGAAAAGCAGGACCATCGTGAGGACCTGAACACTTCCCCCTGTGCACCATCCTTGACCTGTGAAAGCCCAGTGGGCTGGAGCAGCTGCAGGTCTGGCAGAGCTACACTGTCTGTGGGGCAGCTGCCCCAGTTTACCCTGGATGAGGACCTGCCTCCTGCCCTGTCCCAGCTCTGCCCCAGCTTCCCTCTCTGTTCCCACGCAGGGAGCGGGTGGTGCCTCGGTGCCTTTCCAGTCCCTGCTTTATCCAAGAGGATGTTTGTTTCCTGCAAAGGAAAGCACAGGCGGATGTCACGCTAGAGGAACATAAAACAGACCTACCAGGGGCCAAACCTGTGTCTTTTACAAGTCTGCGTCAAGATTTCATCAGAGCTCAACTTGGCTCATCCAACCAAAGTCTAATTTTGTCCATCACCAGTGGCCAAGCTCAGGGGACTAATGTGGGCACAGGAAAACGCTCAGCTGGTTCACAGCATCCTGTGTCACAGGTTTGCTTTCCACGTGGCAGTCTGATCTGGGCACACCTGCCTTAGCAGGGTGTTGGACTAGATGATCTCCAGAAGCCCCTTCCGAACCCAGTGATCCTGTGAGGCAGGCCCCTAACCAAGTGTTCATTACCTGTGTGGAAAAATGGAGTGCTGACACTTGCCACAGAGTGCTCTGGGAATGGAAAAACGTGAGTGCTGGAGATGCTGCACGCTGTTGATCATCTGCAGTGGAACAGTCCTACATGGTGTAGCTGCATGGTGTTCACCCAGCACCTCTGTCCCTCCAAGAACCTTGATCCCCTCAGCACACCACGTACATTGAAGTGGTACAGGTTGTCCTGTATGGCTTTCAGAATCAGAAATTGATGGCACATGAGCTGGAGCAGGAAGATGAAGGAACCTTACCATCCCCTTCTAATAGTGGCCTTGCAGTGATTTGGAGAATCACAGACCAAAGCATCTCAACTTCTCCTGAATCTTCCTCTTGTCACTTGTAATTGCTTTCATACAACCATAGAATTATTTTGGTGTTTCTCTACTTGGCAGTTTCCAGCCCCTCTGGCTTGTAGCATTGCAAGAGGTTGTTGTGACCCAAATGCAGGACCCAGCACTTGGCCTTGTCGAACCTCATACAGTTGGCCTCTGCCCATCAATTTATCCTGTCCAGGTTCCTCTGCAGAGCCTTCCTACCCTCCAGCAGATCGCCACTGCCACTCAATGTGGTGTCATCTGCAAACTTACTGAGGGTGCCTCAATCTCCTCATCCAGATCATTGATCAAGATATTAAAGAGAACTGGTCCCAGTGCTGGGCCATGGAGGACCACCACTAGTGACCAATAGGTTGGATGCGATGATCTTGAAGGTCTCTTCCGACCTGGTCTATCCTATCCTATCCTATCCTATCCTACCAGTTAAAGATACTTTATCTACTGGGGCATGGCTCAGAATGCCCGTTTCAGCCTGAGAGTATCCTGTTTGCTCTTGATTTCCCCTCATAGTACCACAGAACATTAGGGGTTGGAAGGAGCCCAACGCCCCTGCCAGAGCAGGATCACCTAGAGTAGGTCACACAGGAACACATCCAGGAGGGTTTTGAATGCCTCCACATCACACACATCAAATGTTTTAGGTCATGTAGGTAATGCTGGTTTCTTTAAATTGAGTTATTTCTCATAACAAAAAGCTTTCTGATCCTGGTTCCTCCTTTCCCTTCCTGGGAATATTCCCTCAGCAGTCCCCTTTGCCAGGGATGATGTAGTGCAAGCAGGTGTTACAGCCTCACGGAAAATGCATTTGGTTCCTGCCAGCCTTCCTGCTGCTTCAGGAGAAGGCTACCCCATGCAGAGAGAGGCTGCTTAGATCAAACTGTACTAATCGCTGGGTGATTTGGAAATCTGTTCCACTTGCAAACAGAATCAATCCAACACTTTGCAGCAGTGAATTAACAAAGGTCACATTTCATAAATATTACAGAGCAATTTTCATAGCTAATGCAGCAGGCTGGTTAATGATTAGGGCAGTAAACTCCTGACGTCAAGGCATGGGGAATAAAGGACATATTTTCACAACTTCCATTATTATTGCCTCAGGAATCCCAACCAAAGCTAGCAGAAATGATCAGGACCCAGCAACCATCTTTAAAACCAACCAGCCTCTTTACAACCTAGCCCCTCAAACGATATTTGGTCTTCCCAAAGGCTTTTGGGTTAAAAACCAGAAAATTGAAGAGATTTTCATGGGAAAAAAAAAATTGTTAAATCAGTCAGATTCTGGATGGGAAAGCAAACATACTGGTTTTAATCCAGTTCTGCTGGATTCTGCAGTTAGAAACCCAGCCTCAGTGACTGGTGGGAAAATAGGATAGGATAGGATAGGATAGGATAGGATAGGATAGGATAGGATAGGATAGGATAGGATAGGATAGGATAGGATAGGATAGGATAGGATAGGATAGGATAGGATAGGATAGGATTAACCAGATTGGAAAAGAACGTAGAGATCATCGAGTCCAACCTATCATCCAACACCATCTAATCAACTAAACCATGACACCAAGCACCCCAACAAGTCTCTTTCTAAACACCTCCAGTGGTGGTGACTCCACCACCTCCCTGGGCAGCACATTCCAATGACCAATCTCTCTTTCTATGAAGAACTTCCTCCTAACATCCAGCTGAAACCTCCCCTGGCACAGCTTGAGACTGTGTCCTCTTGTTCTGGTGCTGGTTGCCTGAGAGAAGAAACCAGCTGCCTCCTGTCTACAACCTCCCTTCAGGTAGTTGTAGAGAGCATTAAGGTCTCCCTGAGCCTCCTCTTCTCCAGGCTAAGCAACCCCAGCTCCCTCAGCCACTCCTCACAGGGCTGTGCTCCAAACCCCTCCCCAGCTTTGTTGCCTTGACAGAGCTCACACTAAGCAGGGATGTAATGCTCCCTCTTGCTCCAGCTGCTGGGTCAAGGAAGATCTCAGTAAAGGTCTAGTTGTGCTCCTCAGACTGACCCCAGAAGACTGGCACCTCTTGTAGGGCTGGGTCCAGCACCATTTCTTAGATGGAAAGGTACTGGAGCTACCTGACCAGTCCTCTGAGAATCACAGACTCATGGAACTGTTGAGTTTGGAAGAGATCTTTGAGATCATCAAGTCCAAGTCACCTAGAGCTCACAATCCCACCACTGCTGCCAAGCCACTGCCACTAACCACATCCCTCAGCACCACATCCATGCCTCTTTTAAATACCTTCAGGGATGGTGACTCTACTACCTCCCTAGGTAGCCTGTTCCAAAGACCAACCCCCACCTCACCCCAACCTTAGTTGCTCTGCAGAGAGCCAGCATTGTACATACTCAAGAGAGGTGGTGGAACAAATCCTGGGATTCCTCCAAGGTGTAAACCCACAAATCTTGGGTCCATGTACAAACAGAGGACTTAAAAGCAAGGAATGGGATTTTCCAGGATTTCATTAGGCATATTTTATATCCAACAGCTGCACACACACAGAGACAATCTGTATTTCTCAGTAGGGTTTTATCTACTGTGAGCCACTTGTGTCTGAATTCAATGGGCTAGAAAATCTTGGTGTAAAACTGTGGGTCAGCTGTCATCCAGCAGCGTTTGTGAGTTGAGGGCTCGGGAATCAGCGAAACTCCAGCAGGCATTTCATACTTCCTTCATCCAGAAGAACCTCCCCCCAACCCCAGGGCATGGAGAGTGGCTACTGTCACTCTGTAATGCTTTACTGAGAGAGATGAAATGCAAAGCCCATTGTGGACCATGCAGTGGTGTTCAGGCACTTGGGTGAAGAGGTGGAACCAGTTATGTCTCCTATGTGGCAGGATCAGGCATGGATTGTCCATGCATTGATGATTGCTGTGTGGACATTTTAGGTTTTCATTTTCAGTTTTCATGCTTGGAGGCCATTCAGAACATGAATCTAAAAGGTAATTCCTTGAATATCTATTGCAATTCCGGGGGGGGGCGGGAAGTCCAAACAACTAAAATGCTAACATTCATACAATTGTTTTGGTCAGAAAAGGCCTTGAAGATCATCCTGTCCAATCAGTCTCTAACTCTGTCAAGGCTGGTGGCTCTCAGCACCACATCTCTGCCTCTTTGAAACACCTCCAGGGATGGGGATTCCACCACCTCCCTGGGCAGCCTGTGCCAGTCTTCAAGAATCCTTTCAGTGAAGAAGTTTCTTCTAATGTCCAACCTAAACCTGCCCTGATGCAACTTGAGGCCATTTCCTCTACTCCCATCGCTTGTTACTAGGCAGAAGAAACCAACCCTCACCTGGCTTCCTCCTTTCAGGGAGCTGCAGAGAGTGAGGAGATATCCTCAGGTCTTTCTCTGCTGGGCAGTTTCCAGCCACTCTGCCCCAAGCCTGGAGCATTCATGGGGTTGTTGTGACCCAAGGGCAGCATCCAGCACTTGGTCTTGCTGAATCTCATACAATTGACTTCCACCCACTAATCCAGCCTGTCCAGCTCCCTCTGTAGAGCCTCCCTACTCTCAGGGAGATCAACACTCCCTCCCCAAACTTGATGCTGCAAGCTTACTGAGGGTAAGAATTCATGCAAGTAGCAGCTCAGCTAATCATTACCCAAGCAGTGAAAAGCAGCCCAAGGTAGCCTCAACACCAGTCAGAAGAAACCCAGAAGGCTTTTCCCTTAGGTGGACACAGGGAGACCTCAATAGGCAGAGGTTCACAGGGTCACTGCTGTCTGAAGACCCTGCCCACAGCCACCACTTTTCCCAGCCCTGCTTCCATCCCATCTGGAATGGACTGAAAAATAGCTGGAAGTTTCTTCTTGGAGCAGCCACATGGCACAGCCAATTCTTCACTGACAAACAAGCAGAAGAAAACAAAATATCCTACTGTCAGTTAAAAATAGCTCCAGAAAGAGTACAGCAGGGAGGGCTTTCAGCCAGCAGAGATTGGCCACTGATTAGGGAGGGTTATCAGAGCACCCAGGGCTGGGTAAAACCCGATTCCACTGCCAGGCATTCTTACCCAGTCCGACAGCTTGTGGGCTTGCCGTGAATGCCTGAGAAACTCTAGAAGCATTCTGATAGTGCAGCAATTTCAAACTAGGGGTTTGTGCACCTCACCTGCAGTGCAGCTTGGCAGAGTTAGAGAATGGTTTGGCTTGCTGATCTTAAACATCTTTTCCAACCAAACAGTTCATGAGTCTCTGACCCTAAAAGCTCTGATGCCACAAAGTGGCCTTCTTGGAGTTATTCCTCTTCCATACCCATTCCCCTTTCATGCCAAATGCAAGCTGGCTTGATCCATTGCCAGAGTGGGGTGAGCTATACACTGTGCAAAGGGCAATCCTGTCCTGTAAAACAGAAGTGAAAGCTTTTGTAAGGGCTAGACACCAGTGTAAAGTTCAGCCTAGCTTTGGAGACTTCCCCAAGTGATGACTGTGCCTTGCAGCCACGCTCTGATGTGATACATTTTGATCACAGCCTTACCCCTGTCCTGTTAGGCAGCTGATCCACTGAGCGTTCTTGCAGGGTCATCAGTGTTCTTTTTGAAGCACAGCATGAATGTGCAACAGTTTTCCAATGGCAAAACTCAAATTGCATGACCCAAGATTTAGGGTGATTCCTGCTTCTGGTCTTCAGCTTCTTGATTCTGCTTTTGCAATGAATTTAGGTGTTAAAATGAATGTCTTTTTCTTTCTCTCTTTACTATGAAATACTTAGAGGATCATTTAATTTGCAGCTGTATTGGGGATCTATTTGCATTATTCCAATTATCTCTCCCAATAGGGGAATTAATATTCACCAGCTAAAGAAAACTGAGCAATGAACCAAACCCCACTGGTTAGTTTAAGGGATTCTTGAACATATTTCAAGACAAAGGAAGAAATTCATGGAAAAAGAGCAAGACCAAGTGCTGAGCTCTTTTGGGATGGCACCATTGGGATGGCATCATTGGGATGGCTCACAGCAGTCCCTTCAAGATTCACCTGGACCTATCACTCACCTAGAACTTCATAGCAGGGCACATTGCTGAAATCCAGAGGCTTGAAGAGAAAAGAAGTAAAGCAACTGGACATATAGCTTTGCTAGGTCAAGTGTCATTGTCATGACCCTAAGATTAAAGATCTTTCCTGTTTTTATGTAGCATATCCTGGCTGCTTTTCCACATGTGACCACATTAGCAAAGCACATAGGGATGAAAACAAGTGCAAACCCCTATAAAAACCACTTAGAAAGGACGAGACAGCTAATGCAGTGACCTGCCTCAAAGCACAGAAACCCCAGGCTGGGGATGTCCTCACAGCCAGCACCTACCCACCACTTAATGTGTCCTCTGCCAGTGGGCTGTCATCACATGCAGCATGCTGGGGAGGGCAGAGGCCTGGCCTCCATGCTCAGGATTCGGGATGCTGGGTGCCGAAGTTCACAAAGCAGCAGCACCCCAGCAGCACTGCAGTGCCCAGGGTGAGCATGGTCCTCCCCTGCTCCTGGGGTCCAGTGATGTACAGTCACATCATGCAACAAGTAGGGTGATGCAGAAGACCCGTTTTGTGTCTCCTTTGCAGAGTCACAGAATGGTGGGGGTTGGAAGGGACCTGTGGAGATCATCCAGTCCAATCACCATCCTAATGCACGTTCTCCTAGATCAGGTTGCCCAGGATCACAATGTCCAGGTGGGTTTGGAATCTCTCCAGGGAAGGAGACTCCACAACCTCTCCTGGCAGCCTGCTCCAGGGCACCAGAACCCCTGAAGTGAGGAATTTTCAATTTAAGTTCAAAAGAAACCTCCTGTGTTCTAGTTTGTGCCCATTGCCTGCCACTGAGGAGAGTCCAGTCCCATCCTCATGACCTCCACCCTGTAGGTAGTAACCAGCAGTAAGAAGATCTCCTCTGAGGCTGCTCTGTTCCAGGCAGAAGAGGTCTCTTAGTCTGCCTTTCCATATAGGGTCATCTTGCACCTTCCCCCTCCCTTTTCCCTGTCCCCAGGACCTCACCCATGAAGATTCCCTATTGCTCTCCTCTCCCAGGCTTTCTTCAAAATGCTTCCTTGGGTGATTTGCTAATCTCCTGAGGGAGCTGCATGTCAGAGGTTTCTATCCCTGCACAATGTCCATTCCCTGGTGGGATCCACATGGGCCATTTCTGAGTGCAGTGACAGATCCATCACCCCACTGGGTTTCCTGCTGTCCCATTTTGAGGCTAATTTAATAACAGCAGGTTACTTGGGAATGGCTTTTTACCTAAGCAATGAGTTACTGTTCTTCAAGCTGAGGGAACAGCAAGTGACACCTAAGACCTTTCACTCCTAGAACTGTTGCTGCTTCCAGGCACCTCCTGGAAGGAAGACCACCTGCCCCCAGCTCACACAGGAAACCACAAACAGCAGAGGTGGGAAACTAAAACTCTCACAGCACAGCCTGTAGCCACATCTACTCATCCTGGACCAGTGACTCTGACCATCTCACTGCTGAGCTCTCCTGCCCTGACCATATACTTTATGTATATCATCAAAACGCCTTTTAGGAAGAGCAGGATGCTCTGCTCTGAGCAGAGGAGGATATGTTCCAAGCCTCAAGCTCTTCCAGGCTTCACAGAACAGCAGACAGCACAGTACAAAGTGGCTGCAGTGGGACAGGTTGTTTGCAAATCCCCGGGTGTCAGCACCAAGTGGCATCGATCCGAGTGACTTGTCACACGTCCTGTTCCTCCACAGCTACTTCTCCACCCAGGCTGAGCAGCAGCTCAGGCTCCCAGAGGCAGTGGCTGTGCTAGGAAGAAGGCAAAGTAGCAGCAGTGCAGGAGATGAGGGGATAATAAAAAATTATTGATGCTTAAAAAAGCTGTTGCCATGCATCCCATTAGAAGGTTCTGCTGAGGTTGTGTCAGGGCAGGAACACAGGAGGCTTTCCTGCTTCCTGAGAGCACAGAACTGGCTCCATGAGCTGCTGTCTTCAGCCCCACTGTCAGAGTCAACGTTATGGCTTTTCTGCCTGACAAAGTGGAGGGCTGTGCCCTGATGTGCAACTTCTGCAGTTCCAGTGTGTCCTGTCCTCCTCTAAGCCAATCTGCAAAGCTTCCAGCAGCTTTCAGTTAAAGCTCAGCCTGTCCCCAGGGAATCTGTGGAGCAAAGCCAGCAGCACATCCTCCTGGAAGCAGGCAACATCCCTGCTGCTTAATGCTTCACATTCCTCTCAAACACCAACCCCAGGCTCTGAGATGTGCTGGAGACCTGACACAGAAGTTACTCGGTGTAAGACCTCTGCCTCAGGGAACTCTTCTGACTAACAACAAGTCCAAACTCCAGCCCAGACTTCACCTCCAGATCCAAATCACATTCTGAGCAGCCTCAACAGCCTAAATGTGGGGAGTCCCAGCCTGGGAGCTCTGCCTGCTTTGGAGATTTGCCTTTAGCTCAAGATCCCAAGCGCTGTGCCATTGCCGCCTGTGGCATTGAAGACCTTTTTACTAATTTATCTCCACACCTGGGGCTTCTGTTGTGGAGACTCAAGCCATTCCATGATGCTGATTTCTTTCACTGGAACAATGGAGTGAAATCTGTAAGAGCTCTCCCCTTTCACAGCAGCTCCACTTTCCTACCTCCCTCCTAAAGCTACCCTATAAATCCAGCCCACCTTCAGGCCCACTTCTACTCCCGGCTTAGTTTTCAGTGGTTCTAAAAGTATTCCAAAGTATTCCATCCTCCCCATCTTTCATCAGGCAGATTTCAGCTGACCAATGCTATTATGCAAACCCTGCAGAGGATGAGCTCCTCTCCCAGGACTGAAGGGCAGCCACCTCCCAGATGAAACAAGACAGCTGTTTAAACAGTGCAGGGCTGCCCTGCCCTGGCTGCCAGAGCAGGGGAAAAGCCCAGTGGTGTGAGTGGAGCTGGAACTGTGCCATGCCACCATGGTTAACACCTCTGCTTTTATGGAGAAAACCTCCACAGCACAGCCCAAGAGTGTGAACCAACTCCACATGGCCAGGAAAAGATGCTGTGTGTCAGTAGAAGCTAGATAGAAAAGTTATTCCTTTGGGCTCATGCAGTAGGATGCTTCCTGCTGCTAGTGGGGAGTGTGAATTCTGGTTGTTGGGGGAGGAAAGGAGTGGGAGAGCAACAATCTACCAGCCCAGAGGATTTGACAGAGACCAAAGATGCTGAAAATGCTTGGCAAGCTTTGGTCTTACCTGGAGGCAGGTCAGTGCCAGGGTCAGGCAGTGCTGCTGGGCTGTGGCTCTTGCTGGAATGCCCCAAGGAGCTGGAAACCATCTCTCCCCTTGCTTGGGAACATAGCATTCCTGCTTGATGGCTGTTGCTCTGTAGGCAGCACCTGAAGGGAAACTTGAAGATGCTATCAGCTCATTTACCCTTCCAGTCCTGTTTAGTCACTACTGCTTCCCTTCCCAGCTCCTCTTGATGCAGGGCTGGTCTGATGTCAAGAAAAAGCTCAAATTATCAACATCAGGACTACAGCTCTGCCCAGCATAGGGTCTTTGGGATCACTATGAAGCATGGGAATCACCCCAGAAAGACAGAAGGCCTCAGCTACATCCTGATGGGGCTGCTGGGAATGTGGATGAACAGCACAGTTAGCTCTCCACCTGCCTTGTTGGGTCCTTGGAGAGCACAGCCTTGGCAAGAAGGAGGTAGCTCATCAGAGCCCTGGCAGAGCAAGCTCCGCTTGCTGCTCTTACATCGAGTCTGTTGGACCGTGCTGTCTGCAGAGAACATTTGCATTTCAAGCCCTGTATGAGACATGCATGGAGCCCACTCATGGGTCTTACCAAAGTCTACTTGAATCAGCCACATCCTTGCTCTTCTGAGGTAAGACGTGGACATAGCACTTCAGGACATGGTTTAGTGGCCACAGCGGTCTTGGGTTAATGGTTGGACTTGATGATCCTTTTCCAACCAAAATGATTCTATGATTCTGTTAAAAAACCACCTTGCTGGCCATCAAAAAAATGCAGAAGATCTCATTGTGTCTGGATGTTGTTTAGGCAAATTCAAAGAGGTTGACTTGTGCTTCCTTGATGACCTTATGGACCACTGTCTCCTTCTGTATGTGGCTGTGCTGGATTTCTGAGCACAGGGCATCACGCCACCCTGTAAGCCTTGGAACTGGGTGGTTTTTTGGTTGCTTGGTTTTGGTGGTGGGCTTTTTTCTTCTTATTTTTTAATCTATTATGTCACTTTGAAGCTAGTTTTGTGTTACTGCAGCAGGGATCTTCAGTGGGCTCTCAAAAAATCAAATACTTGATCCCACCTGTACCTGCACAGTCTTCATCTGCATGGGGCTACATGACTCTGAGCCAGTGCTCTTGGAGATGTAAATACCTAGAAGAGGAAGATGAAGGCATGATCATGATTTGAAGGTAAAGGCAATGAGGAAAATTTTTCACTGATTCTTGCTTCCTTTAAATTAATAACAGCATTTTCATTCACTGCAGTGGCAGCAGGGCTGAAGTCCTTAGGAAAGGAGGGAGGGAAAAAACCCAACAAAAAAAATCAATCAAAACCCAACCCCAACCAAGCAACACCACCACCAAAAAACCTCCACAACAAACAGAGGGGGAAAAGGGCATTTGGCTCAAGAAATCTGTTCCAGCCCCGTAGATCCTTCCCAGCATCACCCCCCAATATCTATCTGAGCAAAGCAGCCATGTGCTATCTCCATGCTCCACTTGCCCCTTCAACAGCTCTGCCTGGCAGCAATATGGTAAAACTCCCTCCCCAAAGGCCATCAAGGCAGAGATTCAGTTGCCTGGGAAGGCCACCAACTCCTCTCAGCGAGGACTGCTGGCCCAGCTCACTGTGTCCGTGGATGTTTTCATCTGAGACTGAGCTGATAAGGGGATTTCCTTCCAAGTGGAAAAGCATAAACTGTGTTTACATGCAGATAATTTCCTACTTGTTTGGTTTAGTGTTAACAGGCTGCATTTCTGGCCTGCTTCTCTAGTGCTCTCCAACCACATGAAATACATTCACCATTGTCAGGGTGGGAGAGGTTTTGCCAGAAGCTGGAGAGATGCCACAGTACAGCTGGCTGTGGAAGGCAGAGGTGGAAGGACATGAGAAGGCTGCTTCACTCTGCTTCTTCTGAAAGGAGGCCACATGGACCACAGCAGCTTTTTGCTCTTGCCTTCATTGCAGGTGGTTCTGCCACTGGCCCATCATTTCATCTGGGCAAATTAGGTAAGTTTTGATTGAGAGGAAACAGCCTCAAGTTGCCCCAGGGGAGCTTTAGGTTAGAGATACGAAGAAACTTCTTCACTGAAAGGGTTCTCAAAGACTGGAACAGGCTGCCCAGGGTGGCTGAATCTCCACCCCCAGAGGTGTTTCAAAGAGGCAAAGATGTGGTGCTGAGAGCCATGGTTTAGCACCAGCATTGATAGAGTTGGAGAATGGTTGGACTCAATGTTATCAATGGTCTTTTCCAACCAAACAATTCTATGACTCTATGAAAAACTTAAAGAAAAGAGACCCTTGAAGCATAGCTGATGCCTTCTGAGTCACCTTCATGACATAGTGATTTTCCAGGCAGGCAGGACCATGCTCAGCTAAGGAGCAGGAGAACTTGGACTACTTGTGCTGTAGAGGCAGAATTTACTGACAAATATGGTAGAAAATAAATTAATAGAAAAGCTCCACAGGTCAACAGCTTTCTGCCAGGGCCAGGGCTGTTTCTACACTTAAGAGGCATCTCCTCCTCAAACACCAGAAGAGTATTTGTCACACCTCCAAGGATGGATCGTTCCATAGCCAGCAAGTACTATGTGAAACCAAGAGTACGAAGTGGAGAAGGAGCAGTCTGACATGGGTCATTAACCAAGATACAAACTGCTGGAGATCCTCACAGAGGCCACAGGATTTGGTAGTAGTTGCTGGATGAGTGTGTCCTACATGCTCTATGGTCTGCTCCAGGTCCAAAAGCACCAGCTGTGGAGTTGGAATTGCTTCAGGGACCACACAGACTGAAGAGGTGGACTCTGACCATTCACAGTGTAGCAGAGGCAGTCCAAAATAACTGAAATTCAGTTTATTAGCCAGACATCCAACTAAGGAGGAATAAAGACTTCTTGTCACCTCTGATAAGCTGCAAAGGCAGAAAACTCTCTCTGCTCAGAAGTGACAGGCCTTGTATGCAGAGCAACACAAAAGGAGAACCCATTCTGCTGGCCAGGACCAAGATAAAAGGATGACCCACATCCAACATAGCTGAATTTGGGATAATATTCAACCTGTGCCTTCTGAGTTCACAGGGCAGACTCTGAAATCACAGGAAACACTAACAGTCATGATGTGGAAGAGACAAATCTTCACACAACGTACCTCAGAACTCCAGGAGAAGGGATGGGGGAATCCTGATGCTCAGCAGAGTGCTGGCCATGTCCTCCAGATGTTCTGTTGCCTAACACCATGTTTAAAACATGATATTATTAACTGACATTCCTCAGCCAATCAGTGTACATCTGTTTTTTCTGTAAAGCTTCTTCATCTTTATCCTCCTGGAGACTTGTAAGCAGAAAGAGATGTTTTCAGGGATGCAAAAAGAACTCTGGATTCGTTTGAGGTTGGGGTTTTTTTTGAGATGAAGAGGAATTTGAAGGCAGAAGCAGCTGATATTTACTCACCAAGCCCTCTGGATTGCAGTACCAGACATGGATATGGAAAAAACAATATAGAGGTTTCTCTCATGAACAGAAAGGTGACTTTTTATCCATAGAATGGTTTGACATTGACACTTGCACTCAGTGATTGCAGAGGTCTTGTCCAACCAAAACAATTCTGTGCTTCTATAAAATGCCTCAAAACAATTACAGCCCAAGGGGGTGGGGGGGGGAGAAAAAAGAGAGGGGGAAAAAAAGAATTCTCAAGTGGGAGTCAATTGGTTCATCACAATTCAAACAAATATTTGTTATGCAGGACATTTGGGAATGTTCTCAGGAGCTTTAGTCCCATCCCTGCAGAAATACACAACAGCAGAATCCTAGAATGGTTTGAGTTGGAAGGGACCTTCAAGATCATCTAGCTCCAACCCTTTGCTATGGACAGGGACACCTCACACTAGCCCAGGTTACTCAAGGCCTCATCCAACTTGGCCTTGCACATCTCCAGGGAGGGGGCATCCACAGCCTCCCTGAGCAATGTGTTCCAGTGTCTCACCACCCTCACTGTAAAGAATTTCTTCCTAATCTTCCAGTGTCCATCTCCCCTCTTCCAGCTCAAAGCCATTGCCCCTTGTCCTGTCACTCCAAGCCCTTGTAAAAAGTCCTTTCCTGGCCTTCGTGTAGCCCACTTCAGGTACTGGAAGGCTGCTCTGAAGTCTCCCTGGAGCCATCACTTCTCCAGGCTGAACAGCCCCAACTCTCTCAGCCTGTCTCCATAGTGGAGTTTCTCCAGCCCTCTGATCATCCTCATGGCCTTCCTCTGGACCCACTCCAGCAGTTCCATGTCCTTCCTGTGCTAGGGGCACCAACCATTTGCGTTGCAGCAACGGGTCAACAGCTCCCAGGGGGCAATGGCTGGCAGAGCAGCTGCTTCTGCCAGACATCGTAGACGTTTTACGTCATGCCGACTCCGCTGCTCCGTTTCCCAGTACTGTTTGCTTTCAGTTTAGGGAGAATCTGAGATGGAGGCTTCTTGCCATTGAAAACCAGGAGAAAAACCACAACAGTGTTTCCTGTGTAAGCCAAAAAATCTTTCACATGTGCCAACTGTCAAGGCAGACAAAAGAGCTTTGATCCCAGTCAGACACCATAACTAGCTACTTGTTTTAATTACAGAAAGTTTTAGCTATTATTACACGACAGGCTGGCACATCCAGCACATGACAATTTCATGAAAGCCTTTCATTTCTCTCAGCACAGCTCCAGCCCTAGGCTATTCCACTCACAGCACAAACATCAGTTTGAACAAAGCCAGGGAGGTATCTCAAACCTAAGACCGACCACTGACCCCGCTCCCAGCCTGGGTAGGAAACCATCATCCTCAGTGTAATGGGTCGAGGCAGATCCCCTCCCTACCACAGGCAGAAATAACGACTCAGACAAACTGATTGCCCCAGCTGGGGCAGAGCCCTCACGTCATGGGGGTTCTTCTGTTCTTTTAATGTTTCAGGATGAAACAAGTCAAAATCCCTGGGGTTTGGGACATACTGCTTTTACTTGATGCTTTCCTTCTATTTATAGTATGCTAGCTGTGCTGAGTGACTGAGGAGCTAACCCCCAACAAGCATTTTTTTTATTCTGCCTGGATCATTTAAGGGCAACAAAGCTGCTGAATGGTCTGGAGAACAGGAGGAGCAGCTGAGGGAACTGGGGTTGTTTAGCCGGGAGAAGAAGAAGCTGAGGGGAGACCTCATTGTTTTCTACACCTCCCTGAAAGGAGGTTGGACCCAGGTGGGATTCAGCATCCTCTCTCTAGTAACAAGTGATAGAACAAGAGGAAATGGCCTTAATTTGCACCAGGAGAAATTTAGATTGGAAATTAGGAAAAATGTCTTTGCTCCAAGAGTGAAGAGACTGCCCAGGTAGGGAGGTGGTGGAGTCACCATCCCTGGAGGTGTTCCAGAAACACGTGGACATGGCACTTGGAGATATGGTTTAATGGCCATGGTGGTGTTGCATAGAAGGTGGGACTTGATGATCTTAGAGGTCTTTTCCATCCAAAACTATTCTATGAGTCTGTGATTGTCAGACCACCGGTGAAGAACCCAGTGTGTTCAATCCAAACACGTTCACAGGTACTCCTGGGCTACCACCCATTTTCACCTCTCCTGGCAGTGCTTTGGTTTTGGCAAAGCTTTCTGTGAACAAAGTCTCCAAGGCACTGACGAAGAGCAAATCAAAGGGGGAGGGAGGATGACGGTCGTCAGAAGGGCTCTGTGATTTCTGTTTGAACAAATGCTTATGAGGACTCATTTTCTCATAGCTGGGGAGCTCTAATCCTCCTCTCTTCAGCACATTAGAGAAAAATCCCAAATTACGTCCCCGATCGCCGCGCCGCCTTTCAAACGAAATCAAATCAGCGCAGTAAGGAGGATCAACACAAGCAATTAGTGAGGAGCTGGGCTGAAGGAGCATCTTTCCCTTGGAAAACACTGGGAAGCAGTGTCAGAGTTGTTGATTAATTTAACGTCCATTAAAACGTCTTATTAACTGAAGTGCTAATTGAGTGCTTGGCAGGAATGACAGAGCAGCACCAGCCCTACACATGCACGAAAACTGCTAAAATGTGAAGAGATTCTGGGGGTTCAGATTTCATTACTTTCGTAAGTTGCCCTTTGTAACATGTTCAGCTGGCTTAAGTGGCTGTGCCTACCTCCTTTGTAGGTATTTGGAAGCTGCCATGTGCTGGTGGCACACAGCCTGTGCAGTCCTTTTTGCTGAGGTTTTCCAGACCTGGATGAAATGTCCTGCAGCAGGGCCTGAGTTTGCAAGCTGAGAGGTGCAAGCTGCTGAGCCTTGGGAAGTCTCACTGCCATGATTGCTGACCTGATGGCCAGTGAAGGAGCCAAGGTGGGTACTGGTGGAACAACTGCCCCAGTTGTGCCAGTAAAGGACCCGTAAGCAAAGAATCTCAGAATCACTGAAGTTAAAAAAACCCCTCTAAGATCATCAGGGCCAACCTTCTATCTAACACCTTCAGTGCCACTAGACCATGTCCTGAAGTGCTGCATCTATTCATTTCTTTGAGCATCTCCCGGGATGGTGATTTCACCACCTCTGTGGATAGCCTGTTCCAATGCCTGACCACTCTTGCAGGAAAGAAATTTTTCCTAATCTCCAATCTAAACTTCCCCTGGTGCAGCTTGAGGCCATTTCCTCTTGTCCTTTTATTAGTTACTTGGGAGAAGAGGCAAACACTGGCCTCACTCCAGTGTAGCTGTAGAGAGCAAAAAGGTCTCCTCTCAGCCACCTCCTCTTCAGGCTAAGCAATCCCAGCTCCCTCAGCTTCTCCTCATAAGACATGTGCTTCAAACCCCTCACCAGCATCATTTTCCTTCTCTCAATGTCTTTCTTAAACTGCAGTGCCCCAAACTGGATGCACTACTCAAGGTGCAGACTCACAATGCTGACCATCACCTTCCCAGGACTGGTGTCTAATTTTGAGAGTACCAGACAGTTTTTCTTTCTTGCACTTGGACATCTACAGTTTGTAGGAATGAGTTAGACTAGCATTATTCCTTTCTCTGCATTTGACCCCAAGTTGTGATGGTTTAATGATTGCTGCATACTGCTTCCCAGATCCTTTCTTCTCTTCATGTCCACAATCCATGAAGATGGCCTACCATGGCTTCCGGATGAGGAGAGGACAGCCACATCTTGCTATACTTTTCAGAACCACAGAGATCACCTCCACTCCCTTCACCACCATTACTCCCTCTGGGACAAAAGCAACCAGTTTTTCCTGTCCAAGCAAAGCCAAGACATCATATTGCCTGTGTTTTGCTTGGGGCCTCCAGGGAAGTGTGTCCCACTGCTGAAAGTGTTGCAGAGACACTCAGCTCCAGATCTCTCCCCTTGATCACTACAGATGAAAGTGGGTGGTAAGGAGCTCACTTCTATAGGGCAAGCTCAAACTTCAGGTCATGCAGTCTAAATGAGTTTGGCACAGGCAGGAGATATTTTGGGCTCAGCATGTGCTGAATGCTCTACAGATACTCTGAAGCCCAAGTGACAGCCAGCAAAATGGATTAAAATTTATGGGTCATGGAGTTTTTTGTGCCTAAAACCACCTCAAGTCTGTTTTCTAGCCCTCAGCAGGGACACACCCCAGGAGATTTGTCTTCAGATACAGAGAAGGCGATGGATGAAGCCAGGAATTACAGCCAGGCTATAGCTGACCTCACTGCCCCAAGCTCCTAACTCGAGTGTGGCTTTAACATGTGCTCCCATGCACTGAGACTCTGTGCAGGATTTCCAGGCAGTGTGGCTTCCTCCCAGCTCAGCAGCTGAGATGTTAGGAGTTCTACACAGAGCTGCCTCCAGCCTGTAGTTAGGAGCCCCTAAAATATTATTTAACTCCATCTCAAAGCTAGTGAGGTGCCCTTGGTGGTTGGTTTGCAGCTCCAGTGAGGCATGGGCCAGGAAGCATGAGTGACCAGGGCAGGATTGGAAGCTGTGCCTGGGACAATGCTCAGAGCTGTGTCTGATACAACCTCTAGAGCTGTGCCTGGGACACTGTTGAGGCTGCCAGGCTTCAGTAAAGGTTATAAACTACTTTGAGAGGGTGATTCCACTGGGACCCTTGTTCAGGAGAGGGAGGTTGTGCTCCATATCTCATTTTCCCCAGCCACCCAGAAATGACCAGCCACCAAACCAGTGCTTATTAATAAACTTGCTCAAGGAAATTGGCTGGAGCTTTACTTTTCATTGTGCTGAATGAATGGAGCTAAATATAATCCAGAGCTCGTTTTGCTGGATAACAATGAGAGAAACTTCCTGTTCCAGCAGCAATCCCCTACTTTAGAAGCAGGAGTTTCTCTAGGCTGGGTGAAATTCTTCAAATCTCAAGAAACATTAAGGTCACTCTCTAAATTCCTCCCTCCTCCCAAATGAAGATATTCTTTTAGTACTGAACGTGGAGGGTAGTGTAATGTCCTTGTTAGAGCCCAGCTGAAAGCACAAGATGTTTTAATCAATGAGTGCTCAGAAACAAAGGTACTTCTTGGCTTTAAGACCTAAATTCAATAATTATTTTTGCAGCTGAACTGGAATAAAGGCAGTATTTAAAGATGTCTCTGTCATCTCGCACTGCCTGCAGCTTGCTGTTGGATATCTGTTTCTCAGGAGCACTCTGGCAGCTTCTTACGTAAGGAGGTAAAAACCACAACCATTTCCTCACATCACCTCACATGGGATTGTGTCTCCCTACATCTTCTAAGGAACACCACCTTGCTGGGTGCTCAATGAACCACAGGCTAGGTGGGCTGCAGGAGCATAGGGGATGCCACATCTGTGGGGTTTGCACAGACAGACACTCAGGTCTGCAAGTATGTACAGACAGATCACCTTACCCTCCACCAAATAGATCTGGAGCATTGCTGGTCTCTTCAAGGCCATGTTGTGATGGGCACACCACATAAAGGAGAAAACAGTTTCAGTGGCCTTCAACCCAGAGCAGCAACTCTCAGGTGAAACCTTCACCTCCTCTGGACCTTGAGCATAGTTCCACATGACCTGTACCTGCAAGAGAAACCTCCTGCAACAGAAGTGGATAGTTAGAGCAGCTTTGAGAACTGCAGGTATGTTCTCTACATCACCTGAGGTGCTTGGCCTCTCAACCTGGAGCATCACCATGTAGCACCTTACCCCTCTCTCCTGTGGTTGTGGTTCTGCACAGGGGCCTTCCAAGCGCTGTGGCCCTGAGGAGCTCCTGCCATGGGGTATGGGATGTTTTTCGTTGGGGTTGCACACTGTGATGCTACTGCTGGATGATGAACAGGTGGGCTGAAGCTTGGGCTCTCCTCTTGGATGGAGGCTGAGATACATAGGATAGAATACATAGAATAAACCAGGTTGGAAGAGACCTTCAAGATCATCGTGTCCAACCCATCAACCAATCCAACACCACCTAAACAACTAACCCATGGCACCAAGCACCCCATCAAGTCTTCTCTTGAACACCTCCAGTGATGGTGACTCCACCACCTCCCCAGGCAGCCCATTCCAATGTGCAATCACTCTCTCTGTATAGAACTTCTTCCTAACATCCAGCCTAAACCTCCCTTGGTGCAGCCTGAGACTGTGTCCTCTTGTTCTGGTACTGGCTGCCTGGGAGAAGAGACCAACATCCGTCTGTCTACAACCTCCCTTCAGGTAGTTGTAGAGAGTAATAAGGTCACCCCTGAGTCTCCTCTTCTCCAGGCTAAGCAACCCCAGCTCCCTCAGCCTCTCCTCGTAGGGCTTATGCTCCAAATCCCTCACCAACTTTGTTGCTCTTCTCTGGACTCATTCCAGCAAGTCAACCTCCTTCCTAAACTGAGGGGCCCAGAACTGGACACAGGACTCGAGGTGTGGCCTAACCAGTGCAGTGTACAGGGGCAGAATGACCTTCCTGCTCCTGCTGGCATGATGCAGATGGTGCAGCACGGGCACAACCCCTGAGCCTGGAGGCACGGGCTCAGGGAAGACGGGCGTGCTGCTGTCCACCAGTAACCGGGGCGACTTCTTTAGCTCAGCCAAGGCCCTGCAGAGCTGCCAAGGAGCGGCTGGAGGACTCGGGAGAAGACTTCATGCCCTCACCCTGCGCTTTGATGCGCTCAGCTAATGAGTTGAGCAGCAGCTTGTGTCGCGCCTGACGGGAAAATAACAACACACACAACCGGAGGATCAACCCAAGAGAGCAAAACGTTTTCTGGCGCGCGCTCCTTTGACTGCAACATCAAAGATGGCATTAAGGCTTCTGCGGAAGACTGTTTCTCTGGCTTTCTTCAGCTCCGAGTCATCAGGAGTGTCAAACTCTATTTGCAGAAGGGACCTTCTGGGGAGGAGGGCGCTGCCGAGAGGGCAGAGGTGTTGAATATTTCACGAAGGGCACGCACAGACGGACGCACGCCCCTCGCAACAGCCTCATTAAAGAGCTTTAATTAACGCCGGTTCGAGCGCTGGCAGACGAGGGGCTTCGTGTGTCTCAGACGCGTCGGGGAGGACACACCGCACATGTCCCCGTGGGAGCATCCTTTCCCTCAGGAAGAGAGGGGTGCCTTGAACCACCCCCCAGCCTCTTTTTAACACCAGATGAATTTCCTCGTCTCGAAGGGCCAGGAGACATTTCCTACCCAACCACATGCCTGCCCAGTAACCACCCATGCAAAGCAAACAAAGCCACCAGAGTAAAGAGAGGAGCAGAGGTGATCTTTTCCCCTTCCAAGGCTGCAGTTTCAGTTCTCCAGTGCTATCATCTCATTAACCACCTACCAGCATCCAGACTACCTCCAACACTGGGAGCACCCCTCTGTCCTTGGCCAGCTTGTATTGGCTTTTGGAGAGGGGACACGGAGACTGCCTCAGACCAGGCCAGACAACAGGAAAGCAGGGGCACCACCTCATCTGCACCAGGTCATTTCTAAATTGCAAAGGAGAGCTGCCTTCTCACAGCCAGAGCAGACACAGTGCCTTACCTTCTCTGAAGAGCTGGGCTGAGGCACCAAAACTGCCACATGGCAAAGGGTGAGTGGGGAAACATTGCTCTGTTTGCCATTTGGCCTGGCTCAGGCTGCCCAGGGAGGCATGGAGAAGCTAAAAGCCATGTAGATATAGTGAGGGACGTGGTTTAGTGATGACCTGGCAGTGCTGGGTTAATGGTTGGGCTCAGTGATCGCAAATGTCTTAAATGTCTCTTCCAGCCAAAACAATTCCATGATTCTAAGGCTTTATTCTCTTTCTTCAGGCCAGGGAAGGATTGGGGACTTTCCATGGCAGTGCCCTGCTTCAGGGAGTGTGGCTAGGCATGGGCTAAACATGGTGTTGGGTTGAGAATTGAACTTGATGATCTTAGAAGACTATTCCAACCTTAAAGATTCTTTGACTCTATGATCTGCTGCTGGCACCCTGTCCCCACCAAGGCTGTTTGCTCCTGCCCAGAAGCTCCATCCTGTCTCAGCTTCTGCATCGGCACAGACCTCAGGAAACATGGAGCTGAGGCTGATGAAATCTGCCCACAGCAGCAGCCTGTGAAGAGGAGCCTTTGCCACCAGCCAGGTCATCAGTGCAGAGATAAGAAGGGGTCTGCTCTCCAGGCTGCCAGCTGCTACCAGCCCACCATGAAGCCACCAAGGAGCTGGGTGGCAGCTTGTCCTGCACAGCCTTTTGCAGTGATCACAGAATCACAGAATTCTCTGGGTTGGAAGGGACCTTTAAAGGTCATCTAGTCATCCAGGGAGCAGGTTGCTCAGGGAGTTGGTAGAGGACCCAGCTCTGGAGACATTCAAGGTCATGCTTGATGAGGCTCTGAGCAACCTGATCTAGTTGAGTACTGCAGGGGAGTTGGACTGGATGACCTTTAAAGGTCCCTTCCAACCCAGTGCATTCTGTGATTCTACAGTTCTAGTCCAATCCCCCCACAGTAAGCAGTCACATTGTGACGGTTTCACACTACCACACACATCTTTACCCAGAGCTCAGGTGGCTCAGAGTCCCACCAATCCTGACTTCAAGTGTTTCTAGGCATGGGGCCTCCACCAGCTCCCTAGGCAACCTGTTCCAGTGTCTCACCACCTTCACTGTAAAGAATTTCTTCCTGATCTCCAGTCTCCATCTCCCTTCTTCCAGCTTCAATCCATTCCCTTTCATGCTATCACTACATGCCCTTGTGAAAAGTCCCTTCCCAGCTTTCTTGTAGGCCACTTCAGGCACCAACCTCCATGCTGAGGATGATGGTGTGCAGAGGAGCTTTCACCTCACCCTTCAGCAGCTCCCAATCTCCATTCCAGAGGAGATGCAAAGTTAATTATGCAAACTCTATGTGCATTTTTAAAATAGAAGGGGAGCAGCCCAGGCCCCTGCCTTAGCTTCGTGTGAAGTCGTTACTGGGTTTGAAGCTCATGGATAATTAACAGCATTATCATGCAAATTTCAGTGAATTGAGCTGGCTGAATTGAAGTGACTTCACCTACCTAGCCATGAAAATTGCACCACGGAGCTGTCACAACGCAGCTCTCTGCACTATTTTTAGTGCAGAGCTGTAAGGGAGGACCTGTGGGAGGGCATCTTCCAAAGGAATGCAGTCGGTACCTTTTAGCAGGAATGAAACCTTAGGAAACCATTACTAGGCTCTCACAGATGACCAAAGGATCCTCTCCTGGCTGGGCTGGAGTTTATGCAGAGCCACACATGCTGAAAAAAACCCATGAGTCACTGAATTTGAGTGAGACCACAGCTGGAGTGTTGTGTCCAGTTCTGGGCTCCCCAGTTCAGGAGGGACAGGGATATGCTGGAGAGCGTCCAGGGGAGGGTACAAGGATGGTGAAGGGACTGGAACATCTCTCTGATGAGGAAAGGCTGAGAGACCTGGGGCTGTTTAGCCTGGAGAAGAGCAGCCTGAGAAGAAATTTTACGAATGCTGATCAACATCTGGAGAGTGGGTGTCACGAAGAAGGGGCCAGGCTCTTCATGATGTCCTGTGATAGGACAAGGGGCAATGGACACGAACTGGAACCTAGGAAGTTCCACTTCAGCATGAGGAGAAACTTCTTTACTGTGAGGGTGACAGAGCCTCGAAGCAGGCTGCCCAGCGGGGTTGTGGAGTCCTGGAGACTTTCAGGACCCGGCTGGATGCATACCTGTGTGACCTGCCCTAGGAGATCCTGCTTTGGCATGGATCTTGGACTTGATCTCTGGAGGTCCTTTCCCACCCCTAACTTTCTGTGCATTTAAGGAATTCAGTGAAGCCAAATTTTCATAGAATCACCTGGTTGGACAAGACCTTCAGATCAAGTTGAACTATCACCTAACATCTCCCTGTACACAACTGTTAGACCACGTGCTAGAATTGTTTCCTTTGGAAAAGACCTCTAAGAGCATGGAGTCCAAGCAGTGAGTTTTCAAAGGGTCCTTCCTCCTCTCCTCCCTTGGCTCACTGTCCTCAGGGCACACCAACCCTTTATGGGTGGTAGGGACAAAGCAAACCATTGTTATTTAGTTCCTCTGCATGGGAGCAGTGAAGTTTTTCAAGACCACAGCTCTGCAAAGCTCTTGTGTCACGCTTTTTACCCACCTCCTGAGATCAGCTCATTGCCACTTGCTGTGATTCTGCAGCGTCGCTTCTTCAGCCGGCAGGTTGCAGACATCCTCGAGAAAGGTCAGGTTCATGCTCCTTGGGAAACAGGCATCCAAAGCAGACCCTGAGTCTTCCAGTGATTTTCCTATGGAAAAGTTTCGCCTCTGTAAGACAGAGATCATACTTAGGAAGTAGCTCAGGCTCTTGTTCAGTCGTGGTTTGGCCTGGGGTAACCCCTCCTGGCCGTCCCTTCTGGACATCAAAAGGGATTTCTGCCACGTTGGCACTGTAGAATGACACCAGTCACAGGGCCAGGCAGTGGCTGATTGCAGACACTGTGGTGATGATTCATAGGATAGAGCCACAGAGTCCATTCCATAGAATCATAGAATCATTTTGGGTGGAAAAGCCCTTCAAGATTATGCAGTCCAACCATTCTCTAACTCTACCAAGGCTGGTGCTGACCCATGGCCCTCAGCACCACATCTCTGCATCACAAACAGCTAAAAATAGGTATTTCCCTCCCCCCCCCCAAATACCTATAAACATAAACTGAGTGGAAGCCTGCTAGGGTGAAGTGTTTCTTTAGTACCTCTAAAGTGTCACATACACTTACATTTCACTGGTTGGACTCCATGATCTTCCAGGCCTTTTTCAACTGAAATGGTTCAGTGATTCCATGACAGATGACTTAGCAGCATCCTCTTCGAAGCCAAAAGTCATGAATACCATATAAATGAACAATTTCAGATGAAGTTTTGGGCTTTTCTTAAAAACATCTCTCTCTCATTCTCTTCCACCATGTATGTTCCCTTATTTAACCCCAAGGGCAGTATTCAGGAATCCACATGAAGAGGGAAACAATCACCAAGTGGTAGGTGTTGGAAGAGACCTGCAGAGATGATCAGCTCCAAGATGTCCTGCTTCTTACAGCAGCATAGGGATCCAGGACCTCCCATCTCCCTGACAGTTGCTGGGACTTTGGTTGCCCAAGTGACTCCAGACAAACAAGACTTCAAAGCCTTTCAAAACTGTGGAACTGAGAAAAAGAGAGAAATAAAGGCTGGAACCAGCCTAAAATTTTGTAGCAGGTAATGACTTTTGATGGAGCACATTTCCATTAATCTGCCTTACCCACTGCTTCAAAGGGTGAGCAGTGGTGGTCAGCTTGGCCACTCATCCTTGGAACCAATCCTTCCTTCTAATTTTGCCTCCCACTTGTTGGATCTTGCCTTCGATTGCACATCCACAGGGAAAGGCTTACATTTTCCTGCACATCTGCAGGACACCTGCCACAATGCCTGAGCCCTCTAGATGCCACTGTAATAATCATCATAAAAATAATAATAATGAGCATGGCTCCCAGTGTGTGTGGTGTGCAGCAAGGTGGCCAAGAGCCCTACCACAAGTAGCTTTAGTCTGCCATTAATTACCAGCAAAGAGCAGTCCCAGTATGCTGCCACATGCTTTGGTTAGGACACCCTGGGATGTTCTAGGATCCCTGGAGCAGACACTGAAGCACCTACCCAGAGCCCTGTCAGTGGGCACATGTGGCTGGCTGGTTTCTGTCACCACAGGCAGAGCTGGGGGGAGCTGCACACAGCTGCCTCTGCACATAACAGGATCTTGCCAGGTATGTTCTTCTCTTAAGCTGCAGAATGGTGAGGGTTGGAAGGGACCTCTGAAGATCATTTAGTCCAACCTGCCTGCTAGAGCAGGGTCACTCAAAGTAAATCACCCAGGATCATGTCCAGGAGGGTTTGAAAACTCTCCAGAGGAGGAGACTCCACATACAACCTCTCTGGGCAGCCTGCTCCATTTCTCTGCCACCCTCACAGTGTGCCTGCTTGTGCCCACTGTACCTTGTCCTAGTGCGGGACACCACTGAGAAGAGTCTGTCTCCATCTTCTCAGCATTTGCAAGCAGTAACTAGATAAACTTACCCCAAAATGCCCCCTAAATATTCCTTTTACTGTCAGGAACTGGAGGGCTCTGAAGAGGCAGGATGGCTTTTACTGGGCAGACCAGAAAACTCTTTCTGCAGGAGGTTGTGGTGTGATCCTGGACAGCAGCAGAAAGCGAGAGGGCTCAACAGAGGTGTGACAAAGTGAGTGTTTTGCTGTGACACGTTGTCCTGAAGTGTAAATTATGAGCTGAAAGGGCTCAGTGGCAGCCCAGCACGTGCCCACATGGATGTGCATCAGGAGCTGGAGGTGACAGCCCAGCAGGACCAGCTGGCCAAGTGATGCCAAACAGCAGTCTAAAAATACAGCACTTCTCAGTGGGGGGGGAGGACCAAGTGTTTCCTCACACTGCCTCCATCCCTTACTAGCAAAGCACAGGCCAGGAGCATTCCTGCTTTGTTTGAAGCCATGTTCTGATTCTCAGCATGCTGGGCTTAGGCAAATATCTTCTGTTGACTTAAGCCCTGTGGGAAGGTTGGTGCCACTGTTTGGCACCTGCCAGTGGCTCTGCTCCTTACAGCACAAGACAGCAAAACATGGAGAAAGCACCTAAAACCCATGGAGTCATGGCTGCCCCAGAAGCTACAGGTCTGGGGGCTGGTGCTCAGCTCCCCCTTCTTCACCTGCCCTGTGGGGAAAGGCAAAGCCAAACTTCCCCTGCAAGGGAAAACACAAAGCTTCACCTCATCCGTCCCCAGCAGATACGTTATTTAGAGACATTTCAGTGGGCGCAGGGGGAGGTTTGGTTCTTAGGGCCAAGTGTCCCTGGGAAACAGGCAGAGAAAGGGCCTGGAGAGGCACCGGCAAGGGCAGAGCAGCAGCAGGACAGTGCTGGGGGCGGCTGCTCAAACACCCCCCCACCCCCGATCCCCGTGGCAACCCACAATACACCTTGGGGCATCAAGTGACAGCAGTTCCTTAGCTCAGCTCCTCAGCTCAGCTCCTCGGGCTGGTCTTACAGGAGCTGAACCAAAGAAGAGCTCTCCAGGCTTGGGGTGTGCACGCAGCCCAGGGGCCAGCAGAGTGCCAGCTTCCCCGCTGCCACACGAGGCACGCTGCCACCACAGCGGGAGCCCTCCCCGTGGGAAAGCCTTTGATCTAACCAGATCTCCCCGGGCCGCCTGCCGGACTCGGCTTCCACTGCGGTACCTGATGTTGTAACAGCAGCGGAGCCCACATCCTGCCAGCCCCTCTGCAATCTGCAGGGCCACCCCCTCGGCCACAGCATGGAGGGGGTTGCGACACCCAGGCAGTGACACATCAGCGTGGGGCAATGCGGGGCTGGTTCCCGTCAGGGCACGGCGCCGGCTCTCTGCACCCAGGGTTTTATTTTTCCAGCGGCTGAGGCAAGCTACGTGCAGCAGCCGATGGGTTCCACGAGTAACTCCTCTCTCTGCAGGAACATGGATCTGACTTTATAATTCATGCATGCCTGGGAAGTTCAATCCAGTCCCACTGGAGCAGCAAGCTCAGTGGGAGTTTATTTATTTAAAAGAGTGCATGCAGTAGCATGGAAAAAAACAAAAACCCCAAACCAAAACCAACTCTATCAGAAAGTGTAAGCCTTAAGCCTAAACCAGCTTTGCTTTTCTTAAAGCATGGTCTAGGGGAACTGCTCTTAAAAATGCAGATTCCAAGGAGCCTTGGCTTTAACACTGCAGTCCCCACAGAACAATATGATAGCATAATAATTAAAACATTTACAAAATGAAGATAATCTATGGCTGATCCAAGTTTCTATGGAAATTTGGAGGCTACGGTGTGTGCAGCTGTTCCCTTCTAATGCAAAGGTTGGCTGGAGCTCTGCTTCTGAGCCCGTCTCTAACTTCAGGGATCATTTCTCTGTTGTGTTTACACAGTTCTCAGCTTTCACAGCCCGGGAGTGGAGCTTTTCCACGGTTCCCAAACAAAAGGGTGTCTTGCCCTCCCCACTCAGCCTGAGCAATTAATGCTCGCCCACTTAATGAAACGCCTCTGCTGAAAGGTGTGGGTGCTCACAGCGTGTCACAGATGCTGTGCTGCAGGAGATCTATCAGAACATCAGATGCACCAGCAGAGAAATGGAAACACTTGCCTGTGGTACCCACAGACACAGCCCCACAAAGTCTCTCCGTGATTACTCTGTTTAAAATCTGCAAGAGCTTTACCGAGGAATCCTAGAATGGTTTGGGTGGGAAGGGACCTTCTAGTTTCAACTCCACTGCCTCCTACCAGACCAGCTTGCTCATGGCCCCATCCAATCTGCCTTTGAACCCTGCCAGGCTTGGAGCCTCCACAGCTTCTCTGGACAACCTGTTCCAGGTTCGTTCTCCTTGGAACTGCCCCCCACATCCCTCACCTGAAGCTGCTGGTGCCACCAGCCCTGTAAGGCTTGGCCAGCAGTGTAAGGAGCTAGGAGCTGGCACAGCTGCCACCAGAGCTTATGCCAGATGTCTGGCTGTGAACATGGGTCCATCCCTGTGCTTCTGAGCTGATGAATCCTGCTAACAGTTTTTGGTGAGCCCACCCACACCAGAGGAAGCTGAAAAGAAGACAAATTCCCAAAGGATGAGGCCAGCAGCTTCAGGGCAGTTATATATTTTTATCTAAAGCCGTGGGCGTCTATATTGTGGCTGTATTAACACTTCTACAGATGGCACTTGGAAATCAGGGGAGGCTGTTGGGTGACAAAGCAAAGCAAGACCCTAGGTGGACCCTAAACCTTATGATGAAGAACTTTTAGGGCTGATCCTACCAGTACTTAATAAACCAGGCTGATGAAAGCCTGGACAACCTGCAACTGCTCGTGTGGGAGCAGGAAGCAGACATTTGGTACCTGATCATCTCTGTGCCATGATGATGTCTGATGTTCACAGACTTATCTCCAGCAAGCCTGTGGCTGATCTAAGCAGTTTGCATTTGGCAATGTTAAATTGCTAATGAAGAAAATATTAATGACCTTGTCCTGGGTTCAAACCTCTAAGGAAAGGAGGAGGTTTGCCAGCAGAGCAGAGCTCCAGCAGCTACGCAACGGCCCCGGGGGTACAAAACCTTCAGGTCTCATCAAAACAACTGCATTAAAATCTGGGGGGTTGACAAAAGGAGAGGAAAACTGTCAGCCAGGAGTGCAGAGGAGAAAATCTTTTGGGTGAAGCAGTGCTGGAGGTTCTCATCCTGAGCACAAATTCACTGAATGGTTTGAACTCAAAGACAAAAAGACATCAAGTCTCAGTGCTTCACAGTGAGAACTGAAAAACGTCAAGCAGAAATCAAGCAGATCTTTTAAGCACCCCCCTTTAAATAATTCAATCCATGTTTTTTCAGTCCTACCTCTATTTTAACACTTTTTTACACCTCAAAACCACCACTGTAACACAGGGGAATGTCTTAATCTATTTATTTCTTTACCTGGGTCCCTGGGTTTGCCTCCTCCTGTCTCGGGCAGGTCCCCATTGTGCTGCCAGGCACCCACACACCAGCTTGTTGGGATTTAGTCCTGCAGTCTGCATCCATCTTCCCTTCTCCTGCTTAATCAACAATATAGGTTTTTTTTAAATGCTGGTCCTGCAGTGATTTTTCCATTTTTCTCTGAAATGAAACTGTCACAGAGGAAGGAGAACTCATTGGCTGTACCAACAGGCAAGACTGAAAGGATGGAGATGGCAGAACAGCAAAATAATAAAAACCAGGCACTAAAACCATCCTTAAAACAGAAGGGAGCAGCATTGGGTAGGGAAGAGAAAAGTACCTGGTTCTATATATTCCTCAGGTGCCTTCTCTATGGGGGAGTTAAAAAAACCAGCAGAGAGCTGGATCTTAATACTCTCACAGGGATATTATAAGATCATTACACTCATAGACTTCGTGTCTTCTCCAGTCCATTAACATCCTATTCACACACCTCCTGCAAGATTTCCCTGGAGATGTCACCTTCTTTCCTCACATCTGATATCTAATAAAGACATAGGAGAATTTAATAACAGGCTGTACAGGGGAAACTTCTGTTCAAACAGCCAAGGCTGCTGCTGCTGCCTTGTTGCTAGAGATGCTGAAGAAAGATAAGAGTGACCAGGAAACTGTGGGGTGTTTAGTGTTGGAGGTCATGCCAGAGAAGCTGCTGATGTCACCCCAGCCAGTCCAGACATTGGATGAAATAAGGCACAAAAAGGTTTTCCAGTCTCTCCAGCTACATCTGATAGAGTCCAGTTCCCTGTCACCTGGCTCTACACCTTCACACAAGTTTTTGGAGTTGGGAGGATACCTGCTCCTAAGGATCCTGAGAGAACAGAGCAGGTGAAGGAGACTAAAGTGGTCACGATGCTTGCACCCGTTTCAGTAATGCTGAATTTAACAGATTATTCCAGAATTACTTAAAAATCCCCTGCCCTGCTTGAAAAACCAGCCCCTGAAGGTACCTGGTTGGTCTCCTAGAGGAACAAGTTGCATGAGGAGCACAGAGCTTTTCTGTCCCCTCTTCTCCCAGCCCTGACAGAGTTTCCACAGCCAACATTTAGGACAGACTATTGGGTTTGGGTGCTCAAATTGAAACTTCTTGGACTCACAGAATCATTTCAGTTGGAAAAGCCCTGCAAGATAACCAGTCCAACCCATCTGTAACTCTACCAAGGCTGGTGCTAAACCATGACCCTCAGCACCACATCTCTGCCTCTCCTCAACACTTCCAGGAATGGGGATTCAACCACCCCCCAGGGCAGGCTGTCCCAGCTCCTGACCACCCTTTTGGCGCAGAAATGTGTCACGATATCCAATCTAAACCTCCCCTGGCACAACTTGAGGCCATTTCTTTTGTTGATACTAGGGACTCCAAAGCCATGCTCATGTGTTCCTTTTGCAGAAGCATGCTGGAACACTTTCCAGAGAGGCTTTTTATTGCTGGTGCCGGGCAATCGGATTCGCTGCAAATTGTTTGTGATTCTCCCCACGTGTGCCTTTAAGCAGAGCAGGGAATAAGCCAAGTGTGGAGAGATGCTTGGTTACAAATGTATTTTATCTACCACGAGGTAAATAGAGATGAGAAATGGAAAATGTCTATTTGCTGAGAGCTGAGCCAGCGACCTGAGGGCAAAGCCGACTGCTCCCTTCAGGGCTCAGCTCCTGGGTTTTGGCTCTAATTGGCCAAGGAGCCATCAGCTCCGTATTCACAGCCACTTTGTGCCAAGGCCAACCATCAGCAACCACTTGCTTTCTGCAGCTTTAGAACCTCAAGCCACGTGGGATGCACAGTAGAGGCTGCCAGGCTTTCTTCCTTGGGAGAAGATCTTTTTGAGTAGTTTTAAATGCAGGCAGCAGGGGAGGGGTGAAATCCAGCTCTGGGGATTGCAGCAGACACTGCAGGAAAAGTGACAGCACTTCTTAGAAGCATAGAATTGTTTCAGTTGGAAAAGACCTCTAAGATCCTGAAGTCCAACCATCAAATCAGCACCAGCTTGGCCATTAAACCATGGCCTTAAGTGCCATGTCTACACAGTTTTTGAACGCTTCAAGGGATGGCGACTCCACCACCTCCCTGGGCAGCCTGCTCCAATCACTGACCGCTCTTGCAGCAAAGAAATTCTTCCTAATGTCTAAAATAAACCTCCTCAGCACAATTTCAGGGCCTTTCCTCTTGTTCTATCACTTCTTACCAGGGTCTCTTACCAGAGACCAACCCCCACCTCACTTCAGCCTCCTTTGAAGGAGTTGTAGAGAGCCAGAAGGTCTTCCCTCAGCCTCCTCTTCTCTAGACAAAGCTACCACAGTTCTCTCAGCCTCTCCTCATAAGACCTTAAAGACAAAGGGGAAACCCCCGAGTTAAGATACTAAATGGGATTAGAAGAGAATTGGTCCAAGTTTTCTCCCTGATCTTACCTGGCCTGGGGTGAATGGAAATGGCCTCAAGTTCAGTTTTTACGACACTAGAATCATCTCAGCTTTTGCTTTTCAACTATTTAACAAGTGGCCAGGTTTCATAGGCGTTTCAGGAGATTCCTTCCAAAACAGAGCAAGAATGAGATTCACTTCCAAGCTGCTTTCTTCCAGCAACATAACCATATGCTTCTTGTTCCTGCACAGGCTTGTTGCCTCCCTCCTTCTGGGCTCCCTCCTCTTAATGCCCTTATTGTGCCTCTGGAGACCTGTCCTCATGCCACAAGGGCTTGCTGCATCACCCACTTCTGCAGCTCCCCAGAGACCCCATCACTTCGCTGCTGGAGCATTGAGCTACAGGGAAGAGAAGGTTTGCAAAGTTCAGAAACAATCATAGGAAGAGGAAAAGGAGAAGCCAAGTGTTGGCTACTTGGCAAAGGCTGCGTGTTTGCTGCTGCTGTGGAAAATGCCTGGCAGGCACCATTAAGTCATAAGCTTATTACTATGGGCTGGCTTGTGTCCACACTGCTCAGGACCAGCACTCTCTGAAGGGCACTGGCCACCTTCATGTTGTGCAGCCTGGGTCCCTCTGAGATTCCTGCAGAGTCCCCACAGACCCTGGGTCAATTACTATTGCATCAGGGACTTTTAAATGTATTTTCAAATTCTCCAACTAATGGAGGGACTGGATGGCAGCTTACCAGCATGGAGGGTTTGCAGCAGGATGGGAAGATGCTTTGGGTTCTACAGCATGGATGGCATGGAGATCAGTAGGCATGGAGTCTCCTGGGATGGCTGGAGCACTATCCAGGGTAGAATCTGGTCAGCTCACGACAGGTCCTTCTGTCTGGCCAAACCTGGGGAAAAAACAACACAACAACAAATCACAATCAGTCATGTCAAGGTTTCTCCCAAGGAGAAACCAGTTGGTTTGCTCCAGAGACAGGAGGGAGCTCATATGCATGCCGTGGAGACAGCTGGTGAGCAGAGCCCTGGGGGCAACAGAGGCAGCCAAATTGGCTGTGCAGAAGAAAGGTGTTTCCATAACCCCCACCGTGGTCTCAGCGAGTGAGATGCTACACACAGAACGAGCAATGCGATTTTTCCTCACCCATCACCCACAGCAGCAGCACAGCTGGCCCCCACTTGCCTGCTGCTGTCACAACCATAGTCTGGAGGTGCCTCCAGCACCTGGCTTCTCAGCTGTCCTGAGCTCCTAGAGCTCTGCCAGATGAGGACAATCTCGGTGCCTTGGCTTTGCAAGTTTTCAAAGTTAGTGTGACAAAACCAGCAAATCTTCTTTATCTCTCAAATACTGGGTGCAGTTCTGGGCCCCTCACTATAAGAAGGAGATTGAGGTGCTGGAGCAGGTCCAGAGAAGGGCAGTGAAGCTGGTAAAGGGTCTGGAAAACAGGGCTGGTGAGGCTGAGGGAACTGGGGTTGTTTAGTCCAGAGGAGAGGCTGAGGGGAAACCTGGCTCTCCACAGCTCCCTGAAAGGAGGTTGGAGTGAAGTGGGAGTTGGTCTCTTCTCCTTAGCATCAAGTGATAGGAAGAAAGGAAATAGTCTCAAGTTGCACTGGGGGGGTTAACCTGCACGTTAGGAAACATCTCTTTACTGGAAGAGAGGTCAGGCATTGGAACAGGAAGCTGGTGGAGTCACCATCCCTGGAGGTGTTCAAAAACTGTGCAGACAGGGCGCTTCAGGACATGGTTTAATGGCCATGGTGGTGGTGTTTGATGGTTGGACTCAGTGATCTCGGAGGTCTTTTCCAACTGAAACAATTCTATGATTCTTTTGATCGCCTTAGCCTCTGATGTGGGGGCTCTATAGGGTTTTAGGCCCAGTTTTAACTTTAAGAATGCAAGATGCTAAAAGCACTCCCATGAAACCAAACTGAACAGCGCCCCCAAGGACTGATTTCAGCAGCTCCTCCCACCCCATTTGCAGCCCATGTTTTCAGCCATGCAGCTCTGGCCACAGAGCAGCACGAGGCAGCATTGCTCCCTCTCTCTCTCTCTCCTCTTTGCAGCAGTAGATGAAAATGTTTACTTTCGAATAGCAACACAACTATAAAGGGAATAACCACAGATAAAGCTGCGCCTCTCCCAGCCGCCGCAAATTACACCTTCAAATTCGAACAGTAACCCAGGACCAAATTAATGACCTTGATTAATTTCACTAGGGAGTGGAGCCAACGCCAGTCAGCACAGGAGGAGCTTCGTGCTGCATGACCTCACTCCATCCATCCTCTTCCTCTCTGGCGGAGGAGCGGCCGAAGGCACGTCAGGTGAGCCCGTCCTCCCAAAGAGGTTGCTAAGCGATCGGCTGCGGGGTCAGAACTGCCGAGTGCTTAATATGCTGTGCATGGGAGCAGAGATTAACTTGGTTTGGGTTTGGTTTTCCCTTTCCAGGCGTTAGGGGAGCCAGGATGGCTCTGCAATAGTTTGGAAGGGGAAATCCGCACGGGTTTAAGGTGGCTGTGTACAGACTGCACTGATTTATGGTGCGTGCTACGTGCTGAGTTGCAAAACCCTGCTGCATTAGCGACTGAACAGGAGGAACCATTTGATTTGTCATTACTAATAGGGATGTAACTAAATTAGTCTCCCACATACTTTCTGCAGATGAGGTCATGCTCAGATTTCCCTTCGCCGATGCACATTCTCACTAGCTTTAACCACAGCTAAGACACCTACTGCCTGAGTAAGGCTGTTATGAAACACTGAAGGCCTTTCAGAGGGGCTGAGAAATCCAAGAAAATGGTAGAAGGCGCTGGTAGAGGGAGCTGGGGCTCTTCAGCTTGGAGGAGACTAAGGGGTGACCTCATTCATGTTTCTAAATACATAAAGGGTGAGTGCCAAAAGGATGGAGCCAGGCTCTGCTGGGTGATGCCCAATGACAGCACAAGGGGCCATGGGTGGAAGCTGGAGCATAGGAAGTTCCATGGAAACAGAAGGAAGAATTATTTCACTGTGAGGGTGACAGAACACTGGAACAGGCTGCCCAGGGGGGTTGTGGAGTCTCCCTCTCTGGAGATACTCAAGACCCACCTGGAAGAGTTCCTGTGTGATCTGGTATGGGTGATCCTGCTCTGGCGATGAGGTTGGATTGGATGATCTTTCAAGGTCCCTTCCAGCCCCAGACATTCTGTGAAAAAAATAAATCAATCAATCAAAGATAAGCTTTAATATTCAGCCCCGTGTTGTACATTTGATTAAATATTAATTCACAGCAATGTGTTGGGTACTTACAACCAAGCTCCCCTGACCCGTTTGAAATGCACGGTCACGTATATGAACCTGGCCTTTGAAAAAGGAGGGGGCAGTGCTGCAGATCCCACTTCAATCTCTCCTACAGTTCATGCTTAATTAGTGGCTTAACCCTCCCCTTATGAGCTGTTGATTTGATGGCAGTTGTGGAGTTAGGGAAACGCTGCCCTAAGATAGATGTGCAGGCTTGGGAAAAAAAATGCAGAGTCTCTCAGCAATATTTGCTTCTGGGTCTGGTTTGGTTTTTAGGATGAAAGATGGCAACCAAATCCTGGGTCATTCACCAAAGGCAGAACTGCCACCAGGATGGCAGGAACACTGGGGATTAGGCTGCTTTCTACTTAAAAGGAGGAATAAAGCAAAAAGCCACCGGGTAGAGCAGCTTTCTTTGTAGGATGCATGTGGGAAAAGCAGCAGGAGGTTCACAGCACAAGCTGGGAAGCTGAAACATCCAGGGGTGTAGTGAGGTGGTCTCTTCTGGCATTAAATGATAGAACTAGAGGAAGTGGCCTCAAGGTGCACCAAGGGAGGTTTAGATTGGATATAAGGGAACATTTCTTTACTGCAAGCGTGGTCAGAGATTGGAACAGGCTGCCCCAGGGGGTGGTGGAGTCACCACCCCTGGATGTGTTCAAGAAACCTGTGGACACGGCACTCCAGGACATGGTTTAATGGCCACGGTGGTGGCAGTTCAGTAGTTGGCCTTGGTGATCTTAGAGGGCTTTGCCAACCAATTGTTTTCCAACAATTCTATGATTTGTCCTCCTCAGAGAACTTGGTAGAAGACACTGCAGGTTAACAGAGTGCTGCCTCTGCTTCTGCCCTGCAACTCCACAGATCAGAATTAGAATCATAGAATCAATAAGGTTGGAAAAGACCTCAAAGGTCATCAAGTCCAACCTGTCACCAGATGGTACCTGACATCCTTGACCACAGGCAATACACCACAGATACCAGTGAATGATTTGCTACCGTAAGCCCCAGCTTTGACCACCAAATAAAGGCAGCCCTGGGGTATGGCCACCTTCTCCCCATCCACAACTACTGCTCACTTCCAATGTCTTGCACTGGAGTTTCTCAAAGGTCTTTTGCTTGTGCCAGACTGTTAACAGCATTGCATTTGGTATCAGTGCTTTGATCTCCCCACTTAAACACCACATTAATTCAGAGCTCCCCTGGGTGGCTGAGTTCACAGCATTAGTTAACCTCTTCTGCTGGAAGTCCTGAATATGATTTAGAAAGTGTTCTGTGCATTACAGCAGAAACATAAACTCACCCCTAATTAAAAGTATAAATACAAGGGATTTCCATCCTTCTGCTAACCAGAAGTCAGGCACCAGCTCTTCACTGAATTAAAGCAAAATATCCAACTGTGCATGATCAGCCCACAAGTCTCCTTTATCATAGAACTGTTTCAGTTGGAAAGGACCTCTAAGATCATTGAGTCCAACCACTGACCTACCACCACCATGGCTATTAAACCATGTCCTGGAGTGCTATGTCCACAGGTTCCTTGAACACCTCCAGGGATGATGACTCCACCACCTCCCTGGGCAGCCTGTTCCAATGCCTGACCAGCAAACAGGGCATTTTCCTGACACCATCAAGGTCCTTAAAACATGGAGATTTTGATCCCTCTTTGGGGAACAGAAACCAAGCTGCCAGCTTTGGGAACACCCAGATTTCATTGCTGCTGTCAAATGGATTACTGCTCTTGTAAATTCCTTAAGAAGTCCTTCAAGGTGTAATTGATAGGCTTCACCAAGGGATCAAGCTCAAGTTTTGCAAAGAGCCTCTCAGCTGCTACCCACAGGTTTCTGACTGCTCACCAAGAACATGCTGTGAATGTGCAACCACCTAATCCTGGTGGTGCAGAGCTGGCTGGACCATGAGCTTTGCACTGCTCTTCCCCATCCCTGTCAGGTATGCTCCGAGCAGAAAAGGGGGCAGTGGCCACTTTACCACCCACTGCAGAAAGGACTCTGCTGGTGGTGGGTTTTTTGTAGGACTCCAGCATGTATCTCTTGGTGTGGAGGCTTTTTTATCTAATTACACTTTTGTGTTATATTTCCAGGTTCCTACCTGTAGCCAGACAACCAGATGCTGCCACGACTAAGGTGGGCACTTGGTTTCATGCTCATCCTTCTGCTCCCAGTGATTCCTGCCAGTCTGGTCCTGGGCAGGACCAAGGCTGCTGCAGAAGCTGTGACATCAATCCTGCAATCTTCTGACGGTGTCTATGGGCTGGCAGAGCCCAAAGCCTGCAGCTTCTGGTTTGAGCAGAGTCCTGCAGGTGCTGGACCTCTGTATGAAAGCAGGGAGCATCACCACTACGACTGCGCTGCTGCGGTGGGCTGAATCCCAAGTTAATTCCACTAATGATGTCTCCTTACCATCTAAAGGGAATTCAAACCCCTCTTTTGAGTGGACAGGGCTGCCACCTGGAGGCACCCCAGTTTTCCTACATAGTGGAGAGAAGGAAGTGCCTGTGTGAGGCAATCTGTAGGCTTCAGAGATATGTAGGACATTTATGCAGTCAGGAGGTGGCAATTGTGGCACCTCAGCTGGGCAGAGGCTCTATGCTAGAGGCTTCTTTGGGGTTAACGTTTTCATCAGGAAGCAGAGTGATCATTAGCTCCCAAACTCAGCCAAAGTGACCTCTGGGTTTTTCTCTCCAAGAACCAAATTTGGGCAGGACCCTAACACCCACCTGCCCACTGATGTAACATTGTTGAATAAACGAGGATCTAAAGCACTTCTACGTTCCCCAGTGACCACAGGAACCTCACAACACCTCACATCCTAAACTGGCTCTTCTCTGGTCACAGGGGTTGGAAGTGATCTCTGGAGATTGTCTCGTCCAACCCCCTGCTAATGCAGGTTGACCTAGAGCAGGTGGCCCAGAATCAAAAAGTCCAGCCATGGTTTGAAAGTCTCCACAGAAGGAAACTCAACAATGTCTCTGGGCATCCTGCTCCAGGGCTCCAGCACCCTCAAAGTAAAGAAGCTTTTCCTCAAATTCAAGTGAAACCTCCTAGTTTGTACCTGTTGCCCCAGGTCAGTACCAGGCTCTGGTGACCTTTTTCAGCACAAGCCTTGCAAAAGTCTCAGCCTTACCCAGCAGTGCTGGGCTCCCACGAGGGCCAGCAATGAGCCCAGCAGGGTTGCAACAGGGCTTGTGCCACCACAGTGCTGCGTCAGAGCCCACGCTGGCCAGCACCAGCTGGTTTGAGCAAGAGGAAACAGCCTCAGAAACACTGAACTGCTGCAGATTTCTTGAGAAGCCAGCAGTGAGGCAGAAAGGAAAGATGCCACCAAATACCCAGAAATTCACCCCATCACTGTAAAGCCACCTTCAGCCCATCACTTCTTCCTGCCCAGGCTGGGGGATGATTAGTCTGTGCACAGAGCAGCTCTTCTTTCTGTACAGTGTTCTGTGTAACAAAGTACCAGAGCCAGGAGTTGGAAGGGACTTGTGGTGGGATTTGGTTCTCCTGCTACGTTACCTGGTGTGGTGGCCTGGGTGTTTTCTCCACCTCTGTGACCACAACTGTGTCCTGGTCCTTTTCTGATACCTGGAGGTGCAGTTTGGCAGCAGTAAGAGGAGGAACAAGCAAAGGAGGGCATAGAAGGTCTGCAATGGGAATGAGAAACATTTCAAACCTTCATATCCCACCAGAAAGTCACCACCAGCCTGTGCTGTTCAGAGGGCATCACCAGGGGATGCACCCTGTGCAGCCACCTCTAGCAAAGGACTTTAGCTCTGGTTCAAACACTCCTCTTCCTTGCTCACCTCCACACCATCCCAGTCCCTCTCACACCAGAGAGCCACAGAATGCCTACATTGGAAAAGGTGCCTAAGAGCAAGCCAAATCATTAACCTCCCACTGACAAGTCCTAGACTAAACCATATCCCTAAGCACCACATCTACATGACTCAGACACCTCCTGGGCTGGGGGACCCCACCACTGCCCTGGGCAAGTTGTTTCAATGCCTGAGAATTCCTCTTACTATCCAACCTGAACCTCCCTTGGCACAACTTGAAGCCATTTCCTCTTCTCCTGTCACTTGTTAATCATCAACTTGTCCTATCACCCAGCAGCTGCCCACAGGATTTTACCACCCGAGGTGCGCAGACTGTGACTGTGCAACCCCCCTTCTCTCCAGTGTGGCTGAGAACATTCAGTGCCTCTTCTACCAGTATCCTGTGTGATTTGTGACTTGCTCCTCACAACCCAGCTCCAGCATCTCACTGGGGCTGGTTCCTCTTCCTTCAGTGGCAAAGCACTGTCCCTGCCAGCCAAGGTCTTGGTGCTAATGCTGAAGGAGATTCAAATTCCCTTTCCACCTGTCCTGAGGATGGCAGCTGATGGAGGTACAGAAACGTAACACAGGCAGGGTTTTGAAGAGCAAGTCTCAGAAGAAGCTTCATTCTGAAATATATTTATGGAATCCTTTTCAAAGGAGGGAAGATTTCCTGTCCCTGATGAGCTTTCATTCAGCACAGACTGGCAGCAGTCCTCCAAAGGGAAATCAGAACATCAATGGCAAAATAAATGATATTTCCTCCACTCAAAAGAGGCCAAAGATTTGAAAGCCCTAGAGCCCTCAACACAAGAAGGACATGGACCTGATGGAGAGCATCCAGGAGACCATAAAAATGATCCAAGGGCTGGAGCACCTCTCCTCTGAAGACAGGCTGAGAGAGTTAGGGCTGTTCAGCCTGGGGAAGAGAAGGCTTCAGGGAGACTTAGAGCAGCCTTACAGTACCTGAAAGGGGCTAGAGCAGAGCTGGGGGGGGGACTGTTTACAGGGCATGTGGCACTGGGACAAGGGGCAATGGCTTGAATTTGCAGCAGGGTAGATTTAGGCTGGACATTAGGAAGAAGTTCTTTAAAATGAGGGTGGTGAGACACTGGACCTTTCAGATCAAAGCCAACCATCACCCCAACACCACCATCCCCACTAAACCATGCCAGAAAGAGCCACATGCAAACGAAAACCTTGCAAATCCCTTGCTTTCCCCATGGAGCTGGAGTTGCTGGATGAGTGAAGCCTCAGTGATGCATTTCAGCAATAATTCATGCTCCATACATAATTTAGGACCCCTCTGCAGTGTGCATGTGTGTGTCCCCACCTCATAACACACGTACAGGGTGTGCACATGAGCACAGACAGCAGCTTTAAGGAGGCTCCAGGCATAATCCACAGCAAGAAGTAGTTTGATCCATCTCCAATTTGCACCTGCCAGATCACGCAGGGAGCTAATTGGATTAAAAACATTGTAATTATCATTTCATTTACGTGTGGTAAAACCTTAGGGAAACATTTTAAATGGCAGAAAAATTGAGGATGCAGTCTCTCAAGTCTGCTTCTTAAAAGCCTGATGCTCACTCCCTCCTCCACTGCCTGGGACTGGAGGTTTGTTCCCAGGAACAGGTGAGCTTGGTGAGTGATGTGTGGTAGCTGCTGCAGCACACAGACCACAGGACACTGCTGGGTTTGATCAGGGTCATGTTTATCAAGGCTGCTTGGGATGTCACCAGCCCATGGTGATTGTGCCCAACTTTCCCTGACCCTATCCAAGCAAAATTAGCTTTAAAACACCCATAAAAGGCTCGATCCTTGAGTCCAAAGGACAACCGATTGCAGGGTTAACTGTGAGGAGCTATGGAATGACCCTGCCTTAGCCTACAGAAGCAGTCCCTGGGGCTTCTCCAAAGGGACCAAGAACCTGCCAAGGTTAAACCCCAAGGAGGGTTTAAAAGGGAGTAGTACCTGGCCCCATAGACCCTCCTCACAAGTGAGAGAAAAAAACCAGATGGAGCTGGAGGACCACCTGCCTCCCAGCACATCTCCCAGAGGGCGTCCACAGCTGCCCAGCACTGCTGTGCCCGTGGTAGTGTGCTGCATCTGCGCTGATGGCCATCATCAAAGAGCAAGGAAACCACAGGCAGTTAGTGCCATGCAATCTGCTTCAGAGGCTGATGAAGAAGATACAAGAAAGAACCTAAACTCAGGTCTTCTCACACCTGGTGGGTGCTCTTTAGGGGTGCTATATGTGGGGTTTCCCCACTCCAGCATCAACTGAATACCTCAGCTTGGATCAGGTATGAGGCCAGTCCTGTCAACCAGGCACTCACTGGTGACATCTGTATCAGAAGATGTCTAATTGTCTTCTGCATTCCCTCTGAGATGCTGATTCAGGAATTAACAGAGCTGAGATGAGAAATAACAGACAAATGTTGCAATGCTCTTGTTTTCACAATAGCCTTAGGGTCTGCTCTGGCCTCCTGTGGAGCTGACGCAGATCTACAGATCAAGGACAACTTCAAGCCTCACTGAATGGCCAGGCCCAAGCACGTGAATGTTTTACAGAAACACAGAATTGTTTTGGTTGGAAAAGACCTCTAGGATCATCAGAAGTCCAACCATCAAAATAACACTACCATGGCCATTAAGCCATGGCCCAAAGTGCCATGTCCAAGCGTTTCTAGAACACCTCCAGGGATGGGGACTCCACCACCTCCCTGGGGAGCCTGTTCCAATCCCTGACCACTCTGCAGAAAATAAACTCTTCCTAACACCCAACCTAGACCTACCCCAGTGCAGTCCAAGTCCATTTGTTGACACTACAGAGAAGAGACCAACCCCCACTCGGCTCCAATCTCCTTTCAGGGAGTTGTAGAGAGCAATGGGGTCTCCTCTCAGCCTCCTCTCCTGTGATTCTCCAGACTAAACAGCCCCAGTTCTCTCAGTTGCTTCTCACCAAACCTGTTCTCCGGATCCTTCACCAGCTTCCTTGCCCTCCTCTGGACCTGCTCCACACTATGTCCACCCACAGCAGCTGTGGTTGCTCTAGTGGCAAGAGCCCCCTCTTCTCCAGACATGGTCATCGAGAGCAGAAAGATGGCAATGGGAGCACAAATATTACCCTTCCAAAGGAAAAAAGTCTCCATTTGAGGGAGTGCATTAATCCTTTACATGAGGACATGGGGCTTTGAAAAACCTACTTTGTAATTCAAGCCCTTCTTCTGTCAATGGTGGAGCACGGGAGGACAGCTTGAGTAGCTGTCTCAGCACCTTCCATGACTGCTGGCAGCCCGGAGCCTACCACTGACACACTTACCTGATCTTAAGGTTAGGGTTTTTGGGGCAGCCAACTCAACAACACAATAGATGGATCTGATTTTCAAAGGACAAGCACTCCACCCAGTCTGGAAACTGGAGACTTTGAAAGACAGGTCCCATTAGGCAGGCAGGAATCAATGGCTGTGCGGTCATTACTCATCCTGGAGCCCTCCGCCTCGGTGAGTCAGCCCAGGCGCCCGGCACACCTGGTGAGCTGGAAGAGAAGCTGCTTTGGGGATTTATTTTTCTTTCCACCACCCCAAAGTTTCTGACTTGAGCTGCACAGGCAGCAGGCAGCCTCCCTGGGAAACCCCCCGGGCAGGGAACATGACATGAAGCCTATTTCTGGTCTCATGCTGGCACATCTAACATATCTGAAGGCTGTTTGGCTGATGAGTTCCACCTCTGTAGAACACCAGCAGGCAAACACACCTCACCAAACCAAATCACACAGTGGTGGGAGTTGGAAGGGACCTCCAGAGATCAGGATCAGCTAGGGCAGGTCGTACAGGAACGCGTCCAGATGGGTCCTGAAAGTCTCCAGAGAAGACAACTCCACAACCTGTCTGGGCAGCCTGTTCCAGGGCTCCAGCACCCTTACAGTAAGATGATTTTTCTCATGCTGGGGTGGAACTTCCTGGGTTCCAGTCTGTGCTCATTGCCCTTCATCCTGTCACAGGACACCACTGAACAGTGACTGGCCCCATCTTCTTGACACCCATCCCTCAGATATTGATAAACATTGATCAGATCCCCTCTCAGGCTGCTGTTTTCTATACTAAACAACCCCAGGTCTCTCCTCAGCTTTCCTCACAAGACAGATGCTTCACTTCATCATCCTCATGAGCCTTCACTGGACTCTGCAGTAGTTCTCTGTCCTTCTTGAAGTGGGGAGCCCAGAACTGGACACAACACTCCAGATGTGGTGTCACTAGGGCAGAGTAGAGGGGGAGAAGCAGCTAAATCAATGACCTTCTGTGAAATGCATGAACCTCAGCAAAAAGGCAATGAAAAACCCCAACACTGGAAGTTGCCCTTAGCCATTTTTTTTCTGGAATGCATTCAAAGGAGGGCAGCACCAAGGACAGGTGTGTAGAAACAGACCAAACACAGCTGGTCCAGCTGGATCAGAAACAGCAATGCCAGTCATGCATTTCCTCCAAGCTTTAAGTCAACCCTGACAGCTCAAGCCTACATGTCTATTCTCCACCCAGCCATCCCTGAAAGCCATCAGGGCTGCCCCCTTCTCCAACCAGCACAGCCTGCTATGGACTGCAGTCGAAGGCCAAGCATGCAGCTCTTGTCACTAGAGCAACCACAGCTGCTATGGATGCACATAGTGTGGGGCAGGTCCAGAGAAGGGCAGAGAAGCTGGTGAAGGATCTGGAGAACAGCTTTGGTGAGGAGCAGCTGAGAGAACTGGGGCTGTTTAGTCTGGAGAATCACAGGAAAGGAGGCTGAAAGGAGCCCCCATTGCTCTCTGCAGCTCCCTGAAAGGAGGTTGGAGCCAGGTGGAGGTTGGTCTCTTCTCCCTAGTAACAAGATGAGAGGGAATGGCTTCACATCACACCAGGGAAGGTTTAGGTTGGAGATTAATTAAAAATTCTTTCCTGCAAGAGTGTTCAGGGATTGGAACAGGCTTCCCAGGAGCCACCATCCCTAGAGATGTTCAAGAAACGTGTGGAGATGGCACTTTGGGATGTGGTTTGGTGGCCATGGTGATGTTGGGTTGATGGTTGGGCTTGATAAATCTTAGAGAGCATTTCCAACCAAAACAATCCTATAATCCTATGACTTCTATGGTCACCTGTGAAATGGGCCTTCCTCTGGTGATCAGACAGGGGAAGGAGAGGGCACACAGCTTGGAAGGGACAGGATATTCTTTAACACAGGAAGGAAACCGTGACAGCTAGAACAAGCCTTACCACAGCCTCCTCCTAGGGCATGCCCAGCTCTGAGTTGCATCAGACTCTTGTTTCACAGGGGAAGACCAGCAGGAGAATGAAAAAGTCTGGTCAGAGAGACAGAGATGGCAAACTTTGGTCCTCTGTGCTTCAGAAAGGACCCAGACATGAGAGAGCTGCTGTCTGCCACCCCACAGAGGAATTCCACTTGTGGCAGGAAGTGTCTGCTGGGGCACTGCGGAACAGCCCCTGCGAGGTCAGATCGGATTCAGCTGCTGCAGCTCTGCTTTCCCACCTGAGGACTAAAAACCACTGCTATAAATTTCATGGTTCTTGACAAGAAATACTCATCTCCAAATGAAAAAGAAAAGAAGAAAAGGACATATTTTCTCCAAGTCTGCAAAGCCACAGGGAAGCTATAAACCCAGTTGAGAGAGGGGCGAGGAAGAGCTGGGGGGCAGAGGACGAGGAAGAGCTGGGGGGCAGAGGGCGAGGAAGAGCTGGGGGGCAGAGGAAGAGCTAGGGGGCAGGGGGCGAGGAAGAGCTGGGGGGCAGAAGGGAGCGATGTTTGGGTGGTTTTTTCAACAAAACTGGAGGACTGAAGTAGGCTGAAAGCTGTGCTTTGGGTGCAACCTGACCTTCATACCTTCACCCCAGGGGAGAGAAGCAGCCACTGCTCCCCCTGCCCTGGCACTGCTCCGGGTGACCGCACGGTGTCACACCAAGCCTATGGCTGACCACCTGCTGACCGCTGCCTGCAGCCTGCCTCCTGCCTCAGCCACTTGGATCACCAGCAGCTGCTATTTATAGAGACAAACCAGTCATCTCTGCCTCCAGACTGGGGTGATGTGGATGGAGCTGATGGCAGCGGCTGGGCAGAGGGGACAAGCATTGGCTGGCTGCTTGCTGTCCCAAGAGAATTAAAATCAAACCCCCAGGATTGATGCTTTTTTCCCACCCAGGGAAGCTGCTCCCTCTATAAATGGCTTTGTGCTGCAGCTTGTGGCCTCAGATGGGTTCACAGAAAAGTCTTAATGAGCTACTTACATGAGCAGGGAGGCAGGAGCACAGCAGAGTCCTGCAGAGCTGGAGCAACCCTTGGTAGCATCAAGGGAAGAAAAGCCTCTGAGGCACTGGCACCAAACCCTGCAACCTGGCTGCCTCTGCTATCCCCAGGCACAGCGGACTCCAGCGTTACAGGCTGTTAGACATCTCCAGCCCATGAGAAAGAGCAGATGGCAGCACAGCTCAACAACTGGACATGAGCAGTTGTCTTGTCCCCACTGCCACACAGCTCAGGAGTGTGGAGCAGCAGGAGGAGTCCTGGAGGCTCCCCATTTGCCACACTAGATGCAGAGAAATTTCCTCTTTTGCAGACAAGCTTGGTCAGAGCCTTCACAGGCTGAGCCAGAGAATGCCAGGTTGGAAGGGATCTCAAGGATCATCTGGTCCAACCTTTCCAGGTTCCCATCAGCCTTCGTCTTTTCCATGGGACTCCTTGTAAAGAAGGGAGTCTCTGGTGGTGGTGTGCAGAGAAAGAGCGAGAAGACAACTCTGTATCTTTGAGTGACACATGAGGGGGTAAAAAAAAATAGTAAATCATACTTGACACTTCAGAGCCTTCATGTTTAGTGAAAACAAGGAATGAAGTGAGCTTGTGAAAGACTAATTACCCAGTTTGTTTTAAGCATGAGCCCCAGCATTCCTCACACGTGCAGATACAGCTTGTTTTCAAAGAGTCCAATTATTTCATTAAAACATCATCTTCACACTTCCAGATTTGCTCTAACAAGTCTTCTCCTCTTCATCCTTCTAGCCTAATACTTTGCCTTCCCCCCCCCCCCCCCCCCCCCATTTTAGTTTTTCTTTTGTTTTGGTTTGGGGGTTTTTGTTTGTTTGATTTGTTGCTTAAGAGCAAAGAGTCAGAGTGAAAAAATCTATTTTGAAAAGCTATTTAAAAAAGCAGCTATTAAAGCTTGGAATTTAGGGTCCATCCTTTCTCCTCCACAGAGGAAAGGAATAGCTGCAGAAGCCTGAACATCTTAGTGCAAAGCCCGTGGCAGGAAAGAGGCGACTGGCAAGATGCTCCTACGGGTGCAAGGACAGCAAATGCAGGGTTGAATCAAGCCTGTGCCTAGGAACTTGAAGAGCAAGATAAGGAAGCAAAAGGGCTGAAAGCTCTTTGAACTGTCTAATATTGCCTGTGATGTTTACAGCCTGAATGTAATGTTTACTACCGACTACCAAGAAGGATACATAAGGCATCTAGTTTAAACACAGCACATGGGGATTCTGGGGGTGAGGGGGGAGAGAATAAACAATGAAAGAAGGGGGGGAAAAAACTAAAGAGCCCTCAAAAGTTGTCACAAAGCTGCCCACAGAGAAGAGTTCTTCCAGACAAGCAACATGAATAAAGCCTAATTCAGTAAATATCATCAGAAAATTGAGGTCACAGTAAGCTTCTGACTCTGCAGCATAAATCTTGGTTACAGAAATGTTTGAGCAACCACAATCCCTCTGAGGAAGAAGGCAGAAGCCTCTGTGCCTGCCTGTGCAGGAACAGTGCTGCAGTCTTGGCACCCAGTGGAGAGATGCTATCGGGGGTTGCCACGGAAACTGGAGGATGCAGACCCAGCAGCTTTGACTTTGCATAAACTGACAGCAAGTTCAGCTGGAGCCCAGACACTGCCAATGCTGCTGGGTCCCTCCAGCTCCCAGGCAGGATTGTGATGGGGCTCTGCTTGGACATTTCCTATGGGCAAGTCTCCTGCTTCCACAGCCCAGCTTCATGTCCCCACACACGCACAGACACAACCACACACAAGTACCCCACCTTTCACCTCCTTCTTCTCAGGTCAGGCAGCACCATACAGAAAGCTCATTTTCCTCACCCATGACTTCAATCCCAGTACCTCCTCGCTGTGAGCTGCTGTGTGGCAGCTTTTGAGCATTTTTGAGTTCTCTGCACAGGGGCAGTCTCTGGAAGAAGAGGCATTTTTAAATTGGAGTTCCTACCACTGCAGAGGGAGCCCTGATATTCCACTTCCCTTTACAAACCTGGAGAGAGCAGGAAATGCTGCATGACTTGTACAGACCTAAAAAGGATCACTTTAAATGATTCAGAGTTGAATTGCCTTTCTTCTTTTTTTAGTCTGAACAGCCTTGATTCAGAGGCAACCTGTTGTAGAAAGGACTCCAACACCAGGTGAATTACTCCCACCCCTGGCAACGTTGCTCTTACCTTATCATCCTGTTAGCACTCCTGTTGTGCTATGCCCACAAGGAAAACTGCTGGAACAGCTGGAACACGCTGTGGTTTGGAGCAAACCCCTTTCCCCCCCTGCTCAGAAGTGGTAAGTGATGTAGATTGCAGTTTTAAAGTCCCTTCAGGATAATTTTTTGCTGTTCATTTACTTATACACACCTCCAGGCAGCATCATTTGCCCACAGATGTTGTGTATGTGAATTCCAACACAATCTTAAGACTTGAGTGCAGGCTTCCTGTGAAGTGTTCCTGTTGCACTGCTGAAGCTGAGATCCTAACATCACAGAGCAGTGTAACACCTTTTTCTTCTGAGAAACCACATCCTAAAGCCATGCATTAGGTCTTCTGGGCAGGGGGAGGAAATTAATTCTCCCCAAACCAAGAGCAGTTCTGCTTCACACAAAGAACAGAACTAATCAGCTCTGGGCATTCCTGCTTCCTCTGAATAACTGTGCAGGTAGACCCAAAGAGTGCTGTTTTCACCCCACATTTCTATCCCCTCCACCCCCAAAAGATAATTCAGATGAAATGTGCCTCGTGTCCGAAGTGCCCACTGACAAGCTATTCAGGAAGGGAGATTTTCAGCCTGCAAGAGACAGGACAAGGCACTGTTGAGTGACAAACTTGTGCTCCACCCCTTTAGGGTCTGGAGAACAGGTCTGGCGAGGCAACTGGGGTTGTTTAGTATGGATGAGGCTAAGGGGAAACCTCATTGCTCTCCAGACCTGAAAGGAGGTTGGAGTGGTGGCGGTGGGTGTTAGTCTCCTCTCCCTAGTATCAAGTGATAGAATGAGAGGAAATAGCCTGCAAAGGTGTCAGGGGAGGTTGAGGTTGGAGACAAGGAAAAATCTCTTTCCTGCAAGTGGTCAGGGATTGAAGGGCTGCCCAGGGAGGTGGTGGAGTTACCATCCCTGGAGGAGTTCACAAAAGGTGTCAACATGGCACTTCAGGACACGGTTTAACGGCCATGGTGGTGCTGGGTTGACAGTTGGACTCCAGGATCTTCAAAGCTCTTTTCCAACTGAAACAACTCCATGATTCTCTATACAGGCAACCTCCATCATCAAACTCCAACCCATTTCTTTGCTGCTCCTTGCCAAGTGAGAAAGACTTCAGGGCAGTTGGTCTGACAGGCTGGCAGCTGTCACTCCCCATAAGCAGACCCCGAAATGAAAGAGCAATCCAGCACATGGAAGTAGAAAGTCCTGACACTTTAATTATCTGAAGAGATTACAAGATGAAAGCCTTCCTTGAGGCAAATGTATATTAGTATTGATATAGTCATTGTGCTTTTCAGTAAGAGAAATAGGAGTCTGCATTTACATAAGAAACTATAGTGTCTGAGATCTTTAAATATATTTATGGAAATGATTCTGAATTACAGCATTTACAAAATAAAAACAAGCTGGAATAAATATTCAGTCCATTAAATAAGATTCTTTTCTCTTTTCTTTTCCCCAGAAGCAAACCTTTTTGTGCATATTTATTTCACAACTGAAGTTTCTGGTACTTCTTTCTGTCTTTCCCTCGATCCTGGAAAAGAAGCATTAAATTTGTTGGCTTGAGTTTGGTTTGGGCTTTTTTTTTTTTCCTTTCCTTTTTTTTTCCTCTTTTTTTTTTTTTTTTCTCTAAAAATAAAACTGCAATCATCATTGCAATGTGAAGCCTGAGATTTAAGCCTGGATAAGTATCGTTGCTCGCACCACTGTCACCCACTTCCCAGCGGCTGCCCAACCCCGCACCTCGCCGAGCTCCGCGGCGCGCCGCCGAGTCCACGGGAAGGATTTCATGGGAGTTAACAACCACCACCACCACAATAAAAATCTATAAACAAGGTGAGGGTAACACATCGTAGCTGACACTGTGCAAACAGCATCATAAGGCTTGTGCATTACACTGCAACTAAGTGAAGCTGATTTTATCTGCCTCGAAGCGACAGGAGTGACGAACTCTTGAACCCTCCTAGGGTTCGTTAACACTGAATATTAAACCGCTTAACAAAGGGAATGTGCCACCCCTCCCCCTCAACATAAATAAATGTTAACAGTAAAAATCAGCACTGGTCAGCTTTGCTGGATCACCTTTGTGAAGCATGACACCACACACAACTTCCTCGGCCTGTTTTCTGTTGTGTTTATCACTCGGAAAGGCGGCGCTTAAGACCGCCAGGCAGGAAAGGGGATCCAGCAAAGGGCTCTCCATCTGCCTCCCTCTGCAACCACAGCACAGTCTGCCTGCCTTCTCATGTGGCTAACTCAAAGCCTGTCCAAACGCCTTCAAAACCTCAGTGCTTGGGGAGCTCTTACTGCAAGCAGTTGGTGTGTGGCCATAGCGTGAACCCAGGTGGGGCTCATGGCTTTCCTCCCCACGTGGAGAGAAAACCAAATGTCTGGCATTGTCCAGAAAGGCAAAAGGCTCCCAAGATGTTAGCATGAGTGAAGGACCAGCCTGCAACATCTTACACAGTGACCCTGACAAACATGGACAACAAGTCCCTTTTTCTCTGGCTGACCAGTCTGCAGGACCTTTGGAATATCTCATCATGTATTTACCTTTTGAAAAAAACACAGAATGGCCCCAGGGGGGTTGAGAATGGATCCACAAGCTTCAGAATGGCCCCAGGGGGGTTGAGAATGGATCCACAAGCTTCAGAATGGCCCCAGGGGGGTTGAGAATGGATCCACAAGCTTCAGAATGGCCCCAGGGGGGTTGAGAATGGATCCACAAGCTTCAGAATGGCCCCAGGGGGGTTGAGAATGGATCCACAAGCTTCAGAATGGCCCATGGGCTTGGAGACTGGATTTATAAGTTTCAGAATGGGCCCATGATCTTTTGAGGATGGATCCATGGGTTTTCAGAAAGCCCCCACAGGTTTTGTGAACAGATCCATAAGTTTCAAAATGGCCCCATGGGTTTCAAAGAAAAAAAAAACCCAAACAACAACAACAAACAAAAACAACCCAACCCCAAAACACACTCAGTCATGGGAGAAAGAATTTATCACTCCTAAGTTTTGCTGCTAAACTCTCATAAAATAAACTAAACTATGTCTTTTGTCATGAGTTTGTTCATTGGGTACCCATTTCCTCAGAAGTTCGTTAGGTTTTCAATGCCAAGCTGGAAATTCTCTGCTAGACTTTTGTTAAGAGGATTTGAGCAGAAATGATGCAGATTATAACCATTTCCAAGCCTCCTCAAAGCTGGAACCAGAAGCTGCAAAACTTGATTCTTAAGACGACAACCGGGAGTTATTGCTCTGCTCAGTAAATGAAAGGCAATAGAAAGAGACTGCTTCAGGACCTTCAGTGCTTCCTATGTGATTCACAGACAAGTTTGCCTTTGTCATATGGATTTGAAGTAGTTTTGCTTAGCATGGGGAGCAGAAAAACCCCACCCCCAACCCAGTAATGGGAAAGTGAAACTGCAGCAGGGAGAGTGCTGACACTCACAGCCATGCTGGTTTTGTGGTGAGCACAGAAGTGTCTGAGCTTCAGGATTTGGATTTGCTGGGATGGATTTGTTACTCTGTTCCTAGCATGTAAGACAAGCAGTGATGCTTGTTCCACTCTGAGCCCTGTTTCCTCCCCCACAGTGCATTTGTTCTGCATATGGCATCGTTAACATGAATGTTATAAATTTATGGAAGACTGTACTGCAGCCCCAGAGCTGCAGCCACTTCATACTTCCCTTTAGCAGCTTAGCAAAATGCAATATAAACTGTCTGTACAAAACTTATAACAATGGATGTCACAGCCTCCACGCCCTCACGGGGTCCCTCTTGCAAGTTAATTCTTGGCTTAGGTCAAATCTATCAGTCCAGCAGACACACCAGTAGTTTACTATGTCAGATACCAGCTTTGTCACTGTAGAAAGGAGTGACATGGAACATGTAACAGTGAGTGCAAACACGGACAGGCTTCATCTGACCATAACGAGGTAATGGAGCAGAGTGGGAGGAGCAGCGGGAACAGAAGATCTGAAAAACAAGAGGCAGATGTCACTTCAGTGCCTTGGAAGAACTAGAGGGGGCAAAACTGGTTTCAAGGAGGGAGTAGAGAAGATGGTACATGCTGGGCTTTTGTTGACTGGCAACACCACCCCCCCTCAGCACAGCAAGTCAAAGCTCTCTGCAGGCAGCTCACACGCCCATGACCACTTCATCTGGCTGTGCCCAGGCACCGGCATCAGCCAAAGCAGGCTGGTCTGTCTCTGCAGGTCACAAGAGAAGGCAGCTCCAACAGAAGAGATGAAGCACCTCTCTCCATTGCTTTTAAAGAAAGACTAGAGGAATATTTGCAAATGTCTCCAAAGTTCCTGCTCCTGCAAATCCATTGAAAGATAAAGCCACCTACTCCACTTTCTTGCTTTTGAACTTGTACACCAGCAAGCAAGCAAAACGGGACTGCAGGTTTCTGGCTTCCTGCAGCAAATGACTGTTTTATTCTCCCTCACTCCCTCTTACATCCCCCAAACTTGCTGAGAGGCAGCTCTATACATCACAGTCCTCCTGCAGAGGTTTAGAAAGAAAGCAAAGGGACATGGTGTCCCTGCAACTGAGCCGTGCATCACCCCCTGGCAGCACAGGCCACAGCCCGGTGAAGCTTACTGCACTCACCCAGAGCGACTCTGAGTTTGGGGCGCTCGTTCCAGGATCTCAGCAGGGAATTCTGCTTTTTAGCAGACAAATGCTTACTGCTGTATAAAAGCCAACCCCCACCCACCCACTTTCTAAACATAAGCTGAGCAGTTGAGAGCCAAGACACACAAACCCACTTGTGACTCGAGAGCCCCGGCCAAGCGCACGCGTTGCGCCGCGCGGCTGAGCCGCTGTGGAAGGCAGAGATTTGCTGTTCCCTTTGGTGGATCACTTCTCACATGTCTGACTGAGTCATTACCTTGCCACAGCTCCGACAGTGGTGTTTCCTGCGAATGACTGTGAAAGGAGCCTTGCACGCAGTGCAGTAGCTGCAGACTTCATCTGGAACCCAGTCAGGAGGATCTGTCAGAAACACAGCAACAAAAAGGAACGTAAATCAAAAGGCAATAAAAACAAACACGAGATTACCACATCCTCAGGGGAGCAGGGAGAATAAAATGTAACAGCAGCTGTTCTCATCGGAGTTTCTCAAGGTGCTCTACAAACAGGCAGGATGCCCAGGGCTCAATTCCCCCCATCTCTGCCAGGTGCCCACCTTAGGGCAGAGCACAGCAGGCACTGAAACAGCACATGGCAGCTTTGGATTGAAATGAAATATACCCTCGTCAAACAGAGTGGCAAAGAAAAGGAAATCAGCAAAAGTGAAGTATGAAGACAAGAAACTCAAAGCAGAACTGGATCACAGTTGGGTTTGTCAATGCAAGGCAAGCTTAGAGCTGAGACCATTCCCAGCCTCTTCAGCCCTCCCCACAGCACGGTTGGCTGCTTTTCTGCAGTTAGGCAAGCAAGGTAATAAGCTCCAAGCCTGATTACTGACTGCTAAACTATTAGAACTCTTACTGGAAATCATGAGTAACTACAGCAAAACCACAAAATCAAGTGTACAAGACTTAACAGAGCAGGAATTCGACCATCATCCCCAACAGCATGTTTCAGTTGTTTATTTCTCCTGTGAGCTCTCTAACCTCTCATAAAAGCCAGGCAAGGAAACGATTTGGTTTTGGCAAAGCAGAAGGTATTGGGCTCACTTCTGCTGGTGTCAGGCTGACGTGACCTCTGAGATCTCAAACTGCAGGTGTACAAATGATGGAGCCCATTGCTTAATAAAACTGTTAAGAATCAAATGAAGGGCAAAGAGAGTTCTATCCAGAAGGAGACTATGGACACAGTAAACATGAACAGCTGGTTGATTCACCCAAGCTCCCTGTATGCAGCTTCTCTCCGAGCACTGGAGTATGTGACCCATGCAACCGCTGAATTATAGACCTGAGAGGCAAGATCCCTGCCTCAAGGAGCATATTATCAAACACCAAACTACACGGTGCAGTTCATGCAGAGCACAAAGGGGCTACAACAGAAAGCAGACAAATGAAAAATCCACTCCATTGTTCAAACACAACTGGTTTTCGTGTGCTTGTCACAGAGCAACCTTTGTCAAATTCAAGTCAAAAGGACACAGCCTTCACTGCAGGAAATGTCCAAAAAGCTGGTGACTGAACTTCAAATCTTGACTCAGCTTTCACAGGCTCAACTGTTTTAGAAGACAAACTAGTTTAAGGAAGCGTCACTTAAGGAACAAACTGCTCTGATCTCTAGGGACAATAACCAAAACCAAAGTCTGTGTGTAGAAAAATGACCAATTGGGGTGAATTAAGAAAAAGAAGAGAGAGCATAGCAGCCTTCACCTCATACCCAGGAACAGCTCATCAGAAAATGTTCTGTAGGGACACTAAGCTAACATTCCTGCTTCAAAGGTAAGTTTTCCTTCAGCACTGAGGAGATGCAGGACTGCCAGCTTAAGCTGAAGCATCAATAGCAATGAGCCCACTAGATTTTCCTTTCCAGTTCCTTCCCTTCTCTGCAGCCTCCCCAGCTACTTGCCCAGTGAAACTTACTCTCAATATCAGTTTATGATTGACAGGTGCCATGTCTACAAGGTTTTTTTGAACACCTGCAGGGATGGCAACTCCACCACCTCCCTGGGCAGCCTGTTTCAGTGCCTGACCACTCTTGCAGCAAAGATATTTTTCCTAATGTCCCAACCTAAGCCTCTCCTGGCACAACTTGAGTCCATTTCCTTTTGTCTTACCACTTGTTACTAGGGAGAAGAGACCAACTCCCACCTTACTCCAACCTCTTTTCAGGTAGTTGTAGAGGGCAATGAAGTCTCCTGCCCTCAGCATCCTTTCTCCAGACTAAGCAACCCCAGTTCCCTCACTAGACCTGTTCTCCAGACTCTAATGGGGTAAAGCACAAGCCTGTTACTCAGCAGTGCCTTGTGCTGTCTATTGCAGGCTGAAAATCTCCCTTCCTGAAATCTTCTGTTAACCCATTACACAGGGCCTGACAAAACCCTGGAAGAAACAGGAATTTTGATGAACAACCACCTCCAAAGCACAAAACAGTCTTACCATCCCTGGTTTGTGGTGGCAGAACGGCTTGACTGCCAGATGAATTCATCTGCAAACTTTGTTTTTATAAAGGCATACAAGATTAGATCACACCTCAGCAGCATTCAGTGCACAGCAACATTAAAACCCTCCCTACAGAATGTTCTCCCAGGTCAGTGGGACTGACTCTCCACACTGCTGTCACATCTGCTGACTGACAAAAGGCATCAGCAGAGCAAGCTAAAGGACACTACTTCCCCCCCCCACAGAGAGTGGCCCAAGAACAACAAAGACCCTTTGGCAGGACAATGTGGCCAGCCCCACACCCCATCATTTCAGGGTTGCAGCGCCCTGCCAACATTCTCATGGCTCACACCAATATCTGCTGCACTGCAGCACACCCCCAAATAGTAACACTTGGTTATGTAACAGCTTTTATCATTCCAAATGCTCTACAAGCATTAATTGCTTTAATCCTCCTCACCCAGCTACAGTCAGTAAAGTCTGTGTGGGGAGAAATCAGGAGAGAAATGTCCCAAATCATTCAGTGGTGCAGGCTTGGAATGAGGTTCCAAATGATGAACTGGGGGCCATTAGCCCTGTGCTGTAGCTTCCAGCATGAGTGAAAAGGGCCTTGCACTGAACATTACACAGATAGAGGCTCCAGGTTGAGAGCATGCACTTGAACTGAAGGCAGTGCTGGACTGGAGCTGAAGTGCTTAGACTGGCAGGAGGATGAAGCCATGAATGAACCCCTACTCCATCCTGGTGAGGCCTCATCTGGAGTACTGGGTCCAGTTCTGCACACCCCACCCCCCAGTTCAAGAAGGACAGGGCACTGTTTGAGAGGGTACAGCAAAGGTGATTAGGGGATTGGAACACTTCTCTGATGCAGAGAGGCTGAGGGACTCAGGGCTTTCTAGCCTAGAGAAAAGACGCCTGGGGGCAGCAGGGAGGGGAAGTCTTATTTACGCTTGTAAATACTAAAAAGGTGGGTGTCAGGCTTTCAGTGGTGCCCAGTGACAGGACAAGAGGTAATGAGCACAAACTTGAACACAGGAAGTTCCATCTAAACATGAGAAGGAACTTCTTTATAATGAGGGTGGTAGAGCGCTGGAAGAGGCTGCCCAGGCAGGTTGTGAAGTTGCCATCTCTGGAATCATTCAAAACCTGTCTGGACACCTGACCTAGGTGGACTACATCCCTTCCAACCCTTATCATTCTGTGATTCTCTGAGTGACTTGGTCTTTCTGAGCCCAGTAGTGGCAAGGGGATCACACCCCTTGGTCCTCTTTGCCAGCCTCATCTCACTCAGCCTGGGGAGCAGCCACTGTGATTTACGTGTATTAGCGATTGACTTTTCAGGCTTTTCATGGATTAGGAGCTCGAAATATTCTCTGAAGAGCAGTCTCAGGAGGGGATGAAGCTTCACTACGAAGAGCAGAGCGAGTTATACAAATTAAACCCCTAGCAGGAGCCTGAGGAGATGCTGGAAGGTGGGCAGCAGCTCTGTACCCCAAGGCTTTCTATGGTGCAGTCCTTCTCCAGGCTATGCTGCTGCATCAGCTCTGCACAAGGCAGCAAATGGAAACATCCCATCCAGAGACTCTCTGCCTGTGCTTCAGGGATTTGTATAAGGGAAGGAGGGAAAAACCTTCTTGGTAGGCTAATTGGCCCCCTGCTTTATCATGCAATGAGCTAAGAGAAGTCTGTTGGGAACCAGATGAAGACTACAGCACAAACATCAAAGAGGAGGAGCGAGGGAGGGAAGGGATTAACGAGATCGAAAGGCTACAGAAATACATTTAAGAAGGAAACCTTAAAAGCCTGTACAGAAACTAGGCAGGGAAAGGAAAAAGACATGGATTTAAAAGAATAAGAAAGAAGTTTAGAGAAATAAAAAGAAAAGCAGAAGAGAAAACTAAGTAAGTATGAAGACTCAAAAACACATTGGAAAAGAAGAAAATAGTCCCAAGTCTACTCAAAAAAAATCTTACATCACCATTTCCCAGAAATCATGACAGCTTTTACTGGACTTATGCTGCAGCTTTCAGAATCACCTTCACCTTGTCTCTGCAACTTCATTAGCTAAAAAAAGTTCTGTTCCATGAAAGTTAGAAATCTCACACAAATCCAAGCTGCTGGAGCTTTAAGAAAACCACAGTCCTATTAAAATCATAGCTGCTGTAAACACCCTCCAAAAGCACATGCAAATTAATGTTGTTTAAATAGGTGCAACAGACCTACTGCAGTCCACCTAATCTTACCAAGCCAAGGAGAACACCTCTGCTTCCCAAAACACGAGGAGAAGAGAGCCTGGACCCAGATCTATCAACAGCATGGACTGAATATCAGACCTGAAAGTTTGTTCACTGGTGCCGAGACAAGACATTGGGTCAGGGTTGGAGAAGAATCATCCCAGAGACTGGATTAGGAGTAGGAGAAGAATATTATCCCAGAGGTTGTTGGAGCTTGAAGAAGCCCTAATTTAGCAAATCTATACTCTGGTAGCAAACAAATCAGAAAGCAAGCCCACCACAACTCCCTTTTGAGGAGCAGCTACTAAACCCTAAGTGTGTGGTGGTGTTTGCATTATGGAATCATTAAAGGTTGGAAGAAACCTCTCAGATCATTAAGTCCAACTATCAACCAACAGCACCACAGCCACTGAAGCACGTCCTGAAGTGCCATGTCTAGATGTGGTTTTGAACAGCTCCAGGGATGGTGACTCCACCATTTCCCTGGGCAGCCTGTTCCAATGCCTGCCCAGACAACTCAGAGAAACGCTCCCTTCCACATCTGTTGTTTTTATCAACTATCCCCAATGCAGAACTCAAAGGGAAAGCTCCTCTTGCACTAATGTGTACTAGATTTTAAAGCACATTCTGCATAACCCTGGATCATACTTTTACCAAGCTAACCTTGAGAGGGTTGCTGCTCCAGCAGCCTGTGAACTTACACTGCTACAACTATCAACATGCATTACCCTCACCGTGGCAAAGAAGGGTCAGACAGGCTGGCTGGAGCTCTTCTGATGAAAGCAAGAGCTGTAAATGCTCACAGCTTTAAATATGGGAAGCAGAGAACTGAGGTTCTCTACTCTAGTGCCTTGAAATGGACATCTTCAAAGCCAAGCTGGATGGAGTTTTGAACAACTACCAGGAAGTGTTCCTGCCCAGGGCACCAGGTTGGAACCAGATGATCTTTAAGGTTCCTTCTAACCCAAACCATTTTAGGATTCTATGGCTCCATAGTAGATATAACATTTTCTAGATCAGAGTTTCATTACTTCACTCCTCCAACTGCCAGGACAAAATGAACCTTTTTCTCCCTTATCACACTATTTCCCACATGTCATTCAGGGGAACCTCTGACTTTTCTGTAAGAGTCCTAGGAGGAAGCTGTAGTGAAGTAACCTTTACCCTTGCTCAGTAGCTTCAGTGTTGATTGTCTGGCTTGACATTTCTCAATTTTCTGCTTCAACAAAATTATTGGATGACAATTTCAGGGCTGAGGGAGGATGCAGAGGGACAGACTTAGCAGCTTCAAGTACAACTTTTTCCCCAACAGCTTTCTTAGAATGGAGTCTCTGTGCATCCGTAGAAAGCTTTCCCCAAAGCATGGAGCTTGAAAGACAACATAAAAGCTGTACCAAAGTCTGTAACTTTCTGTGCATGATGAAATACGCTCTGTGGATTATAAACCACTGCCTCATTACAGGAAACTTGATGCTAGAGTCTTCTCTCACCTCATGTAAGCACAGCTGCTGAATAAGGAAAAGCCTTGTCTGGACTGTTTGGCCACTGGACTAGGCAGGAATTCAACTTCTTCTGTTTAGAAGATGTTGCTGGTCATCATTATAAATAATAGAGTGGCCACAGGAGCATAGAGAACAACAAACAAAGAGAAAGAAATCAGTAATTGAAGCATTCAGCTAGGGTTTGACAGCTAATTGTAGGCTCACTGTGATTAGACTCTGCACACAGAGTAGCACGGGTGGGTTTTCAAAACCTTCTGACTTCTGCTAATAAGAACAAAAGCTGGAGCCTTGGGACCATACCTTACTGAACTGTGCTTGCGCTGCTGGCTGGAGAGCAGGGAGAACCTGTGACTAGGCAAAAGTGGGTGGGCTGGATTATTACAAGATGGAAAGGGATCAAGGAGAAATAGCATGCTGTTGTGCAGCAAACAGATGCTAGCACCATTTGGCACCAGCAGACACTTGTACTGGCAGCCACAGCAAATCCATTATGGCTGGGGTTGGAGGTAGGTAAGCAAGCAAGGCAGCTCTGTATTGATGATAGAGGGACAAGGAGTGAAAAAAAAGTAAAAATCAATGTATGGGTGCAGAGAGAGCTGAGATGCCACAGCAAATATTTTCACACAGCACCAACAGCTCCATAATGCTTTGTTTTCCCTTGAGGAAGTCTTCCCATTCACACCTGTCTCATGCTTACTCCTAGACAAGATGTGTAACTCGCTTCCTTAGCCACCCTGTAACTTCATGACATGGACAACTGACTTGTAAACCATCCCCCAAATACATGTGTGGTCAAAAGTTCACTGGTAAAACCATTGAGCTCACAAGGATAAACGTAGCGCTCCCAAACATGGTCAGCAGTGATAGGCTTGATCACATATACAGACAGATAAAGAAGACAATACATAAAAATCATTATGAAGGCTAAAGAAAGAAGTTACTCTGTGTGTATCTATGGGAACCCACTGGCAAATGCAAAACAGGTTCTGTGATGGGGTTAGAAACATGGCCTCGGACACAGAAATGGCAGAAAGACATCAGATCCCTGTTTCCCTGAGGTCTGGTTTTCTAAAGCTGTGATATATATTAAAGAACGATGCAGCTCTGTCCTGGCTGGGATATGTTTATATTAGGTTAACTCATTTTTCACGTTTTTCAAACCTGGAGTTATCCTATAATCCATGTGTGAGCCATGATGCCCACTCTCTGTCCCATGCAAGCCTCTTCGGTCAGCTTATTATCCAGCAGCGGTCTGTCCCAAGCAGCATCTTAGGAACTTCCCAATAACCTTCTCAGAGTTCCCCAGGACACAAGGAAAAAGACAGACCCACAAAAGGTGCCAGGAGACAGGGGCTCTCCACTGTTCCAGCAATCCAGAGCAAGCACCACTGGTAGCAAAGAGCCCAATCTGCTCTCTTCCAAGCAGCTGCTGCTACTGTGTGCTTTTTCCTACACAGAGCTTTCCATCTTCACCACCATACAACCAGGCCATGAAATGTCAGTGTACTGAAGACTTGCCCTATGAAATATTGTATAAACTCATCTTACATTTATGTTTCCCTTGAATATATTTGCTTTATATTCTCTCTCTCTCTCTATGAAAACACAGTGCCTTCTATGCTCTATGGACTACAAATATATCTGCTTCCTAAAATAAAAACCCCAACCACCAAGCCCTGAGGCATTAGGACAGCAAAGCTGAACATAATACACCCTAGGCTCATCTCTTCTCTTGAAAATGCTTTTGTTGGGGAATGCCAATTAATCTGGAGTTGATTGTATTTCAACCTTCAGAAGGTCACAGGATTTAACTCTTATACCCTTGCCAATGTCAGTTGGCTCATAATAAACATTCATATTTGTTTTACAACCCAGACCAGCTGGTGGGGTTTATATAGAGTAAGAATGAGAAATCTGACAAAAACAAGTGATTCATCTTCATAATCTGAGCAGAGGCTGGAACCTTCAGTAGAATCTTAAACCCATTTATTTGTTCAGGTTGCTGGGCTTGCTTTCTGCCTGTGGTGGGTTGTGTTTCTTATTCCCATTGATTGGATGCAATCTCAAAACATTTGGTCCTTTCGGTAAGAGGGATTTATTGGATAATTGGAAAAAGCTTTTCTGGCAGGTAGCTTGCTGGACCTTCTCAATTTGATATATGCTCATGTACTGCCACAACAGCACAAGGGAGGAGCTACTGATTTGCCTTTTGTTGTTGTTGTTTTGTTTCCCCCCCTAGAGAGGCTGTGGAGTCTCTTTCTACTTAAGACTTTTCAAAACCCACCTGGACATCATGATCCTGGGCAATCTGCTAAGGAACAACGGTGCAGGCAAGGGGATGGGTTTGCTGTGGTTACCTGCATATTCCATTGATGCTATGGCTTGGGGTTTATCACACACTTAGGGCATAACTGACTCATGCTGCCTGGGTGCTGCAGGGGCCCTTCTAACTTCAAAAACTCCATCTCACCGCACTCCTATGCATCCATAACACCACCTAAGCAACCACAATCCCACCTAAGCACTCAGACTGCTGTCTTCTATTTCAATAAATAACATCCAAAGCCACAGGCTGCACTTCTCCAAAACATAAAACCTTCCCTGTGCCAATAGAAGACGCCATAAAAAGTTGAGGGGCCCCAGAAGCTGAATAACATGCCAGAGAAGTGAAGTGACTTTGCCATGACAAAATGTACATTCACTGTGAGAAGGTTATTCTGAACTGCAGGATGCCTGAATAACTGGCTTGCAGGTTCTGTAAGTCAAATTCCCTGACAGCATCAGGCATCGATTCAAAACAAAAGAAGATGAGCTGAGGTGGTAGAGGGATGAATAATCTCTTGCATTCTTTTCCAATACAGCCTATACATGGCAAGGGGGTTGCCTGAAAATTTGTTCTTTCCTGCACCTTCTGTGACATTCTGAATTACAGCACAATAGAAAAATCAATTAAAATGACTATTGAATAGCTCTTTATCTGCTACCAAATCATCTTCCTCCAGAAGAGATAGTATTTCTACAGTGCAGCACATATGAATTAGCCCTGCTGCTCTAAAGAGATTAGATTTGAGATCCTTTAGCCTGCAGCTTCAGAAGAAGGGTGAGCAAGCAAACCATGGGTTTTACATAAGCACAATAGAACTTATAAATACGTAGCATTACTCTGAAACCTAATCTTCAAGAGTAGGGTTCCCCCCTCCCTTTGTGATTTCTGATCTTAATGACAAATGACATGAACCAACACCACATCTCTGTTGGTCACCCCACCCTCTGCGTCCAAGCAGAGAGAAATACAGCACTCATCACTCAGTTCTCAGCCATCCAGCACTCAGAACCTCTCCTGGAAGAAGAGCAGCTTACATGGACAGATGAACAACAATAGATCAGAGTTTCAAACCAGAGGGAAATGACTGCACACTTGAGTGTCTGGGAAGCTCAGCTGCAGTTTCACAGATGATGTTTGTCTTTTCTCTCTCACTTGACCACAGAGATACCATTGCTTGGATAATTGGGCTCTGGGTGTGCTGAAATCACCACTCAGCCCTGAAGATCAAAGCTGATTGCTTTCTTATTTGCTCCATCTCATACATCTACTTTCTCTTTTTTTATTCTTTGAATGCAATTGCTCTGCTATCTTTTAATCCATTTTTTATACAGTGTTTACCACACCAGCCCATAACTGACACCTAAACACTCCCACTGCAGCTCAGATTCAAAAACAGAGAAATAAAAGCTTCTGAGCTCTCCCAATGCTTGAATCCCCACCAAAACTTTCAGATTCACCCATGCATTTTTTCTTCACTCTTACCATTCTTCAGTAACCTCAGCAGACTTGGCTAAAGTTTTTTTTCTTAGAAGTGACATGGTAAAGAACATGAATATAATAGGCAAAGAATTTCCATCAAAGATACAAGTGAAGAAAACACAAAAGGTACTTCTACCATGGGAAAAAGCAGGGCCTCCACAAAGAGCAAATGATACAACAGATGGCTTTAGATTTGGTTAAGACGACCTTACTTAGGGCTTTGCATCTTGCACTGCCCTCTGAAACCTGCCAGATGTAATGTCATGTGCTGGATCAAAGACAATACTGAACAGAACTTTCTCATTCTGGATATGACAATTTGTAGAGCACTCAAAAGCTGCATAAGCAACAGACCAAGGGATGGGGTTCTCCCCCTCCAGTCCACTCTCCTGAGAACCCACCTAGAGTACAGTGTCCAGCTCTGGAGCACACAACTCAAGAAGAATATCACAGAATCACCAAGGTTGGAAGAGACCTCAAAGATCATCAAGTCCACAGACCTCATGAATAAACCATGGTACCAAGTGCCATGTCCAATCCCCTCTTGAACCCCTCCAGGGATGGGGACTCCACCACCTCCCTGGGCAGCACATTCCAATGGCTGACAACTCTCTCTGGGAAGCACTTTCTCCTCACCTCCAGCCTAAACCTCCCCTGGTGCAGCTTGAGACTGTGTCCTCTTGTTCTGGTGCTGGTTGCCTGGGAGAAGAGACCAACCCCCTCCTGGCTACAACCTCCCTTCAGGTAGTTGTAGACAGCAAGAAGGTCTCCCCTGAGCCTCCTCTTCTCCAGGCTAAATATAGAGCTCTTCGAACAAGTCCAGAGGAAGCCACAATGATAAGAGGACTGGGGCACCTCTGCTGTGAGGACAGGTGGAGAGAGCTCAGCCTGGAGAAGATAAGAGTCTAGAGAGACCTCAGAGCAGCCTTCCAGGATTTGAAGGGAGTTACAGGAAGACTGGATAGGGACTTCATACAAAGGCATGGAGTGACAGGCTGGAAGAAGCTGGATTGACATGAAACATGAGGAAGCAATTCTTCCACAGCAGAATGGTGAGGCACTAAAACGGGCTGCCCAGAGAAACTGTGGAAGCTCCAAGCCTGGCAGTGTTCAAATGCAGGCTGGATGGGACCTTGAGCAAGCTGCTCTAGTAGGTGGTTTCCCTTCCCATAGCAGTGGGGTTGGAACTAGACGATCTTGAAGCTCCCTTGCAACCCAAACCATTCTGGGATTCTGTGCTAATATGACACTTAATAGATCAGAGTTCCATGAGGCTGTGAGGGAAAAAAAAGTCTGCAAGAAATACACTTGGTTTATCATTTGACTTGGTCTCCAAACCATACCATGATGAGATTTTAGAGCAGTTCTCCAGAGCTGGATTTTAAGAGAGTTTTCTTTTCATTATAACATGGCTTTTTACACAGTGTGGTCTCACTTTATTTCTCAGAAAGAAAGAGAGTACCTTCAAAGTCCCCATCTCTGGCCTTTGCTGCGAGCTCTGAGGAGGAAATACTTTCTTGACACAAAGCACAATCTTCCAAAGCTGCATTCCTTAAGCCCTGATTAACTGTAAAACAAACCAAAAAGCATTCAAATTTTATGTTTTTTCCAGTTTGCACTTAAAATATTAATGTTAGCACTTCTGGGGTCAGCTATCTGCACCTTCTTAGACCTTTGGATTTATTGTTTGCCCTGACACAAATGGTAGTTTAAAAGTCTCCTCTTTTTTTCTTTGGAATGACAAGAGAAATGAAAGATGCTGTCATGACAGGACAGACAGTCCTCTTACTTGGAGCATTTCAGATGCATTCTGTATTTTATTTCACTGTTCTTAACTTGGATCCTTTACAAAGAAACAGAGGATGTTCCACATGTACATTAGGATAAACTTTTTCACTGTGAGGGTGCTGGAGCCCTGGAGCAGGCTGCCCAGAGAGGTTGTGGAGTCTCCTCCTCTGCAGACATTAAAAACCCATCTGGATGTGTTCCTGTGTGACCTGCTCTGGCAGGGGGGTTGGACCGGATTATCTTTCAAGCTGCCTTCCAACCCCTGTAGTTCACAATCTAGTTCTGGTTCCACTATCTTAACTATCTAGAAGTCAAAAGTGAGTATTTTGTTGTCTTGAAGCCAAATTCAGCATTCTGTAGTTTCTGCAAGGCAGGCCAGATTTCAGCATTTTTAGTGAAGATGCTCAGAGGCTGCTCTCTTCACACAGCTATTTAACATTCAGAATCAAAGATACACATCTTGGTAAATCAAAACACGTCCAGTGTGAAACAGTACCAGGGTGGGGGTTAAAAAAAACAACCACAAACAAACCAGAACTATGAAGTCCAAGCCTTGTATACATTTTGTTATGACTCTATGGGCTGCAAACACTGCTCTGTTCTACAGAGTAATATGGAAATGAGCAGAGGGGCTCTGAAGGCTTTGACTCTTAACATCTGCCTCAAAATGTGCTCCTGTGTACCTACCCCTACTTCCACTGGCTTCAACCTGTTTACAGTCTGTTTCCACGACACCTCCCAAACTTAGGTCAAACCACTGCATGGCTGAGTCATGTCAAAATCTTCACAAAATGTTAAGGAAATTCTTGTTCATGGATCCCCATGGGGCTACTAACAGTGATTCACTACAGAAAAATAAATGTTTAGATGTCTTCACCTTTCTTTTGCTTCTCCTTGTCTTCTGTTTCAGGTTTGGTTGCCATAACTTCAAACAAGGTCTTTAAGATACTTCTGAGATCACTGGCATAGTTTGTCTGCAGCTGGTCAGCAACACCTAGGAGTGTGAGAAAATTTGTGGATCACTACTAGACTAGTACACCACCCTTACAAAAAGCATTTACATTTGCCTGCTGCTCCCAGCAGTGGCCTCATACTTGTTTTTTGAGGGGATTGCTTGCTTGTCTTAGGTACAAAAGTGAAACATTACAACTCTCCAACACGGCCAAGTTCGATTCTAGCCTTCATGTTACCTGTAATTTGGATAAATATCTTCCACATCCTCTAGCAAGAAACACAGAGATCCCTTTTGCATCAAAATACAACAGCTGCATCAAACTGTTCCCCTTCAACACACAGGGCACCGCCACGTAAAAGGAAGCACTTGGAAGTCAAACCTGTCGCGTGCCCAAACTGTTCATCACCACAGGTCTAAGATGTCTGCACCACCAATTATGAGTTCTCACCAGCTCAGAGGTATTTCTAGACCAGTCTGCCACTTCAGCCCCGAAACACAGCCTGAAACCAGGAGGAAGAGTTTTTACATGCAGCACAAAAGGCTGCTCTCCTACCTGAGATACAGACAAAGAGGCGGTGAATCAGATCATTGCTGCCGTGAAATCTGGAGCGTATCTTCTCTCGTGTGGCAATTTTAGCAGCCTGCAGAGCCAGCTGGATTTCTTCCTGATCAATGTCATCAGATGAACAAGAACTTGTCATTAAACTGCTGCTGGAGAAGGGGGAAAAAGGAGAAAAAAAAAAAGAAAGAATGTGAAGTACTCTAAATCTTCACTCAGTTGTTCAGGATGTTCAGCAAATCCTAAAGGATTTATGATGTGGGCAAGACTCTTAGCAAACTGGAACTAATTGCTGTAAGCTCTTGTTGAAGTTCATCAACATGCAACCAGCCACCATCACATTTGATTTTTCACTCTGTGACACAGCTGCAAAAAACTTGGAGGCAGAAAATCATTTGTCTGTATCTCACTGCGTTTTCCTTCGCTACTACAAAGTGCTGGGCCATTTTTCACGTGAACTTCTTCCCAAAGCTCAGTCCTGACACCAGAACTCCACCAAAAAACCTGCAAGAGGGATAGCACTGACAAATTTATTAATGTGGAAGTTAATGGGGGGGGGGGGGGGGGAAGACATTTTCAATTATGGTACCTTAAAATAGTGTGAATAGAATCTAAAGATAACCTTACACTAAAAAAAATAGAAAGAGGAGCAATAAAATAGAGTTTCCCCAAGCAGAGACTCAGATGAGGCCCTTCAGATATCTAACTGTACAAAGTCCAAGTACTGCAAAAGAATGGCTCATTAGCTGCAAAGAGAGAGTAAGATGTGTCACCAAATGTCCACTGGAGATTGCAGTTTTCTTTTACAAACCAGATGCCCAGTGACCAGTCATTTCCACCCCCTCACACATGCAAGCCCAGCCCTTTAGGGAGAAGCTTGAAGGAACCTGAGCCTGCAGGGAAGCTTTGGTGGGAATCCAGCTTCTCTGAACTATTTGTAAATCATGACTGACTTAGTTTTTTTTAAAGGAAGCACTTAAGGAAAAAGCAGAACTTTGCCAATGGAAAAATCCTTAACTGGGAGTAGGGTGCAGGATGTAACTACACTGAAGTCCTAAGGATTCACCATGTTGACTCTACGACAGAGGTCTTCTCTTACTCTGCTACATTCAGAGAGAGCAACACTAAACTATTCCCCCCACACTGGAAAGAAATTAATCTTTTTACTGATTACAAAAAACTTAATCATACTTTTAATATCCAAAACTCCAGCACTCTTTACTGCACAGCCAAATACCATATAAAAAAGCTACTGACTGCATAAGCAGCAGGGATAATGAAGTAGTTCCTAACACATTCTGAGTTCAATCTGCCTTTTTTCAAGTGCTGAAGCATTTGCCATCTTGCAGATCTCATCTCCATAGCAGTATGCATGGATAGTTCTGGCAGGATAACACACATGGTTAACATTTGTAATTGTTACAACAAAGTTCTCTTTGACACAGGTTTGAAATTCTACCTGCAGGCCATAGAGGTAACCCTTTAAAATGTAAAAATTAGTTTCTTAGGCCAAACAAGCTTAAAAGCCTTATTGAAAATATCACTGAACATAAATAAGTACTGGAGATTAGTTATTGATAGGATTAAGGATGGAAAAAGTATGAGCACCTTAGCTGGCTTCTCATTCTTTCAGAGAGAGTAATGAGCAGGCTTGCAGGAGATTCTCTATTATCTGTTGCCATTAACAAAACCAAATTCATAGACTCACAGAATCATTTTGGTTGGAAGAGCCCTTCAAGATCATTGAGTCCAACCATTCTCTAATTCTACCTAGTCTGGGGCTAACCCACATCCCTCAGCACCACATCTCTGCCTTTTTCAACACCCTTAGTGATGGGCATTCAATCACCTCCCTGGGCACCCTGTTCCAGTCTTTTCAGAACCCTTTCAGGGAAGAAGTTTCTTCTATTGTCCAACCTAAACCTCCCCTGGGGCAAATTGAGGCCATTTCCATATTCTTGTTTTAAAGATGTTAGCTGTGTGTTTACAGTTCCCTCCGCACCACAAGCAGCAGGTTTATTAAACATACTGAGAACAGAGAATTCTCACTGTTTTCCCTCTGCTTTTCCATAGGGGATACATCTCTATATTACAACACTGAGCCTGTCACTGTGGAAAGCTCTTGTGTTCAAGACAATAAAAAAGTCATGGCTTATGAAGGAATCAGCTGAAAAGCAGCAAAAGCCAGGAAGCAATCCCCGATTCTCAGTGTTATGTAGGTAGATGATTGTCTCTTCACACAAATCCTCATACACAGATACAGGAGTTTGTGTGCCTGGCCGTGTAGGGTCTGCTTTGTTTTCTTGTTTGATCTTACAGTGCTAAACACATTTGCACTATAAACTTGCTCTCCAAGACAAGCATGGTCCTCATGACAGAGACAACTGCAGTGTGTGTGTCATTATATAGCCCCAGTCCAATGGTCTTCCTTGATGCTCCCCACAAAACCCCCTTAGTGCAGGGGAAAGTGCCAGCTGAAGGATGACTCCTCCCTCCAAATCACAGCTGAAGAAATATTTCCAAGGAAAGTGTTAAGTGGGCAGAGAGCTGTGGAGAGTGCTTTTCAAAAGCCTAAACTACTAGTCCTCTCCCACTTTGCAGAAAGGAAGAGAAAGCTCCTTCCACAACTCTGACCCACCTTTAATTTAAAAACAAGAAAAGGTCTGCCTTTCTGAGCGCTCTCCAGCTGGAGTGCAGTTTTACCTGCTTCCTAATTCTTCTCTGAGGTTTGACTGACTTCTGTTCCAGGCTAGTCTGTGCTAGATTTTGTGCTGTGTCATTAAGATTTAGTTGCATCCCACCACAGAGAATCCCAGCGTTGGGTGGGGGTTGGAAGGGACCTCTGGAAGAGACTAGATAGTCCAACCCCCCCCGCCAGAGCAGGTTCACCCAGAGCAGGCTGCATGAGACTGGAACTCTTTTTTGTCTTAGAAATCCTTAGCACAAAGCACATCTGAGATGCTCAGCACTGTGGGATGCTGACAGGTCAGCATGTATGTGTACTCCCATTTCTAACACACTTCCACATGCACAGTCAATGTAAAGGACAAGTTTCATACACGAGATGTGCACAAAATAGGGTGGTTTGTACTCAGGATTGCTTATGCCATGAGAAAAAGACAAGTGAACATTCCAGAATAATTTACAACTGGATCAGAGTTAGAAACAATTACTCTGCCTTTATCAACAGGACAAAGTCAGATTTAGACAAAAATCACTCTCAAAGAATGACTCATGACCATCTGTCCTGTACTTAAAAATATATCTTCAAGAACATAGGCAGAAAATTAATATTGCAGATGCAGTAAGCAATACTTTAAGAACAGAAACACTCCAATTGTTTGGGATAAATTGCTTTTCTTGTCCCAGGGCATCCCAAACAGCAGTGACTGCATGGATGCAAATATTAAAGATTCTCTTGATGGTTTTAAATTGCTATTCTAGCAAATAGAGCTGATTTTTCATCCAGAGAGTGCAGCTCACCTTTCCTCCAAATTATCCTTTTAAACAAGTCACTGGTTCAGTTCTGTAAGGAATACCATTCCTCCTTGGCTTACCCAACATGTATAAATTGGCTCAAAATTCTCAGCTGATAGCAGATGTGTAGGAAGCATTTCATTAATGCCAGACTACAGTTGGATCTGGAACGTTTCACTGCTACTATCTGCAGAACACAAAGAGCCATACTAAGTAGCTTGAGACAAGCCCTCTTGTTCTCAGCTGCTTGGTTGAAGGGAACCCTGCATTACCCAAGGAACTGGGTTAAGAGGAAGCAAGACCTAAATCAGCATGGAATTCACAGAAGGTTAGGGGTTGGATAGGACCTCGAGAGACCATCCAACCCAACCCCCCAGGGAATTACCCCTGTGAAGTGTTTGGCAGATGAACAAAGCTTGTTGTGTATTTATTTTCCATATTCTAAAAACCCTGCAGAATCAACACGTCTGAAAGTGAAGATAAAATATTAGCTAAAAGGTGGATTCCAAACAGTAAACCTGCTTATATCTTATAAAGGAAGAGAAACCCTTTGGCAGACAATGAATTAGTTTTTTACTTACCCTAGCTAGCATTTATCTACCAATTGTAAAATTATCCTTCATGCTAGAAGAGCAGCAAGATTTACTGAAACACTTCAAAGACACCTCCAGAAGAGTTGCCTGGTGTCAAAGCCTGGCTGTGAAATTGAGTCAAATATGTACAAGCAAACAAAACTCAAGTCATTTAATCCCATACAATATCATCTTTCACCTGTAGAACTACACTGCTTCAAGGACCCTTCGGAGCTTAGTGAGCCAGGTTAAGTAGTAGTGTCCAGACAAGACAGAGAACAGGACCATGGAACAAGAAGCTGATGACTGATACCTTCAGAAGCGGTCAATCACTTTAGGTAACTATCTGTGGTACTCATGGCCTCGTGCTGTATTTTTTGGGCACTGACACTCATTCAAAACCAAAGCACTAAAGTCTAACACTGAACAGCCAAAGTCAATTGATGCAGAGTTGGTTCAAACTTAAATATTTCACATTTGTCCTCAAAAAATAGTCAATAGCAGCAGAAAGCTGTGACCACTCAGATGTTCCCTTCCAAATTTGTCTAGAAGTGCTTGGTTCATTAAACCTGAAATCTGCTGTGAACTGCATGAAGAATGCATGAGCTTCTCTGCAAGAATTTCTCATTCATCACAAGCAAACCCTCAGAGTGTCTGAAGTATGCATTAGATATACAGCAGTGGCAGATAAGAATTTAAAAGCTCCCTGTGTGGAATTTAATGAACAGAAAGAAATCAACTGAGTTATCATGGTTTCAAAAGACTTGTAAAAAACTTGGGGGAAAGTGGTTTGGTTTTGTTTCTTTGTCTTTAGAAATCTCGGATAAAAAGCAATAGGTGGTCACCACCTGGAAAGGAGAAAACCCAACACAACTATATATGATGCAAGTATGTCACCAAATCTAAAGAAAGCCCAAACCTCTCAATCTGTTTATAGGAGAGGTGCTCCAGCCCTCTGATCTGATCATCATCATGGCCTCCTCTGGACCTGCACTAACTGTTCCACGGCCTTTTTGTACTGAGGGCTCCAGAGATGGATACAGGACTCCAGGTAAGGTCTCAACAGAGGAGTAGAGCAGCAGAATCATCTCCCTTGACTTGCTGGCCCTGTGGATACCTACACACTGACTTCTCTATGTGTATGCTTTGAACATCCTAGTTTTTACAGTATTTCTTAAAACCCATTATCATGAACTCCCTGGCTCTCTTTTTTTTCAGTCCATCCAGTATTTTATGGCCACCTTATACTCTGTGTGCAATATCCATTAACACTTTTTGTGCAATCTACACTACTTCAGGTTTTCTTTCCCATTTGAATATTTTGTACTTGAAATAGAATAAAAAAAATAACCAAAACGTTGCAGGCAAATCTTTGTTCTTGCCTACACACAATTTCTAGAACAACTTCAGTAACTGCTACATTCATCCCACTGATTTGTGTGTGGGCTGTAACTGGAAATCACCCCACTAACCTGTCAACCTGCCTCTCCCAAGCTGTTACTCTTACTTCTAGTCCTCTTACTTTTAGACTTCTTAATGCTGTAGTCAACTCTGGGTTCCCATTTGCCAAACAGCTGCTAGAGAGCCCCATAAAGGATCAAGCACAATAGCTGGGAAAAGACAAAGGTTGCATTCATGTGGAATGACAAGAGGAAAATGACAGGGGTTTGGCTAACAACTCCATGTCAGTTCATAAAAATACTAAATGACTGCTTCCCATCCTGCTTTTAGCAGTACCTCTGGTGTGCCTTTTTGGATACTCCCACAAGAAACACAGTAAAGAGCAGGTTAAAACTTTCTGGTTTCTGTAACACGTTTCAGTTTCGATAGGCTTGGGAGGAAAACTCCTTCCTGCAACTATCTGAAGTAAAGGGGGGGACACACACACACACATGCAATTTTAGAGTCACTTTTTATTTGGGTAATTTAGCCAAGGTACATTTTATGGAATGATCCCAGAAGCAACATTAAAAGCAGACTAAGAAAACCTTTAATACATAACTTCATCTCTTGACTTAAGAGGGTTTTAACACACTGTCCCTTGCTACTGCCTCTCTGCCTCGAGAGAATAAGCAAAAGAGGTAAAAACACAAACCAGCCAACCAACCTTTAAAGTGTTCCTAAGGCTTCAGAACTCTGTCTTGAGAAACAAAAAAATACAGCTGCATGCAAATCCCTCTATCAGGAACAATCTAGGATACACACCACCAGAAGGAGACTTGACTACAGTATTACCACACGTGTTAGCAGCAGCCAGCTCCATCAGGACATGTGCTAGAAGCCCCATCTGCTGTCAACCTTTTGAATTCCTCAGCAGGGGGAATTAGGTTTTTTTTAAACACTGCAAGATTTGCTGAAGTCTCTTCCCAGATTCTTTTGCTCCAGTAGAGGTGGGCAGTCTGAGGCTGGCTGATCAGCATAAGGAGTTTGGCTAATAGGATTAGCCATGGCTCCTAAGTGGTATCTTCAGAAAAAAAATAATAACGAAAAATCTCTGAAGATTACTGAACTTGAAACCAACAGCAACAACTGCTGCACACCCTGGCAGCTGCTATAGCTTCCTAATCCTTTGGGAGTACATCCTGAATCCTTCCTCAGAGCTTCAAACCTCAACTTGGAGCATTCTCCTTGTACTTCCCACGTTGGGACTTCACAAAATGAACAGAGTTGTTAAAGCAGCATCTTGCTGAAGAGATCCACCGCCACTGGCATGTGACTTACTCCAACTCACTACCACACTGGCCTGGCTTTACAGAAGAATGCAAACAAACTGTTTCCCATGGGAATGAAAACAACCAACACTGCCAGTGCAGATTTACCAACTGGAGCAGCACTCTCACTCACATTGCTTTTTTGGTCATGATAGATAGAACTTCTGTAAGAGTGCATATGAACAAATCACTTAAGAGCACTAGTAATCAGCAGGGCTGCTTTCTAATCATCAGATGGAATGTCAGATACTTGCAAAGTCCTGGCTTTCTTAGAATTTAAACCAAAAAAAAAGGACCAAATCTGCAAGATACTGTAAAAAACAAGGGAAAAAATAGAACTAGAAATATAAGAAGTTAAAATATTGGTTAGGTTCTACTAAGATTTTTCTCACTTCCACCACACAGTGCTTTTCCCTAACATTTCTTTACTATCAAACAGGCATTAAAAGCTCTCAAACGTTGACTCACACTGCAAAAAAGACAAATGATAGGAGATGAGAGCACAGAGCTATTTAAACTTCAAAAGTAATCCTGAACTGGAAAACTAGGAGTCTAGAAAAGAAATAATACAGCACTTGAAGAAATGGTATGTCACGTATCAGCTCTGACATCAGATACAGGGACAGGAAGGCATCAGCCCCAGCTTTTACCCATTATCCAGAGCTTCCCACAGGTCAGAGAAGCTGGATACAAATATTTCCAAGGGCAAAGAGTCATTTCATAGAGCTCTTCAGCCACATTCTCTGCAACACACAGGCAGCTACTCTGTTTGGCAGAGTAAAACGTGAATTAATTTACCATCCAATTACAGCAGACAATCACAGAATGCTAGGGGTTGGAAGTGACCTTGAAAGATCATTGAGTCCAATCCCCCTGCCAAAGCAGGATCACCTGGGGCAGATCACACAAGAACATAGCCAGGTGGGTTTTGAAAGTCTCCAGAGAAACAGACTCCACAGCATCTCTGGGCAGCCTGCTCCAGGATTCTGTCACCCTCATTGTAAAGAAGTGTCTCCTCATGTTGAGACAGAACCTGTGTTCCACATGGTACCTGTTGCTCTTATCACTGAGCACCACCAAAGAGCCTGGCACCTTCATCCTGACACCCACCCCTCAGATATTTATAGACTTTGACAATACCACACCTCAAGCATCCTCCTCTCAAGGCTAAACTGCCCCAGGTCTCTCAGTCTTTCCTCACAGCACAGATGTTCAAGCGCCAAAATCATCCCTGGAGCTCTGTTGGGACTCTTTCCAGCAGATCCCTGTCTGTCTTGTACTGGGAAGCCCAAAACTGGACACAGTATTACAGGTGTGGTTTCACCAGGGTAGAAAAGAGGGGAAGGAGAACCTCCCTAGACCTGCTGAACACGTTTCTCTTGATGCACCCCAGATACTCTCCCGACTTGCAGCTGAAACACGAGATGTAGAATCATCTAATCATAAAATGGCAGAGATTGGAAGGGACCTCCAGAAATCATCAAGTCCAATCCCCCAGCACAGATGCAGCACTGCAAAATGCAAGAGAACCTCTGAGGCATCCAGAAATTTAGTAGCACAAGGTTTTTGTATCACCTCCATCGCTTCCCTCAAACACACTGAGCCACCAGCTGAAGCACTAAAGCCTCACAGGGTCTAGGAGAATCCCACAGGAGTTCGGTATCCAGACGTGGGAGTCACAGCTGAAAAAAAGCTAATTAAAGTATTAGGTGGAGCTTTACAACTTTAATTAGAAAAGAAAGGTTTTTCTCTTCATTTTTCACCTCCAATGTAGCTGTAAATATGAGGAAACCCTTTCTTTTTCCTCCTCTGCTCTAAGTGTGGGTTTACAACATATCTTGGGTTTAGAGAAGGCCAACAATTCTGCAAAAACCGAGGTTGCTGTAGTGATTTTAGTTAATTACATCTCATCTCAAAACTCCCAAGCATGCTCTTCTAAGGTTTGGGATTGTTGAGGGTTTTTTTTGGGGGGGGAGGAGACAAGATCTGTAAAATAACATCTAATCCCTGAAAGCTAGCAATTCATGCTCTGTGAGTAGCAAAGGGATCACCCAGTGACATTCAACACCAGATTTTTACACATCATTGCAATGAGCATGATTACAAACGTGACCAATGTGCTAAAAATGAAAGCTATGCAGAAACAGGACCACAGATCCACACTGATCACTTCTGTCAGTCTCCAGACAGATGAATATGGTCCAGCACCTGCAATACAGTCCCCAAAAGCCAAATTTTGGGGCACACACCCAATTTGCTTCAAGAGACTTCTTGCTTCTGCCACTGATGTTAGTCAGCTTAAAATATTGCCTATGTTGACTTCATTTACACAGAGAGGAACATATTTTATCATAGAATCACAGAATGGTGGGGCTGGAAGGGACTCTGGAGATCTAAGTCCAACTCCCCTGCTACCACAGGTTCTCCTGTATCAGGTTGCACAGAAATGTGTCCAGAAGGGTTCTGAAATTCTCAAGAGAAGGAGACTCCACACCTGCTGGAGACTGGGCAGCCTGCTCCAGGGCTCCTGTGTTCTAGTTTGTACCTGCTGCCCCTTGTCCTATCACTGGCCACCACTGAAGAGTCCAGTCCTATTCTCATGACCCTCCAGCCTTTAGCTATTGATCAGCATTGAGAAGACCCCCTCTCAGTCTGCTCTTCAAGGATAAACAGCCTCAGATTTCTCAACTTCTCCTCATAAAAAAGATGCTCCAGTCCTCTCAGTATCTTTGTGGCCCTCCATCAGGCTCTCTCTGGAAGTTCCCTGTCTCTCTTGAACTGGGAAGCCCAGAACTGGACACAATACTCCAAACGCAGCTTCACCAGAGCAGAGTACAGGGGAAGGAGACCCTCCCCTGCTGGCCACACACTTCTCAAGGCAGAAGACCATTTCCTTTCTTGGCCACAAGGGCACATTGCTGCCTCCTGGTGAACTTATCCACAAGCAGTCCTAGATCCTTCTCTGCAGAGATGCTTTCCAGCAGGTCATCCCTCACCTGTACTGGTACAGAGGGTCATTCCTCCCCAGGCACAGGTCTCTCTGCTTGCCCTGCACAGCCTGTCAGAGTGTCAGCCACTCCTCACTTCAACCATATCAGATATTTGGCTAAATATGGCTAAAACAGAAAGTTTATCATTTCAATAGGGAGAGTCCAACAAAGTTCAACCACTTGAATTTTCACCTTCCCCCTGTAAGGAGCTCTCACTGACAAACAGCTCACACCAGCTGCCCAGGTCATTCCTTGAGAAAATAAGATCAGCATCAGCTCCTTGTTACTGAAGCCAAAGATACACAGATAACATACCCAAAATTCCTGGTGGAATTTCTTAAAAGGGAAGGCTATGGCTTGAAAAATGCTGCACCATTTGGAGATTTGATTTTTTTCTGTTGTCTTGCAGAGGAAAGAAGAAGAAGATGGGCATGAGACGCATCCAGACGGCAGTGAAAAGCTCGAGACATCTGCTTCAGTCGCATATGTCTGGCTGACTACTACCATCAGCAAAAGCTGACAGACCTCATCAGCACTGACTTCTTTGTTTTGCTGGTACTGCTCAGCTGGTTGTTGGGCCAAGGGATTTAGAGGCAAAGCAAGAAGGTTGTGCACAGCAGCCTGTTTGTAACGCTGCTAATATGCATATGAATCGTCCTCGCTGTGCTTGAGTGCCAGAGCTCTACCAAGCGGCACAGCCTCACACAGCTTGCAGTTCAAAAGCACCGCGCAGGAGCAGCATCTCCTCCAGAAGTCATTCTGTTTTCATAGAACAGAGGTTCCAGCCCTCATCATTTTCATGGCCCTCTGGACTCTCTCCATCAGGTCCATATTCTTCTTGTGTTGAGGGCCCCAGAGCTGGACACAGTACTCCAGGTGAGGTCTTACCAGAGCAGCATAATCACCTCTCTCAACCTGCTGGCCATGCTGCTTTTGATACAGCCCAGGATCTGACTGACCTTACAGGCTGCAAATGCACATTGCTGGCACACATCCACCTTTTCACCCACCAGTACCTCCTTCTCTGCAGGGCTGCAGCCTGTACTGATAATGGGGATTGTCCCAATCCAGGTGCAGGACCTTGCACTTGGCCTTGTTGAACCTCATGAGGCTCATGTGGAACCACCTCTCCAGCTTGTCCAGGTCCCTCTGGCATATTGCATGGTGCAGTCAATAAATAAGTGATATCCTTCAACTATACCAGCAAACCAACAACTGTGGACTCTGCCCACATGTACCCCAATACAGATATTCTGACAGAAACAGACAAATGTTCCAGACCACAGAATCCTAGAATGGATTGGGTAGGAAGAGACCTTCAAGATCATTTAGTTCTGACCTTCTGCAACATTCTGCCATGGAGATGGACACCCCTGCTTTGACCAGCTTACTCAACCTGCCTTCGAACCCTGCCAGGCTTGGAGCCCCCCCAGTGGAGTCTTGCTGTTTTGGCATACACTTGAGTCACAACAGACTGCAGAACCCTCCTTCTACAGACTAAATAACAGAGCCTGAAACTTCACCACCAATTTTTATCAATGGCTAGGAACCACAGAAAAAAGTACCTCAAAACACCAATATTTAAGCCACAGTGACACACCTTAAAAAGAAAAGTGACTGCTGGCCAGGGAAGGAATCTATTTATCATTAAACTTAGTTTTCAAATTATTATCTGTATTTAAAGCTGCTCTTTACTGGCTCATCAGAACCTTAACCTGAAGGGAGTGGCTTTTATCTAGGCAGGCAAACACTTAAACACAGAATTGCCAGTATTTCATCCTCCCTTGCCCTGTCTCACATCACAAACTCCAACAAGGCTTGAAAACAACTACTTGTAGCTGCCTTATTCTCCTGTTACCTCACTGTACTATGAGGGTGGTGGTACATTGTGATAGTTTCAGGCTGTGACATACACTGCAACAGGTTGCCCAGGGCAGTGGTGGAAGCTCCATCCCGGGTGACATTCAAGGTCAGGCTTGAAAGGGGCTCTGGCGCAACCCAATGTAGTTAAACATGTCCCTGCTCACTGCAGTGGGGCTGGACTAGGTAACCTTTAAAGGGCCCCTTTCAACCCAAATCATTCTGTGATGACTTATTTTTCCTCAGCACCCCCAAACCACCACTTTCCTTGTCATTTTCTGGCTTGTGTCTTTCAGAGAAGTTCGGTTCCTTCTCGGCTTTAAGCACATCACCCCATTCTGCATCAGGGGAATAACCTTCACTCAGGTTCCCCCTCAAGTTAATGGCTCTCTCAGGATCTTGCCCAAGAATTGTAATGCCTCTTGAAAGCTGACTGACACATTTTCTGCAGTTTAGTTTGGAAAATGACTGATTTTACTGCTTCCAACGCTGAATAGGGATAAAATCCTAGCAAGGTATTTTAGTAGCTGCCAATTTAAAAATCCAGTAAGTCAGGGTTATGTTAAAAACTGTTTGAGAAAGAACATTCTTGAAAAGAAACCATTAAAAAGGGGGGGGGGAGGGAAATGGATGGTGTGTTTCCTGGAGCTAATTCAAAGAATGGACCAATTGCTGCTTCCCCACTGTAGACACAAACATCTCATTCCCACTTGAGTCAGTAGGATTATTCCACAGTCATACTGATTTAAGAAACAAATTCTGCATACCCTTGAGGGTCTGCATAAAGCCACAGCTTCTCTGAAGTTTTCTGAAATACACAGAACACCGAATTGGTTGGAGAAGTGGAGGCTCAGGGAAGACCTTCTTGCTCTCTACAACTACCTGAAAGGGAGGTCATAGACAGGTGGGGGTTGGTCTCTCTTCCCAGACAACCAGCACCAGAACGAGAGGACACAGTCTCAAGCTGTGCCAGGGGAAGTTTAGGCTGGAAGTGAGGAGAAAGTTCTTCCCAGAGAGAGTTGTTAGCCATTGGAATGTGCTGCCCAGGGAGGTGGTGGAGTCACCATCCCTGAAGGTGTTCAAAAAAGGATTGGACGTGGCACTTGAAGCCACAGTTTAGTTAGTCATGAGGTGTCATTCTATACATATAAAGGTCATCTAGTCCAACTCTCCTGCATTCAGCAGGGACATCTCCAACTAGTGAAGGCTGCTCAGAGCCCCATCAAGCTTTACCTTGAATGCCTCCAGGGATGTGGCCTCTACCACCTCCATGGGCAACCTGTTCCAGTGTTCCACCACCCTCAGAGTACAGACCTTCTTCCTTATGTTTGCTGAGAAAGTTTACTGCTGATGGACAGCTGGAGTCTGGGCACTGCTTAGTGACCATTTTGCAGATTCTCTTCTCAACTAGGCTAAACATTTAAACTTCTTGACCTTCCAGGAAGGAACCTTCTACACAGATTGGGTACAAATGAAATAAGCAACTTTTCCTTAGGAAAAAAAACCCTGACACTCTGTACCTTTGCTGTTTTTTCCCCCCCCTTCTCTCTCCAATTTTTGGTCTAGAAATCTCAAGCATGGTTTTAAAATGTTTCTCAGATGACTGTGTGAGCACAGTCAGTAATCAAAGCATGCAATCATAGCTCTCATTTAAGACTGAAGATCTTTGACCCAGATGCATTTCAACAAATTACACTCTTAACCAAGACTTGCACTTTTCTCCATTCAACCTGAAGCAACAAAGCTCCTAATTCAGGTATATCAGTTTGGTGCCTAAAATTAGGTGGGATGAATACAGCTTAAGAAATTACCCAGCACTAGCTGATGATGGAAAGAGTCTAAGGCAGTAAATCACAAGCTGATTTGAGGTCCTTGGGTCTCAAAGGGTTTCTACAGGCCCAACAGCTTTTTCCTTCCAATCAAAACCAAAATAGCAAACAATGACCCATGGGTACTTCTCAAGCTAAAACCTGAAGAAATGTTGTATGGAAAAATTAGAGGGAGCTCATGGACACAAAATAGAATCAGAGAATCAATAAGATTGGAAAAGACCTCAGAGATCAAGTCCAACCTGTCACCCAACACCTCATGACAACTAAACCATGGCACCAAGTGCCATGTCCAGTCCCCTCTTGAACACCTCCAGGGACGGTGACTCCACCGCCTCCCTGGGCAGCCCATTGCAACAGCCAACAACTCTCTTGGTGAAGAACTTTCTCCTCACCTGCCAGCCTAAACCTCCCCTGGCACAACTTGAGACTGTGTCCTCTTGCTCTGGTGCTGGTTGCCTGGGAAAAGAGACCAACCCCCTCCTGTCTACAACCCCCCTTTCAGGTAGTTGTAGAGAGCAGTAAGGTCTCCCCTGAGCCTCCTCTTCTGCAGGCTAAACAATCCCAGCTCCCTCCTCATAGGGCTTGTGCTTGAAGCCTCTCACCAGCCTTGTTGCCCTGTATGCATTAAAACTCCTCTCTAAATAGTTGTCTCTCAACTGCCACAGCACTAAAAAACAACCTGCCAGGAAAAAAACAACCACCACCACCAACAAAAATAACCCACCAAACCAAAGAGCACCTGCTGTTCACAAAGAAGAATACTCACAAGTGTTGCTGTCACTTGATTGTTAATTCAGTGCAAGTTTTTAACCAAGCATAACCCAAGAGCATTTGTCAGATCTGACTGAAGTGATGCGATTACCTCAGAGCGTATATGCTGGAGAGACTACATGTAGTGACAGAAACACTCTCATAGTCACTGCTGGAGATGGAGCTGAGGGGGGAATCACGTAAGCCATCCTGAGAACTGAAAAAACATACGGAGACAAAATGAACTGCTGAAGCATCAAAGGTGAAAAACAAAACCAAAGAAAATCCCCAAGAAACAGAGCAGTGTGATAACTCATGGCTTGTACAGAAGCTGGCCCTGGTAATTCTGCTCTTCAGGGCATAGAATCAACAAGGTTGGAAAAGACCTCAAAGATCCTCAAGTCCAACCTGTCACCCAACACCTCATGACCACTAAACCGTGGCACCAAGTGCCACATCCAATCCCCTCTTAAACACCTCCAAGGACAGTGACTCCACCATCTCCCTGGGCAGCACATTCCAATGGCTAACAACTCTCTCTGGGAAGAACTTTCTCCTCACCTCCAGCCTCAACTTCTCCTGACACACTTTGAGACTGTGTCCTCTTGTTCTGGCATCATACAAACCTAGTCTGGTCTCTTCCCAAAAGGACAATCTGGCAAGGCAGTGGGCACACAGCTGATAAAACCCTTCAATCTACTTTGTTGTTTTGGTTTGGTTTTTTGTTTGTTTGATTTTGGTTTGGGGTGGGTTGTTTGTTGGTTTTGTTTGGTTTTCCATACATGAAAACATGGAAACATTCAGGAAAGAACCAAGGATGAAAACATTCAGGGAGCTTACATTTTCATAGGGTACAGAGGGAACAGCCTGCCTGTGCTGCTGAGGGTGGTTTAATGTTGTAACTCAGATCTAGCAAAACTGGAAGTTTATAAAGTAACTGCATGTTTTAAGCCAAGACACCTTAAACCATAAACTTCAAGAGCTGCTAAAATATCATGACAAGCTTGCTCTAGGCTTCTTCCCTATGGGAAGGAAAAGGGCTGTGGGAAAGCAGAAAGCTGAGTCTTTGGTGGGGATAAAGGTAACACACCTAGCCCTGAGTTTGCTCTGAGTCTGTAACCTCAAATTTTGTGCTTTAAATCAACAGATGAGAAGGAAGAAACAGTCCCATAGCAAGCCACTGATACTCCACCAGAGTACTAGCCATGAAGTAAAAAAAACACAAGTCATTTAAGTGCATGGTACAATTGAAAGGAATGGTACAAAACTTGTCTCTGTCGTCCCTGGGCTAAGGCAAAGCCTTTCAAGAACACATCAGTTTACACCTTAAAAACAGAATGGTTTGGGTTGGAAGGGACCTCCAAAGGTCATCCAGTCCAATGCCTCTGCAGTCAGCAGGAGCATCCTCCACTAAATCAGAGCCTTGTCAAGCCTGTCCTTGAATATCTCCAGGGATGTGGCCTGAACTACCTCCCTGGACAACCTGTCACAGTGTTCCACCACCCTCACGGTGCAGAACTTGTTCCACTTCTTCCACCCCTATTACCAAAATAAAACTACAAAACAAAAAGTTTCCTCAGCACTAAAGAACTACCCTGGAGAGATCACTTTTTTTATTCAGTAATAATTTACTGCTCAGCCTCTGGAAATGTCATAAGCTGGGGGGAAAAAAATGAAATGAAAAAAAATCATACTAGATATGAAAATATGTGATCTTGGGTAGAGGTATCAAAGCTGCATTGTCTCCAGGCAGTGCAGAAGGATCATTCAAGTCTGCTGAACTCAAATGCTCAGTCAACATAAACCTTTGAACAATGCAGAGGGAAGCCTAAGAAGTATCTTTAGTTAAAAGAGATGCCATTATGTAGGTCAGGATGATTTGACCTTACTTCTCCACATTTACTAGCAGATATTTTGCATGCTCTTTTGATTTGTAGGTGTATGCAGGGTACATCTTACAACCACCTACACACCAAATTCTTTTCTTCTCACAAATTCAGTGTTGTAGCTATTTTTTGCAGCCAGGAGCCTGGAAGAATGCTTAAGGGGAACTCTTCAAAGCGGTGGATGGAAGGTATGCGCTCCAGTCCCACCAAGAAATAATAGGATTTGTTTGCATACCTCCCACTAATCACTTGGAAAATGTACCCCTTCATGCTCCTCATTTCTGATTGCCAATTTGGAGATAAATCCCCAGTGCACTGTGCTGCAGTTGAAAGGAGAGCTGTCACAACTGGAAAATAATTTTATCAGACTTGAACAAAAATCTATTTAACTTGCATTCGTTTTATGTAATTTCCCTTGCTAATTCTGCTCATTATGAAGAGATATATGCATTTAAACAAAGGATCACTCTTTTTATAGCTCATCACCTTTACCCAGCCAATCTTCCAATATGGTCATGCTACTAAAATGTACTTTTAGTATCTGCTTTATGGCAGCTCAATGATATTAAAAAACCCATTAGCCCGTGATTTCACAGCATGATTGAGCAAGGAGAAGCTGTCTTGCAAGGATGAAATGTATTGTTCACAATAAAGCAAGCTCTCAACAGCAGAACCAGGGAACAAGGACAACTAGCAAACTCAATACTTTATTCCCTCTCACCTCCTCACTGTCACTGTGTCCAGATTTTTCAGTGTAATACTTCTGCCAACTCACTTGGGTAGTAACGCATTTTCTGGAAGTCATCAGGTTTGCTTCCTTCAGTGCTTTCTGTGCGTGTCTGCCTTATATACTCAAAATCCTAGACTGGCTCAGGTTGGAAGGGAACTCAGATCATCCACTTTAACCTCCCTGCCATGGTCAGGGGCACCTCTCAACTAGATTTGGCTGCTCGAGGCCTCACCCAACCTGGCCTTGAACACCTCCCAAGGAGGAAGCATCCACAACCTCCCTAGGCAGCCTATTCCAGAGTGTCAACACCCTCTTACTGAAGGACTTCCTCAGATCCAGTCTAATCCTACTCTCCCTCAGCTTCAAACTATTCCCCCTTGTCCTGCCTCTAGACACCCTTATGAAAAGTCCCTCTGCAGCTTTCCTGTAGGATCCCTACAGGTACTGGAAGGCAGCTCCAAGGTCCCCCCAGGGTCTTTTCTTGTCTCAGCTGAACAACCCCAGCTTCCTCAGCCTATGCTCATAGCAGAGTCCAGTCACAGTATCTCAGTTACCAACAGTACATGAAAAAAAATTATGAAGCTATTTAAGACCTTAAATTTCATTTTCTTAGGTTGTGGTTTTCCAGAGATTTTGTTTGTCTGATTTTAAAGACTTTGAGTTTCCCAGTTCTTAGAAAAAGTGTTAGCTCATTGGATTGTGCCTAAGAACCACAGTTCTCCGTTTTGGGGTTATTTAAACACTCCAGGCCAAAACACAAACCAAACCAACCAACACATTAAGTATTACTTCTCTATTAAGAACAGGTATTATTAATTGTTAACACTGTCCCAAGTCAGGAAATCACTTTCTATCTTAAGCCAATTTTGGGGAGTGGACAATCCAACCCAGAAGGCAAAACAATAAAGGCAGCACAAAGTGCTAGGTCTTGATGGTAAGCAAACCTCTGACCATAAAGGCACACAACCAGCTGACATTATCAACGATCTCAATGCTATCTTTATTTTCATCTTCTCAGATGTTCTCTGGCCAGTGTACAAACTTTACTTCCTCTCTCTTCCACTGATCTCACCTCTCAATATCAGCATAACTTGTTCTCATCAGCTCCACTATCTCACCTGTTTTTAAGCCCTAGCACCATTTAACATTCTCAACTGCTTCGTACACACTGTCGTTTTGCTCCAGTCCCTCTCTCCCTTGGTGTACAAAGCTGGCCATGCTGAGCCATCCCTGGTTTCAGGATCAGATATCCATCTGGTCAGTCAGCATTTGGCAAGGGAGACTGCTTGGACACACTTGACACAAGCCATGCTCAGGGAGGTTGGTTTGTTGTCACAAAGGATGTGTAGCTCAGATAATTACAACGAGTAAATATTTTTTTCCTCACTCCTGTGCACCGACACAGATTGAATTCTAGTACCAGAAACAGTATTTATTATTTACCATGTTTATTTCTGGTGCATATTCAGGCTGCAACTCTCCAGGTAAGAGATTCTGGGTTTATTTAGTACCAAGAAACGAGACTCCAATAATGATAACTCTGGTTTGAACCTTCTCAGTATTCTAAACAGCTCTTAAAAGAAAAACCAAAACACACACACACACCCCCAAACAAACAAAAATCCCCAAACAACAACAAAACACAACAGACAAAATAAAGACAGACTCCTGACATGCTCACTGCATTCCCTCTCTGTACACACAGACTCAGGATACCTCTTTGTAGAATTTTCTTCTCATTAGTGTCTGCCTGCAGCTTTGCTCAGCTTTTCTATGATGCTCATAGATCCTGAGGTGAATTGACCTGCTTTTCCCAGCTCATGATTCCTGTTACCAGCTGATGGTAGCTCAGCACACACATTCATTAGCAGGATGCTAAGAGGAGAAGGTAGGTGCATAGATTCTGTAGCTAATAGGGGCTGACCCTTCCTTCCCACGCCAGCTCACGGGTGACATCAGCTTCACCACATTTCATGCTTGCTTGAAATTAACGCTGTTCTGGTTTGGGATTCATGGGACTGTTTGAACCATGTAAGGGGCCAAAAGTTTGTTTCAGTTGTGAAGTCTTAATTACTGTGCTTTCCTTCAAAGTTGCATCCTAGCAGAGGATGAACCCAGCAGCCAAACCCACAAAAAACAGAATTCATCAGCACTTCTGAAAAAAAATACAGATTCTGAAGAGCAGCAAAGTGACATGGGGTGATGTGGCTGCCTCTTCCCATGGAATACTGTCAGGCTGAACTAATGAACCCTTTATTTAAAGCTGTTGCCCATATGGTTGGTAATTATTCTGAGGTAAAAAGCAAACTGAAAGCCACCTTTATCATGGTTTGTATGCCCTTTTCTACTGGAATGTGCTTGCAGCCTCTCACATTTAATTAAACCTCTCCTGGTTTAGGGGATGTTCTCTTCCTGAATGCTATTACTTGGGTTACAGTTACATTCCATGTTACATCAGTTAATTGGCACAGATCTCCATTTCACTACATGAGAGCTGACTTGAAAGCCTCGTGTCAGCTACACCAAAATCCCCTCAAGTAAGTGGCATTTAAATCTGTTTTGTGTACTATAACTCATTGTAGGCATCTGTGTATTGCCCAGAGAAGCTGGGGAGGCTCCAAGCCCAGCAGTATGCAAAGCCAGGCTGGATGAGGCCTTGGCCAACCTGGTCTAGCTGGAAATGTCCCTGCCCGTGGCAAGGGGGTAGAACTAGATGATCTTGAAGGTCCCTTCCAAACCAACCCATTCCAGGATCCTATGTTGAAGAGTTAATACAGTTCATTCCTGCTGCATTTGATAAGCGGTCCACAAAATCAGCGTTCAACATACAAGGTCAAATTAAAAGTGATTTTTAATTAAAAGTCACTTTTAATTTCAGGCATATTGTTAGAAAGAAGGGATTGAAAAAATTCATTTATTCCAAATCTGAATTCATCCAGTTGCACAAAGAAAAGAGACAGAAGACAAGGGGAACAGAGGAATTTCAATCAGCAGCCAGTTAAAGGATTGCTTGTGGGACATTCTGCAGCTGAAAAGCTGGTACTTTGTTCCCAATCAACTATTTCCTTCTTACTGATGAGAAGTTTTCTTATTCCTGAATAACTAGATACAAGACTAATCAGCACAAGCAGACATGGCTTTGTTTATGTGAACATGCACAGCTGTCCATTAATTTTCACAGAAAAGGCAACTTTGTCATGGAAAGACACAATTTCCTTAAGTCCTACTGTGATGGGGAATATTCTAAGGAAAGAATGAATTGAACACATTTAATCAAATTTATTTGCATCATGGTATCAATTAATCCATTTTAAATGAAGGGGCACTTGAATCAAATGTCCAGAGAAGGGCAACGAGGCTGGTGAGAGGCCTTGAGCACAGCCCTGCGAGGAGAGGATGAGGGAGCTGGGGTTGTTTAGCCTGGAGAAGAGGAGGCTCAGAGGAGACCTTATTGCTGTCTACAGCTACCTGAAGGGAGGTTGTAGACAGGGGCAAGTTGGTCTCTTCTCCCAGGCAAGCAGCACCAGAACAAGAGGACACAGTCTCAAGCTGTTCTAAGGGAGGTTTAGGCTGGAGATGAGGAGAAAGTTCTTCACAGAGAGAGTTGTTAGCCATTGGAATGTGCTGCCCAGGGAGGTGGTGGAGTCACCATCCCTGGAGGAGTTCAAGAGGGGATTGGACATGGCACTTTGTGCCATGGTCTAGTCATGAGGTCTGTGGTGACAGGTTGGACTTGATGATCTTTGAGGTCTCTTCCAACCTTGGTCATACTGTGATATGCTATAAACTAAAGAACAAGCAAAGAAGGTAATTTGTGTGGCTTCAGGTGTTTTGTTTTGGGGGGTTTTTAAGGTGTAAATTCTAGCCTGTCCCCCCAGATATAGCAAATGCTTCTGTTCCATGCATTTGATAAAGGTAAAATGACTGAGCTCCAAGCTGCTGTACTGAAAATGTGCATACATGTCACATGTTGCTAAGGAGTGAAGAGAATCAAATACAGGCAGAAGAATCAAAATTAGAAACCAACTGGATAAACCAGGTGTTCATCTTTTGACACAGTCATTCCTACAAACTGAAGAAGGAGAACTGTAAATCTCTCAGATTGCTGTCCATTGTAATCTACAAACACACTTAAAGACAGAAATATATTACAATCTCTACAAGTTGAGACTGCTGGATGGCAACATTATGAAATGGGACAACTTGAATACCAAGCTGGAGAAGAATAAATTATTCATCCTGCAATACAGATCAGCAAACAGCAAAACATGCTTTTCCAAGGATGCCTCATCCCTCCTCCTTCTACTGCACAAGCATATGGCCAAAAAAAGTCTATTTTTCAAGCCTCCACAAATAAATGTGAGCAGCACCAGCATTTAACAGCTGAAGGACACAGCCAGAGCTTTCACTGACTATGAGAATTTCTTCCTCCCAGTTTCAGTGCCTTTGGCAAATACTCAGGTGCACTGTGAAAAGCTTCATCAAAAGCACCCTCCCCAAACAGATCCAGGAAAATGGTCAAAAGACCCAAATGCATACATTTAAGCTAGACATGCTGGACCAGAAAGGAAGCTTGTAAATCCTTTTTAGATCAGAACTGGTTTAAGGCCAGCATATAGATAAACACACAACAGAACCATGTATTTAAGGCTAAAACATGGAGACACCAGCAACGTGTGACAGCATGAAAGGAGCTGCCAAACCTCATAAAACACACAAAGATCTATTTCACGGGGACCCTTCGACTCTGGAACACACAGAAAGCCAAGTATTTCCAAAACACCAACATAAAGATGATCTTCACACTTGGCAGTTTTCTTTCCCCTTGGAAAAAGCAGGCAGAATACCATGGCACAATGAGCATTTGGGGAATCTACACAGGTTGCTTCCAGTTGAAGGTGAAGGAACTCTCCACAGAATCATTGAAGAGTCTCAGCTGGAACGGACTGAGTCCAACCGTTCACCCAGCACCACCATGGCCCTTAAACCACGTCCTGAGGTTGCCATGTGTCTACATGGCTTTTGGAGCACCTGCAGGGTGCCTGACCACTCTTACAGCAAAGCAATTTTTCCTTATATCCAACCTACCCTGCCCCCCCCCAGCCAAATTTCAGCCCATGTCCTCTCTCATACAGCTCTAAAGCTTGGTTTTGCTGTTAACTTACATCCCTTCGTTCCCTCTCCCTCCCCCACAGCCCCCAAAACACCAAATGCTGCTTTGTCATGGTTTTATCATCATCTGTGCTATTCTTACTTCATGCCTTCAACAGTTGATTTTGCTACATGTCAGCCTTTACTTCTCACATTGTCCCTTCAGCAGATGAGCTGCTGAGCACATCCCTGCCAGGGCAGAGTCCTATTTGCATCTCATTAATGCTGCTGCCCAAGTCTTGGTGCCTGTGGTGCTTTAAGTCTGAGATACTTAGGAGTAAATAAAGGAGAAAGATGTAAAAACCAAAAGTACTAAAGACATGCCAATACCCAAATCATAACTAGAAGACTATTTAATATTGATTTTTAACTCCACAGAATATTGAGGCTAGACAGAGGAGCCTGAAAGACCAAGTTACTGCAGATTTAAGGATTAATTTCAGGAAACCTGACTGAATCACCAAAATTACACCTTGCATGTCACACTGCACACTATAAAGCTGATTTACTAGAAGAAATAGTTTGTATCATAACACACACATTTGACAGCTGCTTGATTCAGACAAGAGAAAGGATATTTTCAGCTCCCAGTTGGTGACTTACAGTAACTAGAAAGTAAATACATTTATCAGTGTGATGAATGCACAGATCCTGCAGCTATTCTGTGTATATTGCATTGCTTACTGTTCTAGCTAATGGGTCCATCATTCTGAAAATAATCTGTCTCCAACATTTCCCCTCTGGTGATGCTGGCACTCACAAGCACCTAGCAGGGAGCAGTCACAGCAGCCTAATGTGATCTTCAGTTTAAAAATACCACTGGAAAGCTGCGATTAGTCACCACCCAGGCAGCATGAGTAAGAAAAGGTCCACAAAGTTCTGGTGTGTAACTGAATTATCTTTTACCAATAACATGACTAGTGAATCAGAAGCAAGGACCAAATCTATGCATAGATATATACAGGAGAAAACTAAGGATCTACACATATATGGAGGGACTCTGCACAAAGGCATGGAGCGACAGGACGAGAGGTGGTGACTTCTAACTGGAAAAAGCTCCATTTAGATGAGACATGAGGAAGAAATTGCTCCCCATGAGGATGGTGAGGCACTGGAACAGGTTGCCCAGAGCAGCTGGGCGGGCTCCAAGCCTGGCAGTGTTCAAAGGCAGGTCGGATGGGGCCTTCAGCATGCTGGTCTGTAGGTGGTGTCCCGGCTCACAGCAAGGGGCTTGGAACTAGATGATCTTGAAGGTCCCTCCCAACCCAACCATTCTAGGATTCTATGATATCTAATTTTTTCATCCTAGTCCTCAGACCTTCAGCATGTCTGTCTCTCACAGAATATACTGAAGGATTTAATATTGGAATGTTTCCTAATAAAGCAGCAACTGTCTAGTAACAAAACACCTCCACACCCCTATTTCTCTACTTCTACAATGATAGAATACTTGCCAATTAATAACAGATGCACTCTAGTCTCAATTAATAGAGAGAATTAAGATGTAATCAACAAATTAACTGTGGAAGAGGCTATGGTGAAGACAGACAAAATCCAGTAACTTGTTAACAAAATATTTACAAATACTCACCTGAGAGTTTGAGGAGAACTCAAACATAAATCAGATGAATTAGTAACTTCTCATAGAAAACTTGCTTCATACCTGGAGTTTAAAGGTGGCAATCTTATTTTTAAAGAGGACTCCAAAGGGATTCAAGCAACTCTGGTTATGTGAGCCTGATGTTCACACCAAGCAACTTCATGTATCAAAATATATCCAAAAGCTAAAACAAGTAGCCAGTATTGAGAAGTTTCACTTGGGGAAAAGCAGCATGGATTCTGCAGAGGGAACCTCTTGGGGACTCCCCGAAGGGGTCAAGAAGCTTGTGAAGAATGGAGATTCAGCTGGCAGCCTCCAGATTTCCAAAGAGGTTCTGCCAAAATACCTCACTGAAGGCTTTTAAGAAAACTAAGGAGATACAGCATCAAGAGGCAGGGGCCAAAATTCTTAAGTAAGTCTTAACCCTGAACAGGGAGGAGTTTCTGGGGGGACCTGATACACAATCACTTCTCAGAAGAGCAAGATGTTACCACTGAAGTTCTTGAGGACCCTGAGGGTTTTGCTTTCACCTACAAGCTGTAAATATGGGGAAACCCATGAGGTCTACATGATTGCTACCTGCAAAATTATTCAGGGTGATCATAAGAAGAGCAGTTTGATGAGCTGCACAGGACCTTCAAGTAATAGGTAATAAAATGGCAAGAGGAGATTAAACTGGTAAACACAGGGAGAACAATTGCAGCATCTGATATAGAGTAACAGACTCTGAGCTCAGAAGCAGCATCTTTTTGAAGTTTCAGAAGTACATCAGCTCATCAATTGGCAAAAAAGCACAAAGTCAAATGCTAGAAGCAACTGGAAAACCAGCAGAAAACGATTACTCCTACAAATCCATGGTGTGCTCATGTCTTGAGTAAGTCCAGTCATGATTCCCTCACCACTAAGAGAAATAGTGTAACTGGAAAAAGGGTTAGAGAAAGACAAAAGGAATGGTCAAAGCTATGGACAACTTCTGATCAAGTAAGTTGTGACTTGTCCAACCTGAAGAAGCAATGACATAGCTGAAGTGCAAACTCAGGTCTACAAAATCCAAACCAGCACAGAGAGGCCAGGCAGAAACTGGGAGCTGTTTCAGTGATGCTGTTAAAAGCCAGGCCCAGAGCAAACAAGAGAACACAGAGAAACATGAAACTATAGAACTAACTGTAAAAGGACAAATCTCACACAAGGTTATTCACACAACAGTAACAGAGGCTGGACAACTACATGGAGAAGGGGTTATAAAGTCCACAAACCATGGGAGGCTGAAAAGATGACGACAGCTACGATTTTATTGCGTTTTCCAGACTTGTTCTCACAAACTTCACTTAATATCCCTACAGAGGCAAAAAACCTGGTCAACATATTGTCTGAGTTTTGTACATGATGTATGATTTACCAGGCCACTAATTAAACATTCAATAATTACTGTCAAATAATATTCCACTTGAAGTGTTGCTAAAGCCTGAAACGTCAAAGGGCTTTGTGAATGACTTGTTAAAAGGAAGTTCATTCAAAAACCCTCTTGTAAGGCCTTGAATGGGATCATACCTGCAAGCTTCCAACTGCAAACCTCAGGATAAGGAAGATGAAATGAACCTTCTCAAAGCTGACTTTTGTGCATGCTTAGCTGTGTTTACCTTGTAAAAGGAATTAACTCTGACTCTATTCCACTACAAGTAAAATATTTCCTAATTCAATTGCTATGCTGTCAAGCAAAGGTCTATTTCTGTAGCCCTTTTATTATGGTAAAGCTTCATGGTTCAAGCAACCCCCACTGGGTTATCCTGAACTTGACACAACCACAAAGAGAGCGATCAGGCATCACACACAGCTCCGCAGTACTGACACAGTAAAGCTCCAGAGTACTGACACAGTAAGGCACAAAGCAAGAAAGCTATCACAGAAATTCAGAAAACAATACATTGTTTAATTTTTCCCCCTATGCTTTATGATGGTCCTCAGTTTCCCTGAAATATGACATCACTCACTGCAAAACAGGTTATCCTTCAAACAGTGAAACAAAATGACTTCTGGTTTCCTCCTGATGTGTTTTGGGTCCCTAGCACGTAAAAGCTGAGCTGATGGCCTGGCATGTTCTTTAACAACTATCATTATGGCCTCTCCCTGTTACCCAGTTCCTTATTGCCATTAAATATGCAGAACCTTAATCCATGACCTCTATTCTGCCACCAGCTTTGGCTGAAATGCTTCAATAGGTTTAAAAGCTGCTTCTGCACTCTTAGGCTCCTTCAAGCACATTCAAAAATCCACTTGTGCCCACAGGCAACATGATCAGATCAGCCCCGTTCTCCCAAACACAGCTCAAGTAAAATGCATTTAGAACCCAGGTTAATCCCAGCTACTGATGCAGAACTTCACTTTTTATTATCTGCCAGACACACTTTTCCTGCAAAACACCAAAGTCCAACAGAGGTAATGACCCAGGTAATGTTTAGCAGCAAGGCACTCCGTGTTACATTAAACAGCTAAGATCAGGGCAGTTGATTGCAATGACATCAAGACATTGTATGTTTAAAATCCAGGTGCTCTCCAAATGTCTTCCAAAGCTACTTGCAGTGAAAAAGTAGATCAAGAAAATTCTTAATCCTGCAACACACCATTTCCTTGCAAATCAACATTAATTATACACCAATTAATAAAGCACAAGGAAAGAGGAGTTTGTTTACATGCACACAACCAAAATATGAAGTTGCTCATACCTTGAACTAGATCTTGACTTGACATCTTCCTTAGCTGTCCTTTCACTACTGGTCTCTTCATTGCTGTCCACTTTGTTTTCACAGAGTTGTTTTCTCTTTTCCCACCTCTTCTGCTGATTTGAGATTCCCTCTGCTTCTCCTTGTGAGTCATTTTCTGCTCCTACCTGTGAACCTGAGGAATGTGCCAGGCACTTAGAGGAGATTGGCAGTTTTTGCTCTTCTGTGCCAAAGTCTCTTTCTGCTAACAAAGCAGAACTTTCAGGCTGTAATGTTTCCTGTGCAGGGACTGAATTGTCCACGTTATCTACGTGGTCCATTTCCTTAGACTTTACTAACGTGTATGAAGCATTTACAACACCTCCAGCAGAATGTTTAGTCTTTAAACCCTCAACACTGTCCTCCCTGCTGTCTTCACAGCTGCCACAACACACACAGGAATTAATTAGACAGTTTGTGGCAGCCATACTGAGTTTATGGGATTCATCCTCCTCCTCGTTTGCTAACAGATTAGCAGATCCAGGAACACAACTAATAGCTGCTTCAGGAGTTGTTACTGGGGACTCTGAGCTAGAAGGAGATTTGGGATTGAATATTACAGTGGCAGATATTTTCATCCCCCCTGTCCTGTGAGCTATCACTTCTGCCATTTCTGCATCATCAGCATAGGCATCCCAGCCATTGAGGTATAACTGTGAGTCTGGACCTTCTAAACAGCTGCAGGAATTCTGAACTGCAATGCCAGACATCTGCTTGCTGTCTTCAACATTGTTATTATTGCTTAGGTCACTTTCAGCATCTTTTAAAAGCAAAGACTCCTCTGTCTGATGGCCGTTCTCGTACAGCAAAGCATCTCTGTATTGCAGGTTCTGTTTCGAATCATGGCAAGGGTTATTCACCCAGGCAAAAGTGTCACTTACTGAATCCAACCCAGCAAGAGCTTCTCCTGCTCCATCTAAGTCATCCATAAAAAAAACTCTGTCCTCTTCATCAGTTAAACTGTCAAGATGGTGTCTTGTTGGTGAAGCTTCTGTGCTAGAGCTATTTCTTAGGCTGGGTCTGTGTGCTGGAGACTGGCAGATGCTTGGAGGGGAAAGCAGAGAAGACATTTCATCTCCAACTCTGTGTACCATCCTGTTCAGCTGTTCCAGCTCCTGTTCGTCATACTGCATGGAACAAGCCAGCTCAGCCTCTGTATTTTCAGCTTTAGCTGAGAGCTCCTTAGCAGGCAGAGTGGCCATCATGCCCGGTGCAATGACAGAGGGAACTTCCGGATCCGCTCTGACAGGAAAATCCACGTCTTGAGAGATGCAGAGGTTACGTTCCAGTGTGTGCAGCTCATCCTCGGTCAGCGTCTGAAGGAGATCCCTGGAAATGAAGCAGCACACACATCACTTGGCATTCACAAGCAAAGGAGGCACCCTTTTTATACAGGCTTCTACTGTCAGCACAGAAATCCAGAAGCTGGGGGCACAGAGTGCTTCCAGCTTTGCCACTCCAGGTGCATTTGGCACTCAGATTCAGGACACGTTACTCATGCAACTACAGGGTACCAAGTGATTTACATCCTTGCAATGAAGCCCCCAAATAAAAGCACACCCAAAACTGACTCTTTCACCCTCCCCCTCTACTTCTAGCAAAAGCCTTACCCAGAGTTTGAGACATTTTGTCATTTTAATTCACAAATTTGACTCTGATTAGCAAACCAATCTGCCATCTTTTATACTAGACCCTGAAAACTATTCTGCAAAAGAGCACAGCAGAAGTTTCACACCATTATATTGTCAGATAGAAAGAATTCATTTTAAAGAGTCATCTCACTTATGCAACACTGATGTCCTGGAAGCCTGCTGACTGAAACAGGGATTGGAAGTTGGCTCTCCTGCCTTAAAAATGTACCTCAGTTGTTAGGGACTTGAGCTTCTGCTTGATAAGAATCAAGAAAGCCTGGAAACAATCATCTAGGTTTTCTAGAGACATCCATCACCTCTGGTGTCACCAAGTGTCCTCAGTACTGCAGTTTAGGACTGCAAGCACCTAAAACCGAAGTGTTATTTGAGGTTGCTGTGTTTAGGACCAATCAGGATTGGTATCTGTCCAGAGAGGGAGACTGCACAACCTCCCTGGGCAGCCTTCTTCAAGGCTCCAGCACCCTCACAGCAACAATTTTCTCCTTAAGTTCAAATGAAACCTCCTGTGTTCTACCTTGTGTCCACTGCCCCTTGTTCTATCACTGGGCACCACTGAAGAGTCTGGCCCCATCCTCCTGCCCCCTGCCCTTTAGTTATTGATAGCACTGAGAAGATCCCCTCTCAGGCTGCTCTTCTCCTGAACAGCCCCAGGTTTCTCAGCCTCTATCTCATAGGAGAGATGCTCCACTCCTTCAGCATGCTCATGGCCCTTTTTTGGACTTTATCCAGTAGTTCCCTGATGCCTGGGTGCCCAGAGCTGCTCTGCTTCCTTTCTGAAGGCACAGAGAGCCTGATTGCCCAGACCTATCCAGACAGGTTTCACACACTGACTGTCAAGTGCTGGAAATCCAGATTTACTTTACGGTGGCTAGCTTTAGTGTCTGGAGTAATGTACTCTCTGCCATCAACACCACCTCAACACTTCAGAGCAAGTGTGTGCAGTTTTGAGGATAGGTATAACTCAGTTCAGAAACAGAGAGAAAAATCCATGACATGAGCTTGCAGTCCTTGTGTTCCTCCTTCAGGTGACTCAGGCCCACGCTGCCTTGCAGGAGTTGCTGTATGTAACTGGTTGCATTACACATGGTAGTCCACCAGCCCTCTTATTTCAGCAGAGAAAATCTTGATTTAAAATCAAATATGCTCATTTTCCCCCAAATCAAACACCAGAGATTCTGCTGTTAACAAATACAGCTTGTCCTAAAAGAGACTGGAACAATTACCTTCACTTCTCTACATGAAATCCCCTCCACTCACTGGGCCGTTTTAAACACAAGCTTCCTTGTAGAGTGACAAATCTTTGATCACCAGTTATTTTTTCTGATAGACTGTATAGTAGATGACATAGGATTTACTGCCAACATTGGCAATCTGGCATGTTTTCAAACCCCTGTGTAGATACTGAGAATAAAATTAATGTCAACCAGTATAGGGGAAGAAATGTTAAACCTCACTGCTGAAACTTTAAAACCACACATCAGGCAGCACTATTAAAGCATAAGGTTTAATTAAGCTGTATCCACTATGCATGGTTCATTTCCTTCCTGCTGAAGCATCTGTAACTTGTTGTTGGATCCAAGCAAGTGCTGTGCTTGTACAGAAGAAAATTTCTACTTCTGCTTTCATTATTCAGAAGCTGCAGGTAAAGAGCTGCTGCAATCGACCCTGACAGCAGCTGTGAGCTTCCTGCTCATAGAAGCCTTAGAACATTGAATTTAAGGAAGGGGTATGTTGAGGTTTCATCTGCTTTTAGTCTTTTTGGCATGGTATCACAGAAAGGCAATCTAGCCTTAAAAATACAACATCCATTTTTCTTCTAGTGGATATAGCCCCTGGCATAAAAACCAGGCAAGTTCTTAAGATAGACTCTGCTTGTTAGGAGCCATAGTAGAAATTTACTTTGCCTATTGCAGAACAAGTAAACATATTTTACTCTACTGACAACATCCAGGGTAGAAACATTACTTCTTCAAAGGCCTGAGGCCAGATGTCCATTTAAAGACAAATTTGGCTAACACAGGACAGGGACACAAACCCCCAAATACACTGATGTCACACTTTGTCCAAGCATCCTTTATTAACTTAGCTCCTGGGCTGGCTGGAGTTTGAAACTGTCTGTTGTCAGAGAACAGCATTGTTGTCATTGTCAGTCTGTGCTCAGACTCCAGGTAAAGCACAAACAACTCTTTATGGAGCTGCCACTCTGAGGGCACGGGAATGTAACCAGCATCGTCCTGCTCCTGCAGCATTCAGCACACTCAAGTCGCAAGTGCTGCTCCAATCATCAGAAACCAGCACTGATAACAAATAGCACTGGTGCTTCTTCGCTGCACAAGCTGCAAACTAACTCAAAGTTTAGCCAGCTTGGTAACACTAACCACTTTTCCCTCAGTCACTCTGCACACTTCAGCAGGATGCCAGTTTCACTGCCCACCACTACCCCATTCTCACACACTGAAAACAAGCACAGTGCATTTGATTTCTAGTCAGTGATGCAGAAAGGTTTCAGGGCACGTAAAATACACCACTTGAGCTGCAATCTGCCTGATTCTCCACCACCATACAGGGCCCATACAGACCCTGGCATCAACTGTAAATGGTCCAAAAAAACAAAAAAGCCCCAGGCAAGCAGTGAGCTCTGAAGGGAGTTGAATTAAGGAGTACTGCAACCCCCCCCAAGTTTGCTCACCTCAGAGACAGGCAGGGCTCTGTCACACATAACGGTGACTTGGGAAGACAAATGCCATCACTATGAACATTCTCCCCTTCCTCCTTCCCCCACCTTTATATGCTCAGCACATCATATGGTCTGGAATATCCCTTGGGTCAGCTGAGCTCAGCTGTCCCACCTGTGTCCCTCCCCAGATCTTGTGTCTACCTCCTGGTGGGTTGGTATGAGAAGCAGAAAAGCCCACAATTGTGTGAACTGCTCAGCAGCAACTCAAACACCCCTGTGTGATCAACACACTTCTCAGCACAAATTCAAAACACAGCCCCATGCCAGCTACTATGGAGAAAATTAACTCTACTCCAGCCCAAACCAACACACCCACTAAGAACACTTTGTAAACTTTGCTAGACAGCTGACATCACATTGATGTTTTTCATGTTATCTGAGCATTAAGTAGGCTTAAAAGCACAACTTTCCCCAAGGCAAGAAGCTGAAAGAGTCATTTCAGTTTTTGAAGTTTGCACTGAAAATTGCAGTTACTGAACGAACAAGCATGTCACTAACATGTTCCCAACCCAAGCATAAAGTTGAGAGTAACTGAAAATTGCATGGACTAAGCAAGAAACTGGCTTCATGGATTTTCATTCTCCATGTTGTGAAAGGTAGAGAGTAAGCAGAATCATAGAATAAGGTTGGAAAAGACCTGAGATCCTCAAGTCCAACCTGTCACCCAACACCTCATAACTACTAAACCATGGCTTCAAGTGCCAAGTCCAATCCCTTTTTGAACACCTCCAGGGACGGTGCCTCCACCACCTCCCTGGGCACCAGAAGGTACAGATGAGAGGTATATTAGCTTGTAAAGAGTCTTCTGGCTTTAGTCAGCCAGTGGAATGCTGGTGAAAATTTCTGCTAGCCTTATCTTGGGAAAACAAGGTGTTCAAATGTAAACTTCATGGACTCTCTAAGCTTCAGTATCACTGAAGGTTTCTCACCCCTTTCAAGTTTTGCTTGTCAACTCATGCTCTTCACTCAGTGTTTTCTAAACCCAGAATCACTAAAACACTCCAACCCCAAACATGTTGGATTGCCAATTTTAATGCTGAGATTTCAATGTGAATTCCATTAATGTAGCTAAAATGAAAACTGTATCACTTCAAGACAGGAATACTGGGAAATCTTTAAAGGGGACAAAAGTATGGGGTGTGGATATTCACAAAAGACTTGAGAAAGAGAGTCCTGTCTGAACCACCCTTCAAGAAATTTACGTTGTGCCTCAGGAGATGCCTCACCCCTAATGGGCAAGAGGAGATCAATCTGGATGAACTTATCTGTGTGAAAACCACTTGTGCATCAAACTATCACAATATACAGGGAAGGCAATAAACAGGTGAAAATTGGTCACAGGAAAGAAAAACTACCAAATAATCTCTAGAAAGAAAGTTTCCAGCTGGGATATAAATTTGCACTCTAAGGAAACAGCACTTAAGAGATTTCAAAAACCAGGCAGTTGACTTTTTGTTTGTGGTTTGTTTTTGTGGGGTCTTTTTTCCCCCCTCTTAAACACACAAATAAAATACCATTAAGGGTGAATACAGATAACGTGAACATAAGGATCCTTTAAAGACATCGTGTGAGGTCTCCAAAGTACCAAATCAGTCTCCAAAAGATTTCAGCTGAGAAAAAAAAAAATCACTTAGAAGCTTTGGCTTAAGTAGGAAGAGCATTCATCGCTGACAGTTACCAAGACTGAAGCACTGTGAAAAGAAATCCAATAACAGATCCCAAATGATCCATCCTGTAAAAACAGAGCCACAATATGAAGAACTGAGAGTCATTTCTATTAGATTAAAAATGACCTGAGTATTGCATCATAAGATGAGAAAATGTAATAAGCCAAGTTAAACTCAAACATCGACGCTAATTAGAAACAGGATCTCCCCAAAATAAACTGCAGCTTTACTGTGTCAGGCATCAGCCAACCACAAGGAAAATCTGAAATGTAATAAAATCATATTCAAAAAACCCCAAAACCCTTAAACTAGCAGAAAGATGAAAAGTTCAGAAAACTGCCATGAAATAAGAAAACACATTTAGTCATTTCATGGGTATGTCAGGCAGATGAGAGCAAAATGGAGTTTACGGTTAACATAGCAAGCAGGAACACTTCTCCAGGCATTTAGGAGCACTTTTTCAAGCCTCAGAAGAGAAGCAGTTACCACCACCATTTATTGCTCACCTTATTTTTCTCAGCAAAGTGTGAAAAGGTCTGAAGAGTTCAGACATATCTTCTGGTTTGTGGTCCAAGTTTAATGGTCCCTCGGAGTAGACAACAAGGCCACTGTAATTCAAACACATGCATGAACCCATGCAGAAAAGAACATTTCATTGCACAGGGAAACTACTAAATAAGGGGCCAGAAAAACAACTGGACATAAACATCAGAACTACACTCAAGTAACATAGTGCTGGTTTATTTTTGCTTTCTTCACCCAGGAATTCAAGCAACAAGAAGATTATCCCCTTCCCCCTGTCTGCTTCCTCTTAAATATGAGAGAGAAAGCAATGGAAGCACGAAGGAAGAAGATAAATGGATTTCATTGCTGGGGCTGATCCATAAAAACACCAAAACCAAAAGAACTGATTATAAATTAAGTTGAGGAAAGTCCACTGATGAGAGAGATAGCAAATGGCTTTTCCTTTCCTGTCTCAACAATTTCTAGGTAAGACAGTTGTCTTTAGAGGTCAAAAAATAGGAGTTCAGGAGTCAAATATGACCTGGTATTAACGTGCAATGAAAAATGAAACACTTCTGCTGAGTCACATCACAGATTTTGATAACACCACACTTCTAAATCAACTGAGCACTTGTAGAATTCTCCCTGGATAGAAAAACTCACAATCCTGAAAGTCCCCATTGACTTCACTGTAGACATTTCAGTTCCTCCTGACCAAATCACTACCGCCCAAAGCTGTCTGTGTGTCACAGATGAAACAAAATTCTTCACTCTATCTGCTGCAGCAAACTATAACTGTGTCAGAGTGGATTCCACTCACACCAGGCACCACTCTGCTTAACGCTGTTTAATCCCCTGCCCACTGCAAACTCAGCTACATTTCTCAGAAGCAAATGGATCACACATTCTCACACTCCAGATTCAAGGCAAGTTCTCACATTCCTGTTGTCTTTTGCTAATCAGATTATTGCTGCTATTATTTTCAGACTGACACTTACAGACAATATCCCATTTAACAGGAACAATGGGCCAGAGGGATTTCCTGAGGAGAAATGTATTAACACTCAGGATTTAAGGTTTATTTCCCTCAATTATGGTACTTATATTAGCTAACTTAAAAATGTTCACAATGGTAAAATATTAAAAACACGCTGGTTTTACTCCAGAGAAAACTGCTGTCTTATTAAAACACAAAGACTCATTAGGAGAAAACCATCTGATGAGTTCAATACTGTAAAACCTGCATCAAGCAAAAACATTTAGTTGTCTCAAATGGTCAGTACAGGGCACAAATCTACACAAGTTAAAACTTTCCTCAAGAAGAGATTTAAGCCTAACTGAGAGGTCACAAACACAATCTGGCATGACAGCTCCTTCGGAACCTAGAATCAGTAAGAAAAACCACACAATTTCTACTCAGAAGATTTCATTGTCCAAACTTGTATGCCTAGGTCAAGAATGAGTGACAAAAAATACCTGCTTTCCAAAAGTACTTACATCAGTGTGACGCTCCACAGACTGACATTCTAAGCTGTGGGATTGCTTCCTGCAGGATGACTGATCATTGAATCATTGCATCATTTTGCTTGGAAAAGACCTTTAAGATCATTGACTCCAATCAATCCCTAACTCTGCCAAGTCTGGTGCTACATCATGTCCCTAAAGACCATTCCCACACATCTTTAAACTCCTTCCAGAATGGTGACTAAACTGCTCCCCTGCAGAGCATGTTCCAGGGCTTGACAACCCTTTCAGGGAAAAAGTTTCTTCTGGTATCCAATCAACATCTCTCCTGGTACATCTTGAGATCATTTCCTCTCATCCTGTCACTTGCTACTAGGGAGAAGGCACCAACCCCCACCTGGCTCCAACCTCCTTTCAGGTAGTTGGAGAGAGCAATGATGTCTCCCCTCAGCTTCCCTTTCTCCAGACTAAACAAACCCATTTCCCTCAGATGCTCCTCACCAGACCTGTTGTCCAGACCAGGGCTTAGCTTCCCTTCTCTGGACATGTTCCAGCCCTTCTGTGTCTTTCCAGTAGTGAGGGGCCCAAATCTGAATGCAATCCTGAAGGTGTGACCTCATCAGTGCTGAGTACAGGGGGACAATCCCTTTCCTGGTCCTCTGGATCAGTGTTCCTGATCCAGGCCAACATGCTGATAGCCTTGTTGGCCACCTGGGCACACACTGGCTCATCTACAGCCAGTTGTCAACCCATACCTCCAGGTCTTTCTCTGCTGGGCAGTTTCCAGCCGCTCTGCCCCCAAGACTAGAGCATTCATAGTGTTGCTGTAGCCCAAGTGCAGGACACAGCACTTGACCTTGTTGAATCTCATACAATTGTTCTTGGCCTATTGGTCCAGTCTGTCCAGGTCCCTCTGCAGAGCCTTCCTATCCTCAAACCGATCAACACTCCCTCCAAACTTGCTGGCATCTGCAAACTTATTGAGGGTTCCTCTATTCCCTCATCCAAACAATTTTTAAAGATCTTAAAGAGAACCTGCCCCAAAACTGAGCTCTAGGGAAAACCACTTGTGACAAGCCACAAACTGGAGTCAACTCCATTCCCTACCACTCTTTGGGCCTGGCCATCCATCCAGTTTCTCACCCAACCAAGTGTCCACCCTTCCAAGCCATGAGCAGCCAAAAATTCATTGTTCCAAGTACCTGCTTCCTATATTTTGTTTTACCTTCTCTTTCTTTTTTCTCTTGATTTGCATAAAACTGGAAGTGTTTTAAACAAAACCCAAAACACAATACTCTCTTTTTTTTCCTTTAAAAAAAGAAAGAGGAAGTAGAAGCAACTTAAGTAAAAGATCCAAAGTTCTGACCAAAGGTATGAGGTAGAACAGAGCAGCTACAAAAAATTACTTACCATACAATGGCTAATCTTGGAATTGTAAACATTAAAGCTGGTTCATAGTCATCAATCATATCTTGAGTGAGGTATCCAAGCCTTAAAGCTCTAAGGGAAAAACCAAGATTATTTAGTAAGAGATCCAAATCTTCAACACCACATTTCAACAGAAAAAGAAAGATGGAAAAAAAATTGTAAAGCAAACCCTAACTGATAGTACTTGCACAACAGTTGAGTTCATCTAAAACACTTGCTGTGCTACTGACTGCTGTAGTCTCTGCTTTCAAAAATACACTAATATAAGAAAAAAGAGGGGGGAAAAAATATAAGAAGTATCTTTAAACACTTAAGGCTTCCACAGCCATCCAAAACCAAAAGAGTTTCCATGCCATTTCCCCTTTTTATTTACTATTTCACATGAAGCTTCAGCTTACACATCCATTAGCCTGGAGAAAAGGAGACTCAGGGGTGACCTTATCACTCTCTACAACTACCTGAAGGGAGGTTGTAGACAGACAGATGATGGTCTCTTCTCCCAGGCAGCCAGTACCAGAACAAGAGGACACAGTCTCAGGCTGCGCCAGGGGAGGTTTAGGTTGGATGTTAGGAAGAAGTTCTATACAGAGAGAGTGATTGCCCATTGGAATGGGCTGCCTGGGGAGGTGGTGGAGTTGCCGACATTGGAGGTTTTCAGGAGGAGACTTGCTGGGGTGCTTGGTGCCGTGGGTTAGTTGTTTAGGTGGGTTGGATTGGTTGATGTGTTGGATGTGATGATCTTGAAGGTCTCTTCCAACCTGGTTTATTCTATTCTGTTCTACTCTATTACTACACATACCAACAAGACTGCTATTGTTGGACTGTTGACTTTGGGGTGTTTTGTTTGCATGCTTGCTTGGGTTTTGTCTAGAAAACACATAGGATTAGTGCTTTTCAACTTTGTACTTGGATACTTACTAGAAAAGCAAAATACCTGACGTTTGATGATGCTTCTGACAAAGACTACAGTTAAATTATTTCTCCAAAAGCTTCAATTCAAATTAAAAATTAAATAACAATTTAAAAGAAAACACAGCCATGAACATCCAGTACTTAACTCAAATGCTTACCTCTCCACAGTTTCACAGAAAAGCACAATCACCTCCTGCTGTACATAATATTCCTTTGGAGACTTCACAGGTACCATGGCCGACACGTAACTGGAAAGGTGATCACATAATGTGCTACTATTTTTACATGCTTGGACAAATCCAGTGATAAATCAAACCAAACCTAGGACAAAAACGCTCTTACAAACCTAACCTCCCCTCTACCATAGATACCAGTCTATTTAGACAGTGCTCCCTATGAAAATTGCACAGTGTAAGAATCTGCAAGCAATGCAGCTGATTTACTTATTGCTGATTGAGGCAGTGGAACCAAGTAGTAATTCTAAAACCATAAGTACACCTCCAGCAATCACAACTCCACACTGCAGCACGGGGAGGTGGGTCCTAGAAGGATCTTTATTGTAGTATCCTGAAGACAGAATAATTCACTCTGTATTCCCTCAAGAAAAAGCTGACTGAAATGCACATTTTTATCTAGAAAGGTTTTACCTGAAATTACTTCAGTCAACTAGCAGAGACAATTTTGGAGATTTAAAAGCTGGCCTCGTTCCTATTGGGAATTAAATGCAAAAGCACTGCTTCAGAACACCAGAAACTGGTAAAAATAAGTGGGTTTCTGTTCCTGAATGATTAGTCAGTCATTTGTAGACAGCAGGTAACAGAGAAAGGGGGAAAGCTGCTTGCAAAGCCACTGCAAAGGTAGAAGCTGCATGTGGAGCTGGTACGGCAGAGGCACTGTCAAGAACCAATTACTGACTGGTGTCTGAAGTCAGAACCACACTTAAAAATACATTTTTAGCCAATGTTTTCCATGAAAATGTTTGGGGTTTCTTCAGTGTAACAGTATAGTGACATGCTTTTGGTTCAGAAGAAAAGTGCTCACCTGAGTAAAGTAATACATGAGAATACAAACACTGAGGATGGGCAAACAGGAATGGGAGACAGGACAGTCTATGGATTATTCCCAAGAAAAAGTGAAAACACTACCCAACTCCAAGACACTTGTTCTGCTGAGGGCAGGAATGGCTGTATTATGCTAGATCCATAGACAACCTTGGCCAGTAACCTGTCTGTACCTATGCCCAGCATGACAAACATCTACCCTCTGAAGCACAGTGCAAGACTTGGTCAGCATGACTGACCTCTGATGCAATAAGCAGTCACTTCTCTCCCCCCAGAAGCAGTTCATTTTTTGCTATAAACCTCCATGCCATTTTTCAGTCACAAGTTTTTACATCAGCAAGTTCCATCAGATTTCAATTTGCCATCTTAAACTCACTGGGTGCATTTTGCTTATATCTCCAAACACCCCCCAGACGGTTGGTTACCTTCTTTTTCTTTATTGTCTCTTATTTGTTGTCTCTCCTCCAACAAAGAAAACATTAAAGGAAGAGATTTATGGCTTCCTTTTGTGTCTTGGAAAACCTCTCTCAAACACCATATGCCAATATGCAAATAGAAGATTATAGTTTAGTTGAAGAGAGCAAATGTTGATTGCTAAAAAGCTATTTAATTTTCTTTGCATTATTGCTACACTGGAAGGGGTGAAAAAACATATAAAAATCGAACAATACAGCAAATTACTGAAGAATTCAAATACCATGATATAGAAATTACACACTGGCTCCAGAAACAGCAAACAGAACAAACCAGTCAGCTTCCAAAACCAAACAAGCCACACAACAGCTGCTGTAGCTGAGCCAAGGCTCACAATGCATCTCCTTCAGAGCTTTTACCTCAATTCAAATTCTGCAAAAAGGACATCAAAATGCTTCAGAGAATCTCTCATTTTTTCTGTGTAGAGGTTCAAATCCCTCAAGGCCTGGTCACGAATGATATTTCTAACCTCCTCCAGGCTTCGGGTCAGATCCTTGGCCAATGGCCTCATCGCCATACTCTCAATTTCACGATTCATAATGATTGAACCAGCAGCCAAACACTGTGAAAAGACAGGAAGAGAGGAGAAATTATTCATGCCCAGAAAGTTGCTTCTATATCTAAAAAAGCAAACAATGTGGTATTTAATATGTGGAACAAGGGCAGTACTTAGCACCCCAGTTCATTGCCAATTAAACAAGTCAAGGACTTGAGATTGATGCTCCTTCATATAAAGGGTTAGGGAGCTCGGTCTGGAAGACATGAGAATAAGGGAAGGTTGAAGTGCAAGAACCACAGAGTGGACAGAAGTGGTTCAAAAGCTCTTCTCCCACTAGTTAGGCAGTAATACTGCCAGTATATATACACTGTGTACACAAGGATTGTTTGCATAAAAGGGATTTGACTCCAGCTAAAGGACCATTATTAAAATAATATAATCAAGAATATTAACCAGATGCTGATTCACAGAACAGATTTTAAGAGATGGTCATAATGACAGCATATAATTACATGAAATTAACCCAACCTCCTTTTAGCCCAACCAATACCAAAACCAGAGCTAAAGAATCCCCTTCCACAGAGCATCCAGATTTAAGTCCTCGAGGAACTTTACTTTGCTCTGTACTTCTACCTACCATTCTCAGGAAAAAAACCTCAAGACAAACTTTAAACTTCTGGGCTTATGCCACCAAAAAATTGGCCATTAACCCTAAATAATAGGAAGATGAGAGACTTACTTCTGCTCCAAACCAAAGCTGTCCTGCGAGGTTGTCATGACGGATTTCCTCTGGAAACTTGACACAGAAGTCTCGGTTGGCCCGTTCATGTGGAATGCATTCATCCATGATTTGATTGATGATGTTCAAAACATTATCCTGAAGCAAAGTATAGGGCAGCATAAATACAGAAATCCACATTTTCTTTCTTACTTTTAATAGAATTTAATAACAAGACAACAACTAATTAAGATAGAACACCTTTTAACTTGTAAAGTCATGATACACAGAACAAAGAGGAAAATATTGCATAGAGTTGCAAACTTCACCTCTACTCTTCCTAGAGACTCTTTCCCAGTTTTCACTGCATTTTGACTACTTCAGTGGGATTTCTGATGAGGTGTCATGTAAAAAGAATTCGTTGCCTCCAGCTATCTGCAAAGTATCAGTAACTAAACGAGAAGTACAACAAATGACACTTCTCCCACTTCCTTTCACAAACCCAATTACCTGCACTTCATTCTTCCCCAAAAGAGCACCCAGGAGACACTAGAAATTGAGCTCTATTGGGACCATTGAGGTTGAATAGAATTAAACTCCTCTTGGGAATCTAAAGCAGGTTTCCACACTTGAGTTCCCAGTGGACAGGCACACCTGCCTGTCGCCTCACCCCTGGCCGTCCAGGAGTATAAGGGCACACTGCACAAACGAGAGTGTAAACTGCTCAGATCCATGTCTGCACCAGGACATAGATCAAAGACCTCTAACTAGTTCCTTGATATGTAGTAAATAATCTGTATTCATTTATTTAAAAGATAATTTCCACATATCCCTGCTGGGAGCTACACAGAATTTATTAACATAATAAAGGTAGACTCAGAACAAGGAAAAGGCTGAGTGCTTTCACTGAAGCTGTTTTGTCTGCCTCATGCTTCTCCCACTGTTTACCCAGTTCGTGTTCTATTTAAAATATTTTTTTCAAACAAATAAACCCAAATCTCTCTGCATAGAATTGTTTAACAGACAAAATTGCTCTAAGTCTACACATGAGTGTCTTATTTTCCTCTGCATTTAGAAAACAATAGAAGACAGGAATGCTGAAGAAACTGGCCCCTCCAGTATGTTCCCCACTGAGAAAGACAAAACCAACTTTAGGTACAAAAAAAAAACCAACCCAAGGCTTCACAATTTCTGTAATTTAGGCTGTAACTGCTGTTGCCACAAAACAATCTTATCACCCGTTTTACAATCATGGCTGACTTCATCCAAAAGAAAAACATAATTAATTAACTACTGGCAATGTTTACTACAGATTGGTATCAGGTACTGTAAGTGTTAACAGTTCAAAACATTTTTACACCAATGTATTCTTTGCAAGTCTGACAGGAGGGGACATTTCAGTTGTTGAAAACAACCAACCAACCTCCAGTGCATTTAAAACACAATGGCACAGAGAAGGGCCACAAAGATGGTCCAAGGGCTGGAACACCTTTGGACAGGCTAAGGGAGGTTGTTTCAGCCTAGAGAAGAGAACGTTCTGAGGAGACCTCAGAGCTGCCATCCAATACCTGAAAGGATCCTCCAAGAAGGCTGCAGAGGGACTTTTCATAAGGGTGTCTAGAGACAGGAAAAGGGGGAATGGTTTGAAGCTGAGGGAGAGCAGGGTTAGACTGGATCTTAAGAAGTAGTCCTTCAGTATGAGGGTGGAGGGACTCTGGAATAGGCTGCCCAGGGAGGTTGTGGCTGCCTTCTCCCTGGGGGTGTTCAAAGCCACACTGGATGATGCCTTGAGCAGCTGAGTCTAGTTGACAGGTGCCCCTGACCATGGCAGGGAGGTTAAAGCAGATGATCTCTGAGATGCCTTCCAACTTAAGCTATTCTATGATTAATACTCAACCATCTTCTCTAGCAACAGTTCTGAAAGCCAAATGCTCCTCCATGGCATCACTACACAGACAGTGAGCAGCAGGTATGAGAACAGACGAGAGAACAAAGCCAGATTCACTGACATACTTGGTTTTAGAGATGCACCCCTCACTCTGCTGGCATACCACAGTGCCAGGATCAGTGGGGGACCTGGATCCCTAGGAATACAAAGAGATGCCCCTTGTAGAAACTAAGAGAACAACCAAGCTCACAGTATTCCCCAGAGTAACTTACGTGCAATTTAGAATGAAGCTTTAGAGTGACACAAAGCAAACTAATAGCACGTTTCGTATTTTCCTTCTTTCCATTTCTTAATTCCTGGTATTGTGTATGCTTCTCATCTTCAGTTAACTGAAATATTTTGAAATCTACTCCCCCAAAGGACGGGTCCCAACTGCCCCCAAAGGACTGAGCATCTTTGTCTGCCCACTCCAGTGGTGATACTGGAAGGTCAATGAAAAAGCAGTTGATGGAACTTATCCATTTAGCAGACATTGGAAGTTTTCCACAGGTGAATTGTTTTTGCTGTTTCCAGGTATGCAATTTCCCAAGTGTTCTCACTTTTACAGGATTTATTTTATCCTGCTACAGAACAAAGCTCATTATCCATCACTTCCCTTCCAATGACACCCAGAGCAGAGTAGCCTAAAGAGGAAATCTGGAATACTTGCTCCTGTAATGATTTAAAATCTCAACTGCATTGGAACTGGAAGGATGCCAACCAATTTAGACAGGCTGTCCAATGCATTGTAAGCAAATTAGTCTTCTCCTTAAAAGAGCTTCAAGAAACATTCAATTTAGTTAATTACAGCATTCTGCTTTGTAAGCTAAGAAGGGATGAGTTGGGGTACATGGTCGCATTGAGGTTTTGCTCTAATTTAAGCAACGGAAATCAATTGGTTGGAATTGAAGTAGTAAATCTTTCACTTGATCCATCTTTCCACATAAAAGCCTCTAGATTTCAATGTATCCTTTGGTGGCTTTATCTGTTATCTTTTGGCTCATTTGCATACCAGGATGATCCCCGTTTTGTTTCAGGGGCTCTGTTTAGTGCTCTCCAGCAGCACAAAGGCAGCCGCTGCTGAGATGCTGCTGTGGGATTTACTCCAAGTTCCTCATTTCCTGGAAAACAGAGCTCAGTGCTTCACGTAACAGAGAGCACTTAAATGTTAGCTTGACAGGCAAGATAATGAGTGGTAGTGAGACAATGTGTGTAGTTAGCCACAGTAAAGGACAAAGAGTTGGGTTATTTTGGGCCCAACAATGATTGGCCACATACTCAATAATCAGAGCATAAAGCCAACAGCAACTGTGGCATCAGCTTCCAAAAGAGGTACAAAAAGAAAAGCCAGTAACTTCATCTTATTTATGCTTTGCAACATGTTTAGATCAACAAAAGGCAGACTTATCTACCCTTTTGTACATATACTTGATAAACATCTGTGCTGTTCGTCCATGCTACTAAGTTCAATCATGACCTTCCTGAGGTCTTTTGCAAGATTTCTTCAGAGGAAGAAATTCTCTGATGTTCAGTGCCTCTTTAGTGGCCATCTTTTGAATTATCAGCAAAGTCTATCCAAGGTAATGGCCTGTGAGAATATCACCATAGACTTAAGAGATGGCATTTCAGCCTCTTGGTTTAAATACACCCTTCACAAATTCTGTTTTCCTGGCTTGATGTTACTTCAGCATTGCATTCACGACAAATGTGCAGCTCATGACCACAAACCCCAACTGAAAGGAAGATATTCTTGTAATTAAAGTAGCCAGCTAATAAGGTTTCTATGAGTTACTCTGATGAAGAGAAGAAACTAATCAATAAGATGAGGTACTCTAAGTAACAGGATTTCAAAGGACACCCAAAAGTCCTGGCAGGGTCTCCACAGATGATCGTTTCAGCCATCAGAGATCTAAGTCTCTCTCCACACAAGTTCCACCTCTGCCTTCAGGCCACAGAGAGAGAGACTGCCCATTGGAATGGGCTGCCCGAGGAGGTGGTGGAGTCACCATCACTGGAGGTGTTCAGGAGGAGACTTGATAGGGTGCTTGGTTGCATGGTTTAGTTGATTAGGTGGTGTTGGATGACAGGTTGGACACGATGATCTTGACGGTCTCTTCCAACCTGGTTTTATTTTATTCATCCTGCAAGATTCCTTTTTGCCCTCTCTTTTGCCTCATCAGCTATTTGCCTGCCTAACTCAAGATGCTTCGCTTCCTAAAAGTAACTTAGGATTTTCCTACACATGAACTTTGGGCAGTAACTCCTAGTTTAACCTAGCCCATTATACATCAGCACCAAAATTCATCACAAACTTAGGCAACTTGGATCTCCATCAATTTCAATGCTGTGTTATTGCCCCAGCCCAGCAATGGTTACTGCATTTTGTGTTGAACTGTGATGTCAAAGCTCCTCTTCCTGAACTGCCTTTGCTGGTGCACCCTCACAAGAGCCCCAAACACTCCAAACATCAGACTTAGTAATGGAAATGTGGATCTTACCCCCTACTTCCATTGAAAATATACTATGCATACATGGAATAATTACACCTCTCCAAGTGGGGTGATCCAAGCGGTGAACAGTGGCACACCAATTCTCTAAGAGAGGTCACAGAGATTTGAGAACAGCTTCCAATAAACATGGTTCTTCCAACAGAGATACTGCATTTAAGTATTGCCTAAAATGACATCTTTTACTAAGCCAGTGTGAGCTCTTTTGACAAATGACATTTCAATTCAACTTACATCTGTTCTGAGCATCTCTGCTAACACGAAGGCCTAATCATGGAATTAATTTCCCTCTTTTCTTACTACCCACCCAAATATAGCTCCCAGTAAATACAAGAGGAATCCCTATTTACAGAAGGGCTATTAATAACTAAGATCAACTTGAGAGACTGAAGTACAGCATCATCATAGAGCATTATCCTCTCTACAGGAAAAAAAAAGGTCTTTTCAGATCTCTAAGTGTTCCTGGTGCTACCATCAGAAATAAATCTGCTTTACTCCGCCACACTGAAAATCCATTAACTATTATTAGACTGAAATGAAGTACATCCAAACTTGTACAGGGCTATTGAGTCAAGCCTCCCTTTATCAGTAAAAAAATAACTTCAGAACTTTGTCCACAGTGAAACAAAATATTGTGAGATAAATAGCATAGGTACAGGCAGACTCTTAGAGCAATACACACACACTTAAGCCTTTTTTCAAAATGCCTCTAAAATGTTTGTCTTCTCACCTAAGACATTTGGAAACAATCCAGTAAGCAACCTGGTGCACTACCTTTTCATAGTTTCATAGCAACAGAAGAGTAAGAGATATTTGCTTTGAACACAGGTATCTGTTGCAATAAACACAACATGGGCTTTCTCCTCCACAAGTCCCAGGCAACTGCCTTCCTGCCGTGGCACAGCGATCCCCAAACTGCCCTAAAATGCACTGCAAGATTCCACAAGCAAAAAAAACAAATTCAGCCTGGTACCACCTTCTTTGTAACAGCTCCAAAGTTGCACCACAGCTGAGGCCAGGGGCAGAAGGCAGGCAACATAATCCTGACTTGCTGCCACCTTTGCTTTGCCTTCCTCTGCTGCTGAGCAAAAGCATCCCGCATCCTCAACACTCAGTGCTGGACTGGCAAGGAGCCAGCTTTCCTCTCCATGGTTCTCTGCTGCAAATTAATTCCCTGACCTGCAGTGCACAGCATTTCCAATCCACTCTGCTCACAGCCTTAGATAACAGGCAGTTCCTCCAAATGACCTATTTGATCCATACAAGCAAGTGGAAACTCATGTTAACGTGGGGAACTACAAATGAAGGCTGCAGCAGTACACAATGTTCCCATCTTGTTTTCAAAGAAAAGAAAACATCTTACAATATTAATCACTCTCTACATTAAGATCAAATATGAACCTAAAACTCAGAAAGGAAATAAAATTCTTGGTAGCCGATTGAGTTTTACTGATGGCCCCACTCACAGCCAAGTGGTTTTATGTTTTCCCAGCCATCGTGCTGACCATTCTACAGTGAAAAATAATACCAGGGACCAAAAGTCTTCCAACAATGATGAAGTTAAGACAAGATTTTAAAAGACAATTATTTCATTTACTAATTGGAAATGTTTATGGCTGGCCATTTGTTCTCTGTTTAGCTATATCATTCCACTGATTGCCTGGCATGTCTCAGGGTGGGGGGGAGGTAAACTTAAAATCTGCATTCATAGGCTGAGTCCAACAGAAGAAAATCAACTCTTGAGATACTTACAGGCTGCTTAGTGTATTTAGCACATGCACAACTATCATCAAGTTCCTTTTCTCCATTCACATCTGAAGTGATGGGCTGAGGTCAGCAGTATGAGGTTCAACATGGCCAAGTGCTGCACTTGACTCACAACTCCATGAATGCGCCAAGCTTGGGGCAGAGTGGCTGGAAATTGCCTAGTAGTGTTGGTCAGCAACTGATGAAAGATGAGCCAATGTATGCCCAGTTGGCCAAGAAGGCTACCAGCATCCTGACCTGGATCAGGAATGGTGTGACCAGCAGGATCAGGGAAGAGATTGTCCCATTGCGCTCAGCACTGAAGAGGAGGAGGCTGAGGGGAAACCTTGCTCTCCACAACTCCCTGAAAGGAGGTTGGAGTAAGTAACAAGACAAAGAAAGACCAGGGGAGATTTGGGTTGAACATTAGGAAAACTTTCTTCACTGCAAGGGTTGTCAAGCCCTTGAACAGGCTGCCCAGAGCAGTGGGGGAGACGCTATCCCTGGAGAGATTTAAAAGCCCTGGAGATGCGGTGCTGAGGGGCATGGTTTAGTGATGACCTGGCAGTGCTGAGTTAATGGTACAACTTGATATTCTTAAAGGTCTCTTCCTATCAAAACAATTCTGTGGTCCTATGACAAGTACAGTAAAAACATAGGAAAAGGTTGACAAGCCTGTGTGTTTTCAAAAGAAACATTAGAAGCTTTCCCTCACACATACCCAAGCAGCAAACAAGTACTAGACATCAACTGTTTGAAGATGTCAGGTAGCACAGAGAAGGCATCTGTTGGAGCAATGAAATTCACACAAGTCATCATTACTGGGAGTAATGAAATGACAAATGTTGTAATCAATTATAAAACAAGTGAACTGGAGATTAAACTCCATAGGGGGAAAAAAGAAGACGACAACTTACAATCTCTATTATCACAGACAAACAGTTCAGCAGAAATGTGCATTGTCAGGATTAATCTTAAAGCCCAGACATCACTTAAAAAATGCTTTTCCTCTCAGTTTCACCCTCTTTGCTACACTGGCACTGTCACCACTTCAATTAAATTGGAAGAGATTGTATAAAAGAGAATAAGTTTCTTAGAAGAAGGCTGGGCTCACTTTCACATCAGTCAGCTGCCCCTCTGGCCTGAATTTCTGGCTTTCCTACATCTGCATTAGATCTCAAAAAGAAATCTTACAGGAGTTTCTCTAGAGCCCACCAGCTCTGGCATCTTACAGAAACAGCCTCACAAACATGCACAATTCAGGACATGAGCATGATCCTCCCCCCACCACCAAGCAATGAGTAATGCCCAAGTGTTCCAATGCAATGGAACAGGCTTTTGGTTCCTACTTCTTCCCTCAACTTAAAACCCAATACCTTTGTCTACAACAGTTTCTAAACTTCAGGAACATGAAAGCTTCATCCAGTCAGTTTCTCCCCACAGTCTCAATAATTACCCTGCTGTCTCCATCAGCTGACCTCAACCAGCAGAACTAATACAAGAGTTGCAAATCAAACAGGATGGAATGACTCGGCCATCACTTCAGCTAAAAGTACTCCTGGCTTGGTCCACATCGTTTAACCTTTAAATCAATTAACAAAGGAACATCAAAGAACAGATTCCAGCCAACTTCTAACAAATCATTAGGTGTCAGAATCCAGCAGGGTGTTTCTCTTACAGCTTTAGTCTAACTCTAAGGGTATCTGTTTTGGCTTAATTCTACAAGAAAAATGTTCTTTTATGGACAGATGCAATCAAAACATGAAAACTTTGCACCTCTGAACCACCTCCTTGTTCACAGTGGTTATGAGGCATGCTCCCAGTTTGCTCTTGTCAAGAACATTAATGAATACAATCTGTATTTCTCAGGTAAGCCCCTGCCAATCCACTATGACATGGCATTGTCCTAGGAGCTATTCAACAGCACTTCATAGATCTGTTCTTCATCAAGGGATGCTAATTAATGTGACTTGGCTCTCAGCACAGATAAAATTCAGATAAAGAACTGAAGAAAAAGGTGTATTTTTCCCCCTAGAAAACCCTTATTCTCATAAACTTAAACTTACCAGATAGTAGGAGTCCTTCAGCTGAGTTTTTTTACATCTGAAATCAAAAGCCACTTTACATCAAAGACTGACAAAAGGCCCAAGGCCATTCTGCAGTGCAAGCATTAGGCAGCAAGGCCAGCTTCAGAAACCAGTCACTTATCTCACCTTCTCCAGGCTGCCACAACAGCACTCTCAGCTTACTTGCACAGGGCATATGTGAATGGTTTCAGGGCACTGATCCACGGTGACCTGGGTCATTCTGCTGCTGAAGTTAGTAGAACAACTCTGCAAATAGGTGCATCAATACAGCTGAAGATGTGAGTTCCCAGAGGTCTCAAGCTGACCATAGCTTATTTGAACTGGTTGTGGACAAGGATCATAGAATCACTTAGGCTGGAAAATACCTTTAAGATTGCATCCAACCATTAACCTAACTCTAACCAAGTCTGCTGCTAAACAATGACCCTAAGCATTATGCCTATACATCTTTTAAATCCCTCCTGGGATAGTGACTCAACTACTTCCCTGGAGAGCCTGTTCCAGGTCTTAACAGCCCTTCCAGTAAAGAAATTTTTCCTAATGAAACCTAAACCTCCCCTGGTACAACTGGATCCTTTCAGGGAGTTGTAGAGAACAAGATGATCTCCTTTCAGCCTCCTCTTCTCCAGGCTGGACAACCCCAGTTCCCTTACCTGCTCCTTACCAGAAGCTGCTCTCCAGACCCTTTACCAGCTTCACAGCCCACATCTGGACCTGCTCTTGTAGTGAGGAGCCCAACACTGAACCAAGCATTCCAGATGTGGCTTCACCAGTGCTGAGCACAACACAGCAACCTTGACAACTGAAAATGTATTCTCTGGGCAAAACTAAGGGCACAGATTTTGTACATACATACTTGAAATTAAGCCATGACCCATATAAAAAGCTTGCTCTGCAGGGGGAAGAACTGTGTACCTGGGGTAATCCTGCTGCTGTTCATCTCAACACTGCTCTTGAAAGTGTTGGGAAAAATAACACTGCTCTGGAAAAATTTGGCATCCAGCAGGAGGGAGAAGATGACATAAGCAAAAGGTAAGCATTCTTAAATTGACACAGCACACTTGCTGTATAATTAATTTCACACAAGCACTTCCCAAAGCCCTTAAAATGAGAAGTTGTGTGCAAGCTGTGCTAAAGCATGCACTCGTGAAGCCTACCATCCAACGCCTGCTCTCCAACATCAAACTGCTTATCACAAGCTGTTTTCATATCCACCATTTCAACACTCTTTGAAGCAAGACTAACTTGCTAATCTTCTGAAAATGATTAATTTTTTCAACTGACTGTCTTAAAGCCTTCATTTCTTCCACCAAGAATGTCGTGTTGCAAAGAGCCAATACAAAGCCTTTCCAAAGAAGAAAAGTTTGAGGTGGTCACTGGATCTTTACACCCCTAAAGGAACTTGGGAGTCATGACTGAACTATTAAAGCTATCCTAATGGATAACAGCTTATCTTCCTCCTACCACCTTGAACTCAAGACATGCAATTAGTAGTTAAATTCTACACTAACAATCACAACAGGGCAGTCTGACATTTATAACAAAAGATTTTGTAATCCTTGCTTCTAATATAGAATAGAATTAACCAGGATGGAAAACACCTTTGAAATCATCAAGTCCAACCTATCACCCAACACCATCTAATCAACTAAACCATGGCACCAAGCACCCCATCCAGTCTCTTCCTAAACACCTCCAGGGATGGTGACTCCACCACCTCCCTGGGCAGCACATTCCAATGGCCAATCTGTCTTTCTGGGAAGAACAACTTCTTAACATCTAGCCTAAACCTCCCCTGGTGCAATTTGAGACTGTGTCCTCTTGTTCTGGTGCTGGTTGCCTGGGAGAAGAGACCAACCCCCACCTGGCTACAACCTCCCTTCAGGCATATGTAGAAGTACTTGTTGCACTCCAGGCATAACATGGAGATCAGCATCTAAAGGCTTTTGTTTAATAAAAACTTATTTATGACAACCTGACACCTGAGAAAACCAAGTTGCTCAAGATTCCACAAAATATTCTTCATAATAATCCATTATTCATATCTGAATTAGATGTACACACAGTTCTAGCATTGCTGTTATATCCCTTGAAAATAGATGAAATAATTTACCACTTATGAATTATTTCATATAGAAAAAGCCAGCTTTTATTTTAACTTCCAAGTATGTTAAGGTCACAAGGAAAATTAAATTCCACTGCTAAAAATTGTCTTAAAAAGACAACCATAATTTGTCTTCTTGTCTGTCTTATCATCCTTCTCCAGCATTAAAGAAAAATGAAAGGGTTTTTTCTTAGGAGATTAAGTGAAGAAGCTTCTAACAGTAGAAAACACTTAATCCCCAAGCACAGAAACTTCACCAAATAACTAATTTGCTCCTCTTGTTAATCTTGCTAACATGGTCCTACCACGTGCATATGGAAGAAAGAAGGCAAACTGCAGCATGTTTAAGTCATGAGAATACATAAACAATTCAGTGGATGATAGCAGAATTTATCCTCCTTCACAACTCAAGTTTAAAAGAAGAAATCCAGCTGAACTGGCAGCAATACTCTGATGGCACTGCTGAAGAATGTGGAAGAACTATAGAGCCCCTGATTGTCACACATGTCACATTACATTAATTCCTACAGAACTGGATCTAGTATAGTCCCATACTTCACAAATGCTGAGGAAAGTCATTTTTAACATGACCTGGCTCCACTGTCCTCATTTAGCCTTCCAGTGCTCTAGGAGTGACACCAGCATGTCTCAGGTTTGCAATGCCAACGTTCAATCAAGATATCAACAAGTCATGTTTTCATGTTGATCTAGGGCTGATAATCGTGCATTAAGAAATGAAGCATCATCTTATATTACAAAGAGGAAGTTAGAACACTTTGTAATCAAAGAAATTAGAAGCATTCTGTAGTCAGGTTCTCTTTCACAAGGAAAATACTGCAGTTTCTGATTTGAACAAAACTTGTGACATCTGGACCTCAAAAAGAAGAGAACACTAATTGAACTACAGATAAAACACTGTTCTTTCTCTCCTCTCCTCACCTTGTGTTTTCAACGGATGATTAAGACTCAGTGGTTTCCCATGCAACAACTGTGGTCATTGTGAGCAGATGATGAAGTATAACCCAAAGTCAGTCAGTTTTTCTGGAGTACCAAGTACCAAAGCATACCACAAAAGTAGTTTCTACCTCTAAAAGTTTGAATTTTAAGATTGAAAAAATCTGGTTAGAACCCAATAAATTGTGACAGCCAAATTAATTTTTTCTCAAGTCCTTTTCAATTTCTTAATTGCTTTTCCTAGTAAGAGCCACAAATGAGTCACAAAACCACCCAAGTTAGAGAGATAGATCTCGTTGAGTTGGGTTTTGCAGTTTCTGCTTCTTCATCCCCCAAGTCTCACTCAAAGTACAACCAGAACCTCAGCAAATAGACTATTTCTTTTTGGTGAACTATACAACAGGAACTTAGAGACAAAGTCATGCTTTGGAAATAATTTATAGATAAACCCCCTCTTTTACTTGGTTCCTCAGCAGTTCCTCTTATCTTCCAGACTATTTGCATGAAGTAGATAATATCCTTTCCAGAAAAGCCAGCAGCTGTCTCCACATTATTCACTTACTAATGAAAAGCTACCACATTCAGGAGGTACAAAAGCTGTATAGCTACAGGAGACATGGCTGCTGCATTATATTGCCTGAAAGACTGAAATGTTTCTCATTTTACTAAGCTCTGTATGCTTATTGCATGTAAAAGAAATAAAGTCCTTAATGTATGTTCTTATTTAAGGGAAAGCATCAACAGTTTTGAATGAGATGTAGAAGATTTAATTCATGGATGGCATTTACAAAACCATACCCTGCAAACTAAGGAAAGGCACACACCTATCTAACAAAGGGTTATTTTAAAGGGTTTGGACAATAGAAGTTAATTAATACAATAAATAATCATGTGATACATTTAATGGACACAAACCCACCCACAAAACCATGAAGGTGCCACTTTGATTACCTGACAAGAGCGAAATTGGTTGACTAGCAGCGTGCATCTCTGGGGGTCTTTCCTTCCATCCAAACTGTCCAGTTCGGCTGCTACTTGATTTAGTTCCTCATCAGCATAATAGAACTGGGCAAGGAGCTGTGGGTCTGTTCTCTGGATTGAAGACAAGAGATACACACAATCTTACGTTGGCAAATAAAACCCCACTTTGCAATATAACAGGCAGATGAGTGTGGCAGCATGGAAAAGAATGCTCTTGACATACTTCAACAGACTCAATTTTTTTTCCACCTTTAAGTAAAAAAAACAACCCTCTGATAAACTCAGGACATTACTCAGCTATCATCATCTTCAAACCCACCCCGGCATTCTCACTACTCGTGGCAAAATTATTTGGTGGAGCAAACAACTGGATCACAAGTTTTGTTTAATGAACAGAAGCACATTTCAGTCTTAAACAAACCCAGACAGTAGTTTTCCAAATGACAACAAACAACCTTCCCCCCCAAAATTAGGTGTTCAAGCAGCATGTGGACCTGGTGCTTAGGGACATGGTTTGGAGTTGACTCTTCAGTGCTGGGTCAAAGGTTGGACTGGATGACCTCAAAGGTCTCTTCCACCCAGATATATTCTGTGAAATCTATCAAGCAGTGTGGTCATTTCTCAAGCACTGTGGACCCCCTACCACATGATGCACAGCGCTGTGTGGTCAGAATCCTCACCTTGAGGATCACAAAGGTCAAGTCACAGAAGGGAAAGACTCCGAATCTATCAAATTGATTACTGGGACCAAAAAGATGCAAAGATTTCACAGAGCAAGCAATAAGACTAAATGAGGCATTACAGAGAGAAAACCACAGCAAAAGTCTTCCAAGTGGTGAAGAACAGAATTATCACAATGGATTTTTTCCCCCCCCACATAAACACAAACCAGCAACTATAATAGAAAGAAGGGGGGGGGGGGGAAAGGAATGCATCATCAAAAACGTTGAGAAGCAAGTTTAAACCATGAAGGGATTTGTTGTGTTGGGGGTTTTGGTTTGTGGTTCTGTTTGGTCAGGGTTTGGGGGGTTGTAATGTAACAGATCAGTGTGAGATTCGTATCAGAAGATAAGAATTTCAACTGTTAGAAGAGAAAGGAGACACAAGGGGGAGGAGGGAGGAAACAGCTTTTTGCAGGTGCCAGCAACTTGGTAAAAGATTCATGGGCTCAGTCAGGTGCAACTTCCTTTTATTCTTAAGAAGGACACAGTGTAACAGCCAAGATAGGCAGGAGATGTGTACAAACCAAAAATAGTTGGGTTTAATCAAAGCATAAGAAACATTAAGACTGTACAAACTGCAGGCTGGGAATGAGTTGTTACCAGATGAAAGAAAAAAACTCCTGACACAACAGAAAACAAATAGCTGCAAAGTATCTGAAAATGATTCCCAATGCAATGAAGAGTGAAACACAAAAGATCCTTTTACAAGGACCAGGTTATGTATAGAACCAGTAAAAATGAGAACTTAGTTGCATGGATCTAACTTAGAGAAGTTGAAATATTGAGGAGGAGAAAAATAGATAGGAAAGAACTTCCAAATAAAGGAAACTATTGGGTAAAAAGAAAACATTTATATGAGCTAGCAAAAATAATTCAAGACTAGCAAATAATAGAAACTACCAAATAGCAACACATTTTAAATGACAACTAACGAAGTACAAGGTAACTACATCAGAACAAAACATGTACCAGCAGAAAGAGGAATAACAGCAAAGAAACAAGTCAACAGCAAACCAGATGATGATCATCACTTGAGAAGACATCACCAAATGCAAGAAATGGCACAGGACATACAATTCCTCATTGTACCTGCAGTGGTTTATGTTGTGAACCGTCATATTTTCTGTAACAAAATAATTACAGCAGTGGAAAAGAATAAAACAAAGCTCTTAAGGGACAGGCATAGAGATGCGGTGGGATCAGAAACGCTGCCATCACCAAACAACAGGTTTAAGCCACTAATAGAGGTGATCACGGTTGGGCTCTATCTTAGAAATCCTTTCCAGCCTAAACAATTCTATGATAAAGGTGCTTTGGAGAGGTGAACCCCATCCTTCACACACCCAGTCCAGAAGACTGAGCTGTCTGTAATCACACAGAAAGATTAATAGCAACCTTCCCCCAGCAGCAACACAGGTTCTCAAGTGGTGAGAGCACAACAAATGCCAACAAGAGAGACATTGCTTTTGCTTCCTATTAAAAAAAGTTCAACAGAAGGCACACCACATTGTTAAACTCCCTATTTTAATCCACACAAGACACATCCTGCAGAAGAATTCTTTCAGGCTTCCACAGCACAACAGCATTAAAACCGGCACAGCATTTTACTCCCTGAAAGGGAACAACGTAGCGTGCACAGCTTTTGAAGAGAGCAGTGTACACCCTGCACACTTGACAGGATCAAGGAGTTAACTGCTGCATGTATTTTGTTGCCCTAAGACTTAAGGAGAAAGATTTAGTCTTATAAGTGATGCTAAATATACCCTCAGTTTTCTGTACTGAATTGGCTCTCAGTCAGCAATTTAATGACACAGCCACGATTCTCCCTGAAAACAGAGGCGCACGCTCCCGTTCCTACAGCTTTTATTTGCGTGTGAATAGAGCGAGTCCAAGGCTACCTTCAACACTGCTGTGAGCTGCCACACTGCCCAGCACCTTCCTGCATCACCACCCCATTTCTGAGGCAAGTCAGAAATTAATAGAATAGAATAGAATAGAATTAACCAGGTTGGAAGAGACCTTCAAGATCATCATGTCCAACCTATCATCCAACACATCTTTCCAGGCAGTTGCAATGTAAGTAATGAAGGTTAGGGGTTCTTTTTCTTCTCTAAAAAAGCACTTTCTACAAAACCAGAGAGCATTTCCAGGAACAAGCTTCTTCCTCTTAATTCTCTCACTGTTGTCTTTAATAAAAGTCTCAGTGTAAGATGTCAAGCATTTACAGTCTTGAATAATGCCCTCAGTCTAGCCTCAATATAAAGCTGCCTAGGGAGAAGGATAAAGCTCATGATAAATGGTCAAGGAAACAAACAAAAATCAAAGTAATCATAGTTATCTAGAGAGCCTACAACTGAACTAGGAGATTCAATTTTGTTTAGTTCTACATTTCTGTATTCATTAAGTAAGGCTCAGTAAAGCATCTGTCAACATCTTCCCTACCCAATTATTTTTATTCCAACTTTACATTTTCCTTCAGTATTTATCTACATTCATTAAAACTTTCTAGACAAAGCTGTTAGCCAAAGACACAGAAGTTTGTGTGAAGCAGCAAAGCAGGCTGCCCAGAAAAGGTTGTGGAGTCTCCTCTGGAGAGATTCCAGACCCATGTGGATGGGATCCCAGGCAACCTGCTCTGCGTGACCCCTCAAGAGAAGGGTTGGACTAGATGATCCCCAGAGGTCCCTTCCAACCCCCACCACGCTGGGATGCTGTGAACTGTGGCAAAGCTTGATTGCTGATTTATAAGCATCTAAATTGCACTGCAGAAGCAAAATAAGGCAATTTATTAAGACTGGTCTCAAGCACAACAAGTAAGGCTGAGATACTTAGCTCCCATGTGGCTGATCTTTTAAATTGGGCGAACAAAAGTTTTAATTGAGTTCCCTCTAGTGTGCTATGTTTGGTGGGGATTAGTAGCGTGTTCTTTGATTCATTGTGTCAATCATATGTGGTCACAGGCAAGACAAACCTGCATGAACCTCTAAATCCCTTAGCAGGGGGTCATTGAAAGCAAGTAACTACAGCTTTCCAAACTCAATTTGTTCCAATTGGTAGCAGAAGCTAAGAAATAGGAGCATGCTCAATGCCGATTTTCACTTTGTTTATGCAAAACACTTAAAATAGTTCCATCCACATTACTTAGAATTATTTATTATTCCAGGCTCCCAAGTGTTAAAGCAGGTCCAGAGGTGACCAGAAAGATGATGAGAGAGCTGAAGCAGCTCTGCTATGGAAACCGGCTGAGAGAATTGGGGTTGGCTCAGCCTGGAGAAGGGAAAACGCCAGGGAGACCGTAGAGCAGCCTCACGGGATTTGAAGGATGCTACAGGAGAGTTGGAGAGGGACTTTTGACAAGGACATGTAGTGACAGGATGAGGGCTAATGGCTTCAATCTGGAAGAAGCTGGATTGAGATGAGACATGAAGAAATTCTTCCCTCAGAGGGTGGTGAGACACTCATACAGGTTGCCCAAAGAAGTTGTGGAGGCTCCAAGCCTGGTGGCGTTCAAAGGCAGCTTGGATGGGACCTTGAGCAAGGTGATCTGGGTAGGAGGTGTCCCTGCTCATGCCAGGAGTTAGAACTAAATCTTGAAAGTCCCTTCCAACCCAAAGCAGCCTAGGATTCCATGATTGGTAATTGAGCATGAGGATAGCTAAAAAACCCAAGCACTGTGAGAAAAGCTACAGCTTGGTTAAAGCTTTGCCAGCTCTATCTACAGAGTATCATTACACAAGCGAGGAAGACAGGTGAACAGCTTGTTAGCACAACAGAAAGGCTAACAGCACCTGAAGCAAAAAAAAAACCCCAAAATAAATACTTTAAAAAATAAAAATCAGTGAGATAGTGACTTATGAGCCAACAAAAAACTGGTGAATAAGTTAGTGCAATACTAGCACAGTCTCTCCAAACACACTTTAGTGCTTTGCTTCCCTTATAGAAGAGTGTAAAACCAGTCCCCCCACAAAAGGACAAGCTAATAGTGGTTACAGGCAACTGGAGTTGCCAATATTTGAGACTGCCACGCAGTCAGTTTGCACTCCTGATGGACTAAGCCACTGCAGAGTTTCTATTTTTGAGCATTCATAACACTAATCTAGAAAAGCATGTGCTCAAATCCATATTCCATGGGGGAAGCACATCAGCATGTGCTGAACACCTATTACTTGGGCTTTCAGCCACGTTCTCTGATGAAGAAGAGTGCCCTGCAGCTGAGTCATTTCTAGGGGGAAAAGGGACAGATTTCAGGAAGAGAAAAAGGGGGTTTGCGGCAGAGAAGTCAACACATTAAGCAGGCCTGAAAAGTGATGGAGCAGCCACTTCTTCCATGTGAAGAGCTGGTCATCCACAATGCTACCTCGGTGCCCACCCTCTGGCAGGCTATTTTTAAACAATCTTCTCCAAATGGAGTCTGTTTTGCCCATGATGGTAACTGGCAAGTGATCTCTCTCTCTATCTTGACCCACAAGCTTTTTCATCCTATTTTCTCCCTCTGGCTTGCTGAGGAGTGAGTGCAGCCAAGTGGGCACTAGCAGCTAATAAAGGTCCACCAACCCCACCGAACTAGTAAAACACTTACCAGAAGCCTCTTCCTGCAGCTAACATCTCAAACTTTGACCTCAAGATAATCACATTTCATCCTCAGCTGCTGCAAGAACATCAAGTTTAAAGAACAACTATTTACTCAGAAACAGCAAATTCAGCTTGTCAGGATACATTTTGAAATGGCCAAACCACTCTCCAAATGCTTTTATGCAATTTGCTTCAGATTGGTCTAGATTTTTGTATTTAAGCTCAAAAATTATACTAAGGATCTCTTCAAAGAAAACAGATTCTGCAGTGTCTTCAGTGACTTGTCCCCCATCAAGAGGAAGAGCACCAGTCAAGTTCCCTGGGCTTGCTGACCAACCATGTTCAGCTCCAGATTACAGCCTCTCCTTACACAGAGGAATGCTGTGGCATTGGGAAGTGGCACCCAACTACTTCTCCTCCAGTAATGCAAACCATCCTGCTGTGCTGCATGCCTTCACAGCTTTCTGCATTAGAAGCCTCTTTAACCCACTACAGCTACGTCAGAACACGTTTTATGGATGTCTAAACATTTATAGCAATTCCTGAACACTGAGGCAAACAAAGATCTCTTCTTAGACATGTCCTCAGTGTTAATGTCTTTCTAATTATTAGTTTGCTATATCCTTTTTTCCCTTCAGAATCAGACTTCTGTTCTAAAGAAAAAAATCACCCAAAATGCTCTAAAAGTAACACACACACACAAAAACCCAAAAGCCAATCAACCAAAAAGAAGCAAACAAAACAAAAGCCCAGCCCCAAAACAACAATGAAAACCTCCCTAAAGCCCCTGTTTGTGCAGCTGAAGGATTTATTTGCAGCCCCTTTTCAGTTCCATCTTGGTTTAACATGCACAGGGTGGTTGTATCCCCATGCCTGGAGATGCTTCAAAGAGGTGAGGACAGGGACACAGTTTAGCAGCAGACTTGTCAGTGTTGGAGAATGGCTGGACTGGATGACCTTAAAGGGCTTTCCCAACCAAAACTGTTCTATGACTTCACATCCAACAGGACTTTTCTCTCCCACATCTGCAGATCCAGTATTTCACTCGTGCTTAGCAGACCTGACAGAATAACAAATTTTGCCTGGCTGTTCAGTCCTGATCTGTTTTGAACAACCTACCATTTTACTTCCGGATCATGAAATAAATATCTAACCAGGGCACAGATGAAACTCTAACAAGAGGGAAAGTTGACCCAGCAACAAGTTTAAGCCTGCTGACTATAAAAGAGTTACTCCATAGTCTTTCTCAGGTAGTGACAGGCATAGCACATTACTTGGGTTTCTTCCTATTGGAAGTGTAACTTGAATTTTCTTTGCCTCAGCAACCTTGTTTGTGATGAGGTGTTCTGTATTGTACTGTAATAAAAAGCCCAGGCCTCTGTGTAAAGCTGCTCATATATAACCTCATTTGCCTTGCAGGAGGCTTTCAATAAGCTCAGGTTGAACACCTTGCCAGATGTTCAGGATTTAACTACCTTGGCATCGCATCATCAGCACAATCAATCACTGCAACAAAGATTTCATCACAACTTGGTTCCCAAACACATCTGTTCAAGCCCAGTGATGAAAGAAACTACTCTTATGGCCCTCAGCACAGAAACCTCTCCCAGCTTCTGTCTTCTGATGGCAACTTCAAATGAACGTCTGTGTAAGTAAATCTTTTGATCCCATTTCCGCTATTTCAGCTAAATCATATAAACAAGTAGCTTTCTGAGTTCCACCATCAATCAAATAGGGTCTTCTATCCTGTTTGCCAGGTAACAGCAAGCTTCAGCTGATGTCTATCCTGGGCTCACCACACCACCTTTCTGTGGAGGTTCATCCATGCCTAATAACAATGCACTCCAGACAGTCCTTCAGCTGGAATACTTACCACCACCTCTCTGCAGAAAGTTCCTGCCTGCTTTTAGGCACAGACCTACCTAAAGTTTAAGGGAGCTTTTAGAACTTCATTGCTTTTAAGGACTTGATACTGAGATTAGGATCCTTGAACAAGAATAATGGCTTTTAAAATCACCAAAGACGGGCAAGAAGAAGAGCAGAGGAAGGTACCAGGCTGACCAAAAGCAGGACAACAGAAGGACCACAAAGGATTTCAAAACACGCATCAAAAAAATCATGTATTCAAGTACATCAAAAGCATGCATCTGCTGGAGAACAGAGACTGAACTGGATGCCAGTAGATGGGAAAAGGCTCCCCTGTGTCCCTGCTCCCACCCCCAGGCTGAATTAATGTTTTTTTGCTCAATAAGACGTTCCTGGTTCTTTTCAGACAATATCCTCAAGGTCTGTCCTTGGTCTTCTGGTCACGCAGAAACTCTCTCCTGGGAAACAAATGTGTTTGTACAGCCATTCCTGCTTGCTGTGCTAGCTCAGCACACAGTTCTAGTCCCCACCATTTCTCATCAGCATGCATGTTGGATAAGCTGTATCAGTCTTCAGCTATTTTCCCCTTCCTCAACCAAACAAGTTCCTTTTAAACCAACACAAGGAATGCACAAAAGCTAAGCAGAAGGCAAATACATAAATGCTTTTGTGTTATATATGTTCCTAAAATGGACAGTTCTCTATTTATTTGAGAGGAAAAATGAAGGTACACACACCTCTCCCCTGCACAAAAAAAGAACCCCTCCCAAACCCCCCAGTCACTACACTTGTGCTTCATACAAGGATTTCAAATCACATATTGGCTCCTCTGGCAGGATCAAGTTGCACAGACATGTTTGCTGCCTGTTTAGGTAATTAGAAACCCAATGCAATTATGGTGCTGCCTATTTAATGAAGAGAGGCTTCTTTTCCCACATTCCCACAGCCAGCTTTCAGAAAAGCTGCAATACAGGCAGCTTATTGCCTTTATCAATCAGCAATATCACTTTGACATCATAACTACACATGTTCAGGTTCTCCCCAAACGCACTCTGCCAGTGTCTGGTTGCCAAGTGTTTGGGGTTTTTTCTGCTCATTTCTGCTCTACAACACAAGAGGCAAAGGCATTAATTGCAGGAAGCAAGGAAACACATTACCTGTGATGCTTATTGTCATACAATGCTTGGACACAAACAGGGTTGAAACTCGTCTGCCTTAGCATTAGAAAAATATATTCTTACATAATCAACACTATGTTGGAGACACCAAGAAAAGAAAGAGACATCTGAGCTCTGAAAAATGAAGCATGCTTAAGTAATGCAAAAATATTAACTCATACATATGCAACTCACTTCAATTTCCATGCAGGCACCTACTGCAAGTCTTCATCAGCAGACAATAGTAACCCTCATCTTCCACCACAGCTGAACTTCCTTCTCTACCACCACTGCCCTAACACAGCCTCAACATCCCAGTCAGGGACATTCCTACACAGATGATCATAGGGCTGGAGCACCTCTTTTATGAGGATGGGATCAGTGGGTTGGGGTTGTTCTGCCTGGAGAAGGGAAGGCTTCTAGAAAGACCTTAGAGCAGCTTTTCAGGATTTGAGGGGGCCTACAGGAGAGCTGGAAAAAGACTTTTGAGTACAGCATGGAGTTACAGGACAAGGGATAATTGCTTCAAACCAGAAGAAGCTCGAGTGAGATAAGACATGAGGAAGAAATTCTTCCCCAGGAGGGTGGTGAGGCACTGGAACAGGTTCCCCAGAAAAGCCATGGAGGTTCCAAGCCTTAGCAGTGTTCAACAGCAGGTGGAATGGGGCCTTGAGCAAGCTGCTCTAGAAGATGTCCCTGAATATGGCAAGGGGCTTAGAGCTTGATGATCTTGAATGTTCCTTCCAACTCAAACCATTCTAGGATGCTATGAATTGAAGGCTCTGTTTAGGAAGACCCATTAACTTCAGAGGATGATGTTACCACATGCCAAAATTGCTCTGTGAACACAAGCACTATTCAAAATCATGACTAACATCCATAATTACAGTATGTATTGAGAAACAAATTTTATTCATTTACTTTATTTATTTGAGAGGAAGAAAAGGAGTCCGGAATTTCTCAACTGCCGTGACAGGCAGAAGAATATAGCCTGGAACTGATTAAGTTTGGGGATATGCATGGATTTTGGAAAGGTATCAAAGATGATTTATATTCAGCAAAACACAATTATGTTTTTGAAATGGACTGAAAACACAGCCACGTAAATCAAGCTGGCATTATACTTCTACTCTCCAAGAAGCTACTGCTCAGCTAATCATGCGGCCAAAGGAAGACTCAGGCCCCAATAGAACAAAAGAGAGGACATTAACCATAGTGGGGGGTGTAATTACAGCAAGGTGGTAAAAGTACTGACTGATGGCATCCCCATAACTCATTCTGGGGATATGCAACATATACCTATTTATTCCACATATAGCAAAACAATCTGTCCAAACATGATGCTGGAATTGTTTATCCTGGAGAAGAGGAGGCTCAGGGGAGACCTTATTGCTCTCTACAACTACCTGAAGGGAGGTTGCAGCCAGGAGGGGGTTGGTCTCTTCTCCCAGCACCAGAACAAGAGGACATAGTCTCAAGCTGCACCAGGGGATGTTTAGGCTCTCAGAGAGAGAGTTGTTCGCCATTGGAATGTGCTGCCCAGGGAGGTGGTGGAGTCATTGTCCCTAAAGGCGTTCAAGAGGGGATTGGATGTGGCACTTGGTGCCATGGTTTAGTAGTCATGAGGTTTTGGATCACAGGTTGGATTTGATGATCTTTGAGGTTTTTTCCAACCTTATTGATTCTATGATGGCAAAACTTAATGTCCAGGAGGTCTATGAATGCAGGTCATCTCAGAAAGACCAGTTTGAAATGGGCAGCTTCTGAGTTTAAAGTGCACTCAAACCACACGTGGACTGTAGTAGCCACTGTTTGACACTGAATGCTTAAGTACTGTGACAAGGAAGCCAATGAAAAACTGAAGTGCAGGGTACAAAAAAGCACAAACCAACCCACCCAGGCTAAGACAGAAGCTAAACCAAGTACTTGAGCTGAGAATGGGACAAATATAAGCAGGAAATACATTGAAGATCATTGAAAAGATGGATTTATGTGCCAAATACTTTTCTGAGAGGTGAGATTTGTATCTTGAGGTTCATGGCAAAGCCAGCCCTTCACCTTACTGGTGACCTCTGAGCAGCAAACCTCAAAGCTAACTTCTGAAGCCATGACGAGTGCAGGCCTCCTAACAAGATCAATCCAGAGTACATGAGGCAACTTGAATTAGGAAAATCACATTAACAGCTCTTGTGTATACACATAATTGTCTTGGTAAAACACAATTGCAAGCAAGCTACGCAAGTTATTTTATTCCATAAGGGGAACAACCACATTACCTGTGAAGAGAGACTTGCTAAATTACCAGAGGAGCCATTACAAACATCTTCATTTCCCAGGAAATAATTTCATTAGACAAAACATGAAAAACCAGGAGACTGCTAGACTTCCTAATGATTATATATGTTTCTAACCACAATGCCATTAGCACTTGTGAAGAGCAGACATGTACGTCAAGAGCCTGTCTCATACACCCTAAATTACTAGGAAGAAGGTGAAGGAGGCTGTGGTCTGCCACCCCACCATCATCAGGGTGCCACTTGCTCTTCTCATGTGTGGCTCTGCATGACTGTCCCAGTTGAACATGCACCCAGCCCAGTGTTCCAGATGGCCCAACAAAACCTTGTTATTTCCAGCATAGAACAAATGGGAGATGTCTCTCAACACACAATTTCTCTCTGGACATACTGCCAGCAGGAGCAGGGAGGTCATTCTGCCCTTGTACTCAAGACTGGTTAGGCCACACCCTGAGTCCTGTGTCCAGTTCTGGGCTCCTCAGTTTAGGAAAGATGTTGACTAGCTGGAACATGTCCAGAGAAGGGCAACAAAGCTGGGGAGGGGTTTGGAGCACAGCCCTGTGAGGAGAGGCTGAGGGAGCTGGGGTTGCTTAGCCTGGAGAAGAGGAGGCTCAGGGGAGACCTCCTTGCTCTCTACAACTCCCTGAAGGGAGGTTGTAGCCAAGTGGGGGTTGGTCTCTTCTCCCAGGCACCCAGCGCTAGAACAAGAGGACACAGTCTCAAGCTGCACCAGGGGAGGTTTAGGCTGGATGTTAGGAAGTTCTTCATAGAAAGAAAGATTGGCCATTGGAATGTGCTGCCCAGGGAGGTGGTAGAGTCACCATCCCTGGAGGTGTTTAGGAAGAGACTGGATGGGGTGCTTGGTGTCATGGTTTAGTTGATTAGACAGCATTGGATGATAGGTTGGACTCTATGACCTCAAAGGTCTCTTCCAACCTGGTTAATTCTATTCTACTCTACAGAAAGACTTGTTGTACAGAACTTAAAGCAAGAGACTTTTTTTTTTTTTTAAATGGAGGGGGGAAAAAAAAAAAGTCAGAGTTTGAAGACAAAAGCTCTTTTTTACTTTACTCTGCCCAGGCCAGCACTTATTCAACATTCCTGCCCATGTATCCACCATCCTCTGCAACAGATGGAAACACCCCAGCAGAGCACCATTAGGCACTTCAGCCATGAGTTGTAGAAGACAACAACATGTCTCTCATACATTCCATTGCCCATGGTGAGGAATTTATTCTGACTTGCAAAGGATGATGCTGTAATAAAGCCTTGCCCTACTGTCTCTCACCACAAGCATTGCTCAATACAGGAGACTGCCATTTGGAAAAAGACAATGCCCTTACCAAAGCCACTTCCAAAAACCCTTGCAGCCAGACTACAGTTCCCATAAAAACATCCTGCTGAAGAGTAACACTACAGAACAGCTGGAACTACACAAAGCAAGCTTTTCACTCATTCTCTGGATCCTCTCAAAGGCTGCCAGAAGCCACATCTAACCAGTTGAAGTACAGCCACAGCACAGAGGATTTTGGTTTGGCAGAGTGGTCGTCTTCACTTACTAAGCCATGTCCCTGCTCATGTATGAGGTCCACTTGCCTGCATTTTACCTCCAAGTCTGGCTACAGCACTCTTCCATTTTCTACCTTCCTTCACCTTTCCAATACAAAGCACTTGGCTCCTCACCAAAAAGCAAGGAATTCCTGCTGTGGAGGACCTGACAAAGTAAAAACATGGAGGAACACTCCAGTGAATATTTTTAGCTGGAGGTACATTATTTACAGTTGCTTCCTGAGAAGCAGCAGTTAGGTTGAGAGCAACAGTACAGGAAAGGCAAGACGTCAGTTGAGGATGGGACCCAGAGCATCAGATTTTTTTCAGAGGACATAAGAGAAATCAGACCTTTAGGGCACTTCATTTCAAACATGTGCTTTCTCTGTATCTGCTTAAAATCAGGCCAAAACCAGGAATTGTACTCAAGGGTTTCACCAGAGTCTTTTGCCTGTGACCATAACTGGTGAGTGAGCCCTCTCTGTCCTCTGTCTCAACCTTCAAGCCTTACGTTGATTTTCTCCTCCCCATCCCACTGGAGTGGGGTACAAGTGAGTGAGCAGCTGCACGGTGCTTTGTTGCTGGCTGAGTGAGCTTAAACCATGACATCTGACTAAAGTGGCAGGTTATTGCTTCACAATCCCAACTGAGTCCATGCAGAGGTTTCTAGACCCTCATCCAGCCTAACCAGAAACACCACCTAGAGTGGGATAACACTCAGAGGATTTTCTCACCATTCATAAAAATCAGCACAGTTCTTAGCTGGGAAAAGAGTCAAAAGTAGCAGGGTTGGGGTTTTTTTCTGACTACTTCTTAGGTTTGTCTGTCAGGTTGTGCCAAGAAAAATCTCACTTAGGCATCAACTGCCACAGTGCTCCAGGAAGAGAGAGGGGAAAAAGCATAATACCAAACAGTCCAAAGGAAAAACAAAGTTTGCTACAGTAAAACCACTCCCCTGAGCATTAGGTATTATTATTATCATACCTAAACATAAGGCAAAAACTCTTTTACTTTGGAAGTGGCAGGGCCCTGGAACAGGCTGCCCAGAGAGGTTGTAGAATCTCCTTTCCTGGAGACTTTCAAAATCCATCTGGACACAATCCTGGGCAACCTGATCTTCAATAGCAGGGTTGGACTAGCTGATGTCCAGAGGTCGCCTCAGATGCCCACTATTCCATGATTAGGGATTGGGTTTAGTTGTAAGGTGTCATATCCAGAGACACACATGCTCAGGTTTATTGGTTTTGGGAGTACAAATTCTTTTCTTCCTGAACCCCAAATCCTAGTAGGTGCTCAGCAGAATGCATATGGCCATAATGAGCAGAAATATTTTCATTCCTAATGACAGCTGCAAAATCGTTTCAGAGGACCAGATGACCCTCTAACCCTAGAGAGTTCACACCTGCACCAACAGAAGTCAAAATACTTGTATCAGGACATCTAGACATTTCCAGGAAGCTAGACATCTGGTTCCTATACCCACAAAGAGCTGTTATGGTTATTTTGGCTCAGTTTAAAAAAAAGCTACAAAACCACTGCAGCACACTGAAAAGGAGAAAAAAAAGTAATGTTTCAAGTTGATTCCTCAGTAAGAATGTGAAATTCTACCCAAGGCTCCCTAGTGAGTGTTGGCTTTACACAGGAAGGGTTACACTGCCTCGAGAAACTGTTCTGCAAGATGCTAAAAAGTGAGCCACATCCAGGGTTTCATTGTTAGCTGCTGCCATTCAGACATCACACTACCCTGCTAAGATAAATAGGAACTTGTTTGCACGTACCCAGGTGAAATTTTGCACCATGTAATAATGAAGCACAAAGATTTCCCAGAAATGCTAATCAGCCCTCCCAATCCAGCATTCCAGAGCACAAATACTTCTGCCTAAGAACTAGCTGTGCTCCCTTTCTTTCAGCCTTCAGCAGCATATGGATGAACAGCCAGGCTGCAGGCAGACTTTGACAGATTTAGAGATTAATATACAAGGAGAGGAAAAAAAAAAAAGAGTAAAAAAAAAAATCTTTGCTGGTTGCCATTGGAAAAGTTCACATAAAGCACCAACCTGACAGATTGAACTGCTCGTTGATAATGAACTGATAAAACAGAATGGCTCCCCTTCCTGAGCTGAAATAAAACCTCTTAACTCCTTGCTCATCCTATTTATCTCACGTTCACAAAACAATTATTGGACAATAGCTACTTGGTCTGTGGCACCTTGAGAGAATGACAGAATCACTGGCAATAAAAACAATCCTCTCAGCACATTAATATGGAGGTGCCAACAAATTCTTAAGAGCAGACAAGCCGGCAGTTTTATGCCGCTCCTCATACTTTCCATCTTCCAGTTACTAACAAAACATCTAACTCCCTTCCAGCCTGGAAATAACCTGAGTCATTAGCTTTCCAAAAGCTACTGTGTCCCCCTCTGCAGTTTAATAACCAACCTTAATACAATAATTTGTATGACTGTAATTCTAAGTAGGCTTCATCATAATCTGTCGATACTGCAGCATTACCAAATCACCCTGAGAAACTATCTCTAGCCTCGAAGCTTCAACCTCACAGCAAGCCTCAAGGAAAAAAAAGAGTTTAGGAAGAACCCAAACAAACAAGAAGCAAAGGCCTCACGTGGAGCCTGCCTGTTAGCATACAGGACCTACAAAAAGGGACCATCCAAACCAAAACAGAGACAAGCACCAGAGAGGGTCAATGAATCACTGAACGCATCAGATTGGAAGGGACCCTCATGGCTCATCTTGTCCAATCCCCCTGCAGTCAGCAGGGACATCTCCAACTAGATCAGGTTGCTCAGAGCCCCATCAAGTTTGACCTTGAATGCCTCCAGAGATGAAGCCCCCACACATCTCTGGGCAGCCTGTTCTAGAATTTCACCACTCTCAGGGTTAAAGACCTCTTGTCCTATCACTACAGCCCCTTCTACACAATCCTTCCCCAGCCTTCCTGTAGGTCCCCTTCAGATGGAACAAAGGTGTAGGAATCAATGCTTGCTGGGAAAAGCAACTTCCAGAAACCAAGAAAGCCAAGCCAAGAAAGCTCCAGATATCAGTAAGCATCCCTGAGTCTTGAGGTTTCCTCCAGAATTTTGTCACAAATATTCTGCAAGCATTAAGCATGGAGACAGTGCAATGCTGAAACAAAAGTATTTGCAAGTGTTCAGAGTATTTGCATGCAAATTCTGAAGGGGGGGAGGGGGGGCAAGCAGAGGCATTTGGCTCTCTCCAGCAAATAATGAAGACAATTAAGAACAACAGAAGTGTCTGTTTTAGCAATCAGTCTACCAATGTCCTCTGCTAAGAGGACACTGAAAAGATGCTGCTGCTGCATATTGTTTACATGCAGAAGCAGACGTAAATAAAAGCCTTTGAATACACACTGACGCTTGGACAGATTTCCACTTGCAGACTAAGAATTGGAAAAAATCCAAGGAATCAAGACAACAGACTGCAGCATACAAAGCAGAAAAGCCACTAAGATTATCTACATAAAAGAACTCCCTGAAAAGGGGACAGCGCACACACCAAACTAAGTTGGGTCAAAGGCACCCAGTGCATGAACATCGTTTAAACAAGGACAAGTCCAGCTGAGTGCTTTAGCATAGAAAAGATGTCCCTTCAGCCTGGCTTCACAAGAGCCTTCAGAGTAGTCACAGCTGGCCTCCTGTCCCAGATAGACCTCGGCAAGCCCTACACATCAAGCAGCAGAAAGCCCCACTGTGCACCCAACGCAGGGAGCTGGGTAGCACTCAGACTATGGATTAGCAATTCCACAGAGAGCTTTGCAGCAGCATTTGTTAGATGCTTCAAAGCACAACCCAAAACCTGTGATTCGAGAAAATGAGGGAAGGAGTGGACTTTCACAGTTAATGTGTGGTAATTTAATGCACAATAATCTTGGCTCATGATCACATATTTGAATTGAAATGAACCATCAAGACAACTTATATCCTCAGAAATTCACATTTTTAGCACAGAAACAACTGGAATTTTGAATTACCAAATCCCATTTCACTCATTGTAGATGAAAAGAGGAAGCAAAAACAAAAACCACCTTCTTGTTCTGAGAAATGTGACTATAAAGGCAGAATTAAGACAAAGAAAATACTGTGGGCAAACAGGGTGTCTGGTAAGATCATGGAGCAGATCCTCCTGGAAGCAGAATAACAAAGAGGTGATTGAGTATAATCAGCCCAGCTTCACCAAGGGCAAATCCTGCCTGACAAACCTGGTGGCCTTCTATGACAAGACCACATTAATAGATGAAGGCTGAGCAACTGATATTATTTACCCGGACCTGAGCAAAGCCGTCAACACTGTCCCACACCACATCCTGGTCTCCAAGCTGGTGCAGTATGGGTTTGATGGAAGGCCCATTCAGTGGATAAAGAAGTGGCTTGATGCCCATGCCCAAAGAGTGGCTGTCAATGGGTCCATGTCCAAGTGGAGCCCCTCAGAGATCAGTACTGGGACCTGTCTTGTTTAATGTGTTTGTTGGTGACATGGACAGTGGCATCGAGTGCACCCTCAGCAGGTTTGCTGACGACACCAAGCTGTATGGTGCAGCAGACAGCTGGAGGGAAGGGATCCATCCAGAGGGACCTTGACAGTCTGGAGAATTGGGCCCATGACAACCTCATGAGGTTCATCAAGACCAAGTGCAAGGTCCTGCAGCTGGGTTGGGGCAATCCCAAGCACTGATATAGGCTGGGTAGCGACTGGCTTGAGAGTAGCCCTGAAGAAAAGGACCTGGGGGTGCTGGTGAATGAGAAGCTCAACATGAGCCACCAGCATGCACTTGCAGCAGAGAAAGCCAATCACATCCTGGGCTGCACCAAGAGAAGCATAGCCAGCAGGTCAAGGGAGGTGATTCTCCCCCTCTACTGCGCTCTGGTGAGACCCCATCTGGAGTACTGTGTTCAGTTCTGGAGACTCTATTACAAGAAGGATCTAGAGGTGCTGGAACATGTCCAGAAAAGAGCCACAAGGATGATTAGAGGGCTGGAGCTGCTCTGCTATGAGAACAGACAGAGTTGGGGCTGTTCAGTCTGGAGAGAAGGCTCTGAGAAGACCCAGTTGTGGCCTTCCAGTATCTGAAGGGGGCTACAAGAAAGCTGGGGAGGGACTTTTTAGGGTGTCAGTAATGATAAGACTAGGGGGAATAGAAATAAAATAGAAATGGGCAGATTCAGATTGGATGTTAGGAAGAAATTTTACACCATGAGGGTGGTGAAACACTGGAACAGGCTGCCCAGGAAGATATAGAAGCCTCATCCCTGGAGGTTTTTAAGGTCAGGCTGGCTGTGAGCAACATGCTGTAGTGTGAGGTGTCCCTGCCCACGGCAGCGGGGTTGGAACCGGATGATCCTCGAGTTCCCTTCCAACCCTACCAATTCTATGATTGTAAAGAACATCTCTTTGCAAGGTGAGAGCAATCCAGCCTAAGTCCACAGAGAGCCTCCATCAAATCCTCAGGGAAAGATTTTGGATAGTTTGCAGCATTGACATGTCCTTCTCCTTTCTTGAACTCCTCTGCAAAGCCAGCTTTACAGATCTTCACGGGTACCTAACCTTTGATGCTGCAGGAAGAAGAGAGAAAATACCACCTGCACAACAAACAAGACAGCCAAAGAAGCCTTCATAGCTGTATTGACTTTTCCTATTTGTAGAGCAGTGTTCATGTACATCTAAGGAAAAGCAAAACCTTTCAGTCAACAGTATTGGAGGGGAAGATTTATTCTCTATCTCTTTAGCAAAAGCTTGCTTAGAAAAAGTCATTTCACAGCTCTCAGCTTTATCACACATGACCTCCTCCCTGCTGAAACCATGTCCTCAAGAAACTGGCTCTAATCATTTCATATTTATGGAAATTGGTTTTCCACCAAAGCTTGCCCAGTTTGGCAAAAAAATAATTTCAACACTGTTTCCATACCAAATTCTCTGCTTTTTAGCAAATGGCACAGCCGAGACAGGGAGGCTCGGGGGGCATACCTGCCGGGCCCCCCGGGGCGGGGAGGCTCGGGGCACAGCCCGCCGGGCCCCGGTACTACTTTCTGCTGCTGCTGCTATACAGTTTGTAACCTGAAGCATTGCTGTGCTGGTGCCACTTTGGTAAGGAGCCATGATACAAAGAAGCACTAAGCTGAAAACTGTATTGATTTAAGTAAGACAAAGAAAATAGAAAGGAAAAGGAGGAGGCCCCCAAGGAAGCAGCAGAACTTGCATCCTCTTAACTGCGGCAGCTGAGATTTGTAGCCTCATTCAATTAGTGTGTTTGCGCTCACTGTGCTGCTTTCATTTCTCTCATTTCTATTCAAGTGATTAAGCACTGTAGCTCTTCAAAAGTCATTTCACAAACTTTTTCATTACTCAGAAGCTGTGCAAAAGAGCATTTTTAAAAAAAAAATGTATCAAAATAAGATGAAAAAGCAGAATGAGCCAACAAATTAATTAATTAAGGAATGGACCTCCCTGATCTTCAGCCTATTTTAACTTTGATGCCTTGTGAATGATGAGGAAAGGATCAGCTCTGGACCTGGCAACAGTGCTGGCTGCTGTACCAGTATCTGTTACCCACGGCAGCACTCAACCCCTCTGTGGCCATCACAGAATGGTTATGGCCTTTAATTTCAGCCTGCAACTGTGAAATGAAGTTTAATAAAACTGTGACTCACAGGAGAGGTCATGGTGAGCATTTGTGTCACTACATTCATAACGTGCCCATCTCATGTGGAAAATTAAGGTAACATTTCATTCTCCCAGCACTGCAACAGGGAAGAACACTGTGAAGAGGAAGCCTTAAGTGTTTATAAAGCATTTGGAGATTCTTGGATAAGACATTACAGTTCCCTGAAAGGAATTTGGAGTAAGGTGGGGGTTGGTGCCTTCTCCCTAGTATCAGGTGACAGAACAAGGGGAAATGGCCTGAAACTGCACCAGGGGAGGTTTAGGTTGGAGATTAGGGAAATTTTTTTACTGCAAGAGTGCTCAGGCACTGGAGCAGGCTGCCCACGGAGGCGGTAGAGTCACCATCCCTGAAGGTGTTCAAGAAATGTGTGGACATGGCACTCGGGGACATGATTTAGTGGGCATGGTGGTGTTAGGTTGACGGTTAGATTCAATGATCTGAAGAGGTTTTCTCCAGCTGAATCAATTCTATGATTCTGTGGCAGCATAATTAAAAAAATAAATTAATCTAAACTAATGGGAGGCATTTTGCATCCTTCCTAACATACCCACGCACACTGCGCCACCACTACAACCTCTCCGCTTCCACAGAGCCTGCAGGGACAGAATCCAAGTTCATTCCAAAGTTCAACTCTGATTCAGCTTACAAATCTGAAACTATTGGAACTGAGGGAATTCAGCTTTTTATTTATTTAACCAAGGCAGCAACACACTACATTTAAAACTTCCAGCCTTGCTCAGGTCAGGAATCAATATGGAAACCCTTCAGTGAGCTTGCAAAATACTGCTACCATAACTTTTTATTAATTGTAAACAATCAATTCTTGCAGGGGGGGGGGGGAAAAATCATGACTAAGCAATAAAAAGAGTTACTGAGACATTCAAATAAAAAACTGTGAACACCTGTTCACAAGATTTTTATCATCTGGCTTTTTTATTACTTCTGAGCCAAGTTCTAAAAAGGCCCAGCCAGCTCTGCTGATATAATTTTTCAAGTACACAGCAAACATTTCATAGAATAGGAGAGCTATAATTCAACATTTTACAGCCTACTGCATCTGAAACTCCACAAGCACATTGTAATGGTCTCCATACTTGAAGAAAAACGGCTCTATGAATGCCCTGACATCAAGGATTTATCATGCAACTATCCATACATATGTTACCTTTTGTCCTGAAGAGACTACAACTCTCTTAAAGCCTCTTTAAAAGCGAGACTTGTGGTGGTGTTGAACACAGGGAGGACAACAACAACTATAAAGTTCCCCACACCAGCTATTGCATCATTTGAGATCATCAGAAGTTATCCCTAACTTGCCTTGACCATCAAAAGAGGGGGGCTGAAAAAAAGCAGCCAGCTTCAGTGGTCACTTCAGTGAAGACATTACAGGCAGCTGTGGAAATGAAGAAGGAATTAAGTTCATCTTCCACACTTCTACTAGAAGCATAAAACCAAAGCAACAAACCAGCAAGTTTCTAATAGGATACCAAGGAAGGGATGGCTACACCACACCACCTGCACTTGACTGCATTGGATACCTGGTTACAAAGCAACCTTAAACAGTGATGAAGGTTCAAGCACTAAGTGTTACTTATAAAGGTGTGCTTGAAGTGGAAAATTCACGCAAGCCAGACTAGAATGAGTTCTGCCCATCAGCTGGGGGGAGTTGACTATGTAAAACTCCCTACAACTGCCCATGCAAGATTTGCAGAAGAACCTTCAGCTTCCACCCAGCCAAGTTCCGGGCATCCAGGTTCCCTCCCTGCTTTTTCAGTTAACCAAACCAAGAGGAGTGCTTGTCTTCATAATCTCTACTGACAAGAGAAACCTACCCTGAGAAAAGCTAAAGCATCCCTTCCCAATAGCCTTCTAAATGTTATATACAACAGGGAAAGCAAGCAGGGAAGCTGAAAACAGGGCTGAAAAACTCCAACCAAACCCACACAACCATTTGGTCTATTACAATTACACAATAGTAAACTCAGTCTGAATATAAATAAACCAATCACAGGGATTGGAAGGGACCTCTGGAGATCATCAAGTCCAAAACCTTGGTAGATTTTACACATATCTTCCTTCTTTTGCCCTCTAAATACGGAAGGCAAATAGCAAAGGAATAGTCATCATTTTTTGGAACAGTTAAAAGCTAAAACATGTTAACATTTCACAGAAGGACAGAAGAGGTTGGGTTGAAAGGGACCTTTAAAGGACACCTTGCCCCCCTGCCCCCCACTGCTGTCAGCAGGGGCATCTTTCACTAGATCAGGTTGCTCAATAGATTTCTCTATTGGAAGCAGTTAAACCCTGTCCTAGCCTTGCTGGGTCCTCTCGTGCCTTTTCAGAACATATTATTGCTGCCAGGGGTTGCATAAGGGA